>NC_041391.1:564482987-564587714 GCF_002162155.2 Triticum dicoccoides
CTTAGGATTAAACGTATTCAAACACGTTTCTTTTTGTTTTGTGTGAACACCGAGGCCATCGCCGGCGAGTGTGAGAAGGAGGATAAGCGGCAACACAAATATGATGCCTCGCTAAAATAAAGGAGACGGACCTATTGTGGTCTTGGGTGATGGTTGTTGGCTTAAGAGTGTGTGTTATGTTTTCTCTCCCGTTGCAACGCACGGGCTCTTTCGCTAGTACTCCCTCCGTTCGGAATTACTTGTCTTGGATATGGATGTATCTAGAACTAAAATACATCTAGATACATCCATTTCTGCGACAAGTAATTCCGAACGGAGGGAGTAGAAAATAAAACGATACAAGAAAAAAATAAAGTTAGAGAAATGCTACATCCATAGAAGCTTGCGTAAGGTTTACTGGCTGATCCTAACTTGCCAAATTGGATTAAAGGGGAAGGGAGGGGGCCCACCCAGGAGAAATTCAGTGGGGTGGAGAGAATTAGACGAAGGGACTGTCACACTCCGGTAAAAAGGCTGGTCGGTCTAGCATTTTTTTATAAACTTATATATACAAACAATGGAAAAATAGAAATGGCCATACCAAAGATGACAGAGAGTTCATGGTTGGTCAATAAGCTCGGGCGTTGAGTGCTAAACAGGAGGAGAACCCTATTTAGGGATCTCTTATGTGTCGCATTCTGCAACGTATTGTCGAGCAAACACACAGCGCAGTCTGCCTTAGGCCGGCCCAGTAGTGAGTATCCACTCTAGCACGGGATCAAAAATCCAAAAAGGGTATGCAATTGCAAGTCGGCACGTCTTGAACACGGGTACATATGAACCCGGTTTTAAAAAATGTACTTTAAACGTGTTTGTTAATGTCGAAAATTTCAAAACAAAATTTTGTGCATACATATTCACAAAATATGTCCATGGCACAAAATTTTGTGAAAAGAAGTCTTTCTATTTTTTTCCCGGTAAAAAGGACAAATTTTAATGCTTCTAAATAACATCATGTGACACAATGTTTTATCTATTTTACACAGGCCACAAATAAAGTTGTTGCCCCATGAAACTTTCTGCACGCACATATAATATGGAGATGTTCGCGCATACCTCTTTCCAGAATATTTTGGCATTTCAAAATGTGTTTTCCAAAGTGGGTTCATCCATACATGCACTTCCCGTGTGATTGCTTGGTATCGAACTAGTGACATGTTGTAGGTAGCGCATACCTTTAAGAACTATAAACTCGTTCGGACATGCTGTAGCTGGGTAAAACAATACTGTAGGAGAATTGTAGCTACTGCAAATTCTATTTGAAAAAAGTTCAAACTTCAAAACGTTTTCTGAAAGCATGCTTTTGAGAAATTAAATGTTTAATAAAATTTGAACATTTTTCTCAAAAAATCCGAACATTTTTTCAAATATGTGAACCTTTTTTAAAAAATATGAACATTTTATATTTCTGCGACAATTTTTCAAATTTACGAACATTTCTTCAAAATCGCAAACATTCTTCTATTTCCGAACATTTTCTTAAAAAAGTCGACATCTTATGAAATTTACGAACATATTTTCAAATTTGTGAACATTTTTTGAAACCCGAATTTTTTATTTCAATTTTTTTCTTAAAACACGAACATTTTTTAAATATTTGAAAATTTCTTAAAATGCAGTAATTGTTTCAAATTTGTCAAAAAATTCATAAAACAAACATTTTGATAACCCCAACGTATTTTTAATATTTGTGCACAATTTTGAATTGTGATTTTTTTAAGAAAAATTTTCATTTAGAGAAAACATTAAAGTGAAACAAAATATAAAAGAAGAAAGAAACAGAAAAGGAAAATGAAAAGAAACAGAAAAGACAAACGAAAAAGGAAAAGGGAAAAAGGAAAAACCTGAAAGAAAACCAGCCACAATAAACAACAGGGAAAAGAAACACTGGTTAGATAACCTTCTAGAACATTGCCAAAACCGGTAGAAAACCAACCGCAGTATCTACGCTAACCGCTAAAATGGGCCCTGGCCCAGCCGAGCGCTTCGGCTCGCTCACATCTGCGAAGCTTTCTCAATTTGATGCAGAATGCGTCAAATAAGAAAGCAATTAATTGAAAAGCGCTCCTTCAGGGGCCTTGCAATGATCAGTTGTGGGTGGGCTAAGAGCGCATCAATCAAGTGGTGCGCTCTCAGCCACCATCACATGTTGCACTCTGGGCGGTCCCTTCGGGTTTTTTTTGCATGCGTTTTCTGCTTTTTAAACAGTTTATTTCCTATTTTTCTTTTTTACTTTTCGGTTTTCCACCAGTCTCCCTTAGCTTTTTTGGACAAAAAAATTCAACTTTTTCCCCTCAGAAAATGCGTTTTTTTGCTTCCGCGAAAGACACGGTTTTGTTTCCGCTAGAGACACAATGGTGCCTCTCTGAAACTGAAAAAAAACATTTTTTCGCAAGAAGCACGGTTGTGCTTTCGTGCGACGCACGACCGTGCCTCTCGAAAACAGAATGAATCGCGAGAGGCATGGTTTTGCTTCTACTAGAGGCACGGTTGTGCTTTTGCGAGATGCACCGCCGTGCCTCTCGGAAAATGAGAAAACATGTTTTTTATTATTTTTCTTCTGCTAGAGGCACATTTTTGTTTTCGCGAGAAGCACGTTGTGCTTTCGCGAGATGCATGGTCGTGCCTCTTTCGGAAAGGGAAAAAACCGTGCTCTCGGTTCGATTTTTTTGTCTTTTCGTCCCGTTTGTTCGTGAAAAAAAAGTTCGTTAAAATCTATCAACATGGGATCTAGTTTCGAAGATCTCGATGAGAGGAATCCAACAGTGAGAGCGGTTCGATATTCGAATGCACGGTTTAAGGGAGAAAACCTTTTGAATAAACGGATCTATGATAAAAGGAAAAACTCACAGGTTGCGACAAGTGGCGCGCATGCAGCGCACCACTTGTCACAACTTGACAAGGGGGGAGTGATCTTTGCAAGCAGTCCTCCTCAATTAGTGGTTTCGATCAAATAGGAAATCCGCCCTATTTAATCATACATGGCACATAACCCTCATTCCAGTTCCATCTTAACGGGCATACAACGTTTCTGTGTTAGAACCTCTATCTCGGTTTTCGGAAGCTTTCCAAATGGTTTTTATGTGTTATTTTCTAGTTTTCACTTGGTTTTCTTCAATTTTCCTTTTCCTTTTTTTAATTCACTTCTTTTTCAATTTTGTGAACATTAATCAAATTTGTGATTATTTTTAAAATTCACAAAGATTTAACAAATTCATGAAATGTTTTCCAATTGATGGATATTTTACATATTCATTATTTTTTTAATTCATGAGTTGTTTTCAATCTCATGAAGTTTTTTCAAATTTGTGATGAATTTTCAAATTTATGATTTTTTTGAATTAAAAAAATCATATTCGTGAACATTTTTCAAATTTACAAAAAATTCCAAATTCATGATATTTTCTGAATTAAACAATTTTTAAATTCATGAACTCTTTGCAACCGTGAATATTTATTCAAACCTGTGATTTTTTCTAAAAATTCACCTGTCAACGGTCAGTGTTTTTTCTGTGTGAGGCAGCGGATGAACAAAAAAAACCAAAGCAGGGCCGAGCGAGCGTTTCTGAGCGAACGAGCTAGCATACTGGGCCGCGGCCTACATAGGCTCCCCACACACGCTGCTTCGCCAATCAGCGCCAGAAGCGCCAAACAGGCACTCCCTAAACAGAACTTGCCATGCTCGGGCATAGCGTGGAGTAAGCCAGTTGTGGTTTGGGTCATGTTTTCGTGCCTGGAACGGTCTCAAAATGGCCTCATCTTACATTTCTAAAAAGTTGATCACATTCCTCTTACCATGTAAAGTGCCCACCTCAATGTCCTCAATAAGGCCATGCATTTAGGTCTTCTCTCCCACTAAGCCATGCAAAATCCGCCACATAAGCAAACTTATAAATTGCAATTATTTTTGCATTAGTCTATACATGTAACGCTGCCACATCGTACATGCATGTTAGTAATCCTTCATATATTTTTTGAAATGATATGTTTGTGTACTCCACCTAAAATTCAACGGCGCAGCAAAGCGCGCTTTTGCTTCTAGTTTTTAATAGTAATTCAAAAGTTTTTATTATATTTTTAGAGGCTTTTTTATTGATTTTCAAGCTTATATTTTTTTATTAGGTTTAGTTATTTTTAGCAACTATTTATGCATTTTTTAACAAAGTTACCGCAGCAACGCGCGAGGCATCATCTAGTTTCTTCTAACAAAATCATCATGTGTTAACTAAAAATTTAAACTGCAAAAACATCTTATATTTAGTCACAGAGGTTGTACTACTCCCTCCGTTCCCAAATACTTGTCTTTTTAGGCATTTTAAATGGACTCAACATACGGATGTATGTAGACATATTTTAAAATGTAGATTCACTCATTTTGCGTCGTATGTAGTCACTTGTTGAAATCTCTAAAAAGACAAGTATTTAGGAACGGAGGGAGTACTTATCATGCATGTGATTTTGTCTCTGGTGCTCAATGTAAGGTGTACTCGCGACGAGTGACGAGAACATCACACATCCAAATCCCAGGCCCGGCCGCAGTATCGATCACGGTACACATGCAATGCAGCTGTGCAACTACTACCGGTCTACAAAGCCGGAGAGGGCATGGAAATGCAAGCAAAGCTAAAGCCGGAGCGTGCGTCCGTAGATCTTTCCGTGTACGCGCAGGCATCCTACACATGCATACCAGCTCACCCTCTGCACGCAGAAACCCTCTTTGTTTCACTTTCACCGCCCAGCCCTGTCTCTTTACTGTTCCTACACGGCTACGGGCGTAGGTTCCTTTCAGCAAAGCGGCTTCGGTGTGCAGCCCTTGCAGGCAATGTAGGCCCTTTCCGCGAGATCGATCCGAGGCGTACCATGCAAGCAAATTAAGACCGCCCCCGACCCGATGCGATGCGGTTGCAGCAGCCTTGCCGATTAGATTTGCTTGATGCCTCTGGATCGACCGATCCGGCCGACAAAGCACACGGTAAAGGTAGCTGTTGTATTGGTGATCTTTCGCAACCTAGCTGAACTCGCGTCAGAGACCCTCATCGATCAGATCAGCCTGAGCAAATGCGAGTTTTTACTTAGGAACTACTCCCCCCGTCCCATAATATAAGAACATCACACTGAGAGTAACTCAAAATGATGGGCACTAACACAGTCACACTGCTCATTCAGAGCTCGGATTTGCCAGATCGGCGGTGCATGCATGCAAGGATGCGCGTAAGCAGTGCCACATGGCTCGGGACGATCACGTCCTACTCCACTCTCGCAGTCGCAGGCATGAGGAATGCATGTGCTCGGCTGTCCCAGATATGCTCGAGAGGCAAAGAGGGCGCAGAGGCCAGCGCCAAAGGCTGTCGGCCTGATCCGGGCAAAGCTAGCTAGGCGATAGATTCCGCTCTCAGTTGCAATGCAAACACTGCGGTGCGTGCTCAACTGACAAGGCATCTTGTTTACGTACGTACTTGGAAACTCCTAGTGCATTACGGGCATACTAGATCGTATTAACGCTGGCACTTGGTAGGAAGAAAAAACTTGATTATTAACTCCTAGTGCATTACGGGCATACTTGATTATTGGCCATGCATGACAACCTGCTTTGTTGCTCCCTCTGGTCCTCTAAAAGTTGTTATTTTCGACATTTATATGGAAATTCAGAGTACAAGTTTGGCCATCAATTTTGTTTCGATCATTCTATGTGAATATGAGAATAAGAAAACATGTACGAAGACAAGTTGGAATAAGACGACAGATTTATATATAACCGAAGGAACTTGTAGCTTGCAAAACTCCGATTAATGTACGTATGCAGCAATTACTACATGAGAGTATACTCCAGAACATTTATCAAAACAAAATAGTACTGTAGCTAGCTAAAGCTAGGCAAATGTATTTCGGTAGACCAGTTTATAACACCACCAGATCTGAAGTCTGGACTAGACACACTAGATGAATCAGGACACAGACCTGCAAAGCTCTCTTGGCAAACAAAATGAAACTACAAGAACGTTTCCAACGCATCAACAACCTAGCAAATTAATCAAAGCACTCACCATATCCCCTGTAATACTGACACGTGCAGGAACAAGATCGAGGAACCCAACAAACAGCAACTCACAACACACAGCCGCAATCAACCTTCAAACGCGCACGACGATCGCCAGCAGGAACGCCAGAGCCAACGATAGCCGGCCGGGAGCCGCGGTGATCGCGCCGTTCTTCTTCGCATGGTCCTCTCGTTCGTCGTCCCCGTCGTCCGCCGAAGGCGCGTCGGCGGCGGCATCGGCTGACCCGGTCCCTTTCTTGGTCTTGGGCACGACGTCGGTGGCGTTGTGCCTTGAGGTTGGAGTTGAAGTCTCGGGCGACGAGGGCGCCTCGGCGGCCGGGGACGACATGACGGCGCCCACCTGCAGCACCGAGATGTTGTACGGCTCCTCGTGGACGGGCTTGACGAAGAGCACGCTGGTGGCGCGCGCGTCGTCGCCGGCGTCCTGGGGCACGAACGCCACGCTCCCGCCCCGGCGCTCGGAGATCTCCACCATCCCTGCGCTGCCGGGTGCGTCGCCGGAGGCCTGGAACAGGGTGGACACGTCCGCCGAGCCGCCGGGGAGGCGGTGTAGCTTGTCGTGGTCGTAGTAGTCGACGAGGATGTGCAGGGAGAGCACGTGCCGGAGCGCTTCCCGCGGGAGATGACGAGCCCTGAGCGGAGCCATGTCGGCGTCGTCGACCGCGAGGACTGTGATGGTGTTGCGCTCGTTGATTTCGTCCGCGAGGCCCGTCGTCGTGAGCAGGCGGCTGAACTCGGACATGTCCCGGCGCGCCGCGAGGATGGCGGTGATGTTGTGGGTGGCGTCGCACGTCGCGCACACGGAGAGGACGAGGAGGAGGAGGACGGCGAATGAGCTCGCGGTGAGAGCGCTGGGGAGTGACATTGTTGCGAGTTGCAACGTACGTGTGGCTCCCCTCTGGTGTTCTTGGGAAGTTCGGCTCGTCCGGAGATGGAACAGGGCGACGAGTGTTTAATCAAAGAGGGCGACCTGCACCTCGGGTGCCCTTGGTTTTATGGCAAATGGTGGCTTGCGAGACGAGCAAAGTTTGTTTTGTGCTGAAATTGGCCACCGCTTCTATTTTTTGGTAGAGTAACTTAGCTTTCTAGTTTCTAGCTCTACTGCCTCTGAATGAGATGTGTAAGAAGCATCTATAGCCGGATACACCAAATTCATCTCTTAAACTTTTATTGATGTGATTGGATGCGTCGGCGGACAGTGACGGTCACACCTCAAATATTCGTTTGAGCAGTGCTAGGCGTACGATCAAATCTTATATGACGTTGTACGAACACTGTTCACTAACCCCCCGATCAAATCTATGCAGCAACGGTAATGGTGGGATCACTTGGTCGGACAAATTGTGCATGCAAAAATCGCATGCAGAGCAATTTCGTATTCGTTTTCACACGAGATACCTCAATTAGTAAACCCCAAATTCATACTACATATGCATCACAAACTTTCGATATAGCCGAACGTCGGACGTCCTGCTGCTACATCAAAACATGACATTGGGCTATCAAAATTGGGCATATTCAATATACATATTAATCTATGGTTCTGTGCCGAGACTGCTGCTAGGGTCCGGCGGAGTGCTGCGCCGGGATTCCCTACACACAGTGGTAGAGCTTGCCGAGTCCCGGCGGCGAGCATGGCTGGCCGGGGAGATGGCTCCCAGCCGCCTCCACGGCTCCCGGTGCAGCAGCCGCCGCAGCTGCCGGCTGCACCACGCTGCGGCGACGGCGCGGCGCTGCTGATGCCGGGCAGGTCCAAGCCACGGGTCGCGCTGGCCCTGGCGGCGGGCGCGACGCTCACGGTGGTGCGGGGCGCGACGAGTATGGAGCTGGCTCCGGAGGCGGAGGCCGCGACGACTATGGCGCGGGCCGCGACTGTTTCAATGGCGGACGCGGTGGCTATGGTATTGGCCGCGGCAATGACAGTGGCTATTAGGGCTATCCGACTGGATGTAATCAGTGGAATGACAGGGGAGGAAGAGGTTTTGCCGGCAAGCAGTGGCAGCAAAACGTCAACCCTCCTACCGGCGAGTTCGTACAGGGTGCCATAGGGCCTCATTACCGTCAGCAGGGTGGTCGGGGAGGGGGTGGCCGAAACCTTCCTCCACGCCGCTCGTATGTCCCCAAGGTTTACCATAAGCAGCCGACGATCAAACCAGCGGCGACTGACAGTGGGGCGGCGAAGGCGGCTGCGTCCACTTCTTCTACTTCCACGACTCCTCCGCCTGAGGCTGCGGTGGCGGCGGTTAAGGCGTTGGCGGCGGTGTGTGTTCCAGTCGCGACACTTAGGGCATGTACAATAGTGCTATCTTAGGAGTGACACATAGGATAAATGATGAGGCGGGGAAGAGAGAACTGATACGTCTCCAATGTATCTATACTTTTTTGGACGGGTCTAGCTGGCGGCCGGGCGCTAGCTAGCGTTCGCTAGCGGCCGGCCAAATAAAGTAAGTGCCTGTCTCTTTGGTCCCAGGGACTAGACAACCGCATACTAAAAAGATAAAATTAGTGTAATCTAAAAATGTTAAAAATGACACTGTTAATTAATTATTCTGTGTGGTCTCTTCTCACGTGATGGATGCCTGCATGCCACTGCATTAATTTTCCTCATGTTCATCCTTCTGCATTAATTTTTGGTTTTAAAAATTATAAAAGACATATCCTCTAAACCGCGCGTCGAAATTCAGATCCGTTTTCACTGTTGAAACCCTCGCGACGTGCTCTTCAAAAGTAGATCCCACATGGGCATGTTTCGGCGAACTAGTCTTCCTGCCAACTAAACATCAATGTATGTGCAAATAAACTACATTGTCGCGCCAACTGAGCATATGTGTGTGCCAAAATAGTCCTCCCAACTAAACATCAATGTGTGTGGAACTAGACTACATTACCGCGCCAACTGAGTATATGTGTGTGCCAAATAGTCATGCCAACTAAACATCAATGTCTGTGCAACTAGACTACATTGTCGTGCCAACTGAGCATATGTGTGTGTCAATAGTCCTGCCAATTAAACATCAATATGTGTGCAACTAAACTATATTGCCGCGCCAACTAAGCATATGTGTGTGTAAATAGTCCTGTCAACTAAATATCAATGTGTGAACTAGACTACATTATCGCGCCAACTGAGCATATGTGTGTGCCAATAGTCCTGTCAACTAAACAACAAAGTTGTCATGGTTGCTAGAATGCAATCTCATAGGAAGTTGAATTATGCAGATCCAAAAATTGGTTTTGCAAAAAGTTGCACGATGTAGTACTAAAGTTGCACAATACAGTATTAAAGTTGCACTATATAGCACCAAAGTTGGCATCAAAAAAATTTCATCGAAACATACTCATGAGGGATCTAGTTTCAAAGATCTCGTCGCAAGAGTTCCAGCAGTGAAAACGAATTTGAATTCCGACGCACGGTTTGAATATGACTTTTTAAAATTTAAAACTCTGAAACGAATATGCGTGGATATGTTCTGTTCGGAGTGGAGTAATTAGTGTGAACGCATTTAATACTAACAACCACATGCACTAGAAGACAAAAAATTAACAACCACATGCATGCGAGACGCGGCCGCTCAATTCAACCAAATAGTGCGTATGCACTTTTTAGATTTTAGGTACTTTTTTATTGTTCCATGCTATTATATTATCTGTTTTGGATGTTTAATAGGCATTTATATGCTATTTTATATTATTATTGGGACTAACTTATTAACCGAGCGCCCAGTGCGAGTTTCTGTTTTTTTTGCCTATTTTAGAGTTCCACAGAAAATGAATACCAAACGGAGTTCAAACGGAATGAAACCTTCGCGATGATCTTTCTTGAACCGAAAGCAAAACAGGAGACTTGGAGATGAAGTCAGAGACACAACGAGGCGGCCACGAGGCAGGAGGGCGCGCCCCTACCTTGTGGGCCCCTCGTAGGTCCCTTGACCTAGTTCCTTCGCCTATATATACTCTTATACCCTGAAAAATCTAGGAGAGCCACGAAACCACTTTTCCACCACCGCAACCTTCTGTACCCGTGAGATCCCATCTAGGGACCTTTTCCGGCATCTTGCCGGAGGGGGATTCGATCACGGAGGGCTTCTACATCAACACCATTACCTCTCCAATGAAGGGTGAGTAGTTTACCACAGATCTTCAGGTCCATAGTTATTAGCTAGATGGCTTCTTCTCTCTCTTTGATTCTCAATACCATGTTCTCCTCGATGTTCTTGGAGATCTATTCGATGTAATATTCTTTTGCGGTGTGTTTGCCGAGATCCAATGAATTGTGTATTTATGATCAAATTATCTATGAATATTATTTGGTTCTTCTCTGAATTCTTATATGCATGATTTGATATCTTTGAAAGTCTCTTCGAATTATCGGTTTAGTTTGGCCTACTAGATTGATCTTTCTTGCAATGGGAGAAGTGCTTAGCTTTGGGTTCAATCTTGTGGTGTCCTTTCTTAGTGACAGTAGGGGCAGCAAGGCACGTTTCGTATTGTTGCCATCGAGGATAAAAAGATGGGGTTTTCATCATATTCCTTGAGTTAATTCCTCTACATCATGTCATCTTACTTAATGCGTTAGTCCGTTCTTTATGAACTTAATACTCTAGATGCATGCTGGATAGCGGTCGATATGTGGAGTAATAGTAGTAGATGCAGGCAGGAGTCGGTCTACTTGACACGGACGTGATGCCTATGTTCATGATCATTTCCTTAGATATCGTCATAACTATGCGCTTTTCTATCAGTTGCTCGGTAGTAATTTGTTCACCCACCGTAATATTTGCTATCTTGAGAGAAGCCACTAGTGAAACCTATTCCCCGGGTCTCTTTTCTGTTGGAAATATGCCCTAGAGGCAATAATAAAATGGTTATTATTGTATTTCCTTGTTCATGATAATTGTCTATTGTTCATGCTATAATTGTATTGACTGGAAACCGTAATACATGTGTGAATACAGACCATAGTATGTCCCTAGTGAGCCTCTAGTTGACTAGCTCGTTGATCAATAGATGGTTATGGTTTCCTGACCATGGACGTTGGATGTCATTGATAACGGGATCACATTATTAGGAGAATGATGTGATGGACAAGACCAAAATCCTAAGCATAGCACAAGATCGTGTAGTTCGTTTGCTAAAGCTTTTCTAATGTCAAGTATCATTTCCTTAGACCATGAGATTGTGTAACTTCTGGATACCGTAGGAGTGCTTTGGGTGTACCAAATGTCACAACGTAACTGGGTGGCTATAAAGGTGCACTACAGGTATCTCCGAAAGTGTCTGTTGGGTTGGCACAAATCGAGACTGGGATTTGTCACTCCGTATGACGGAGAGGTATCTCTGGGCCCACTCGGTAATGCATCATCATAATCAGCTCAATGTGACTAAGTAGTTAGTCACGTGATCATGCATTGCGGAACGAGTAAAGTGAGTTGCCGGTAACGAGATTGAACGAGGTATTGGGATACCGATGATCGAATCTCGGGAAAGTAACGTACCGATTGACAAAGGGAATTGTATACGGGATTGATTGAATCCCCGACATCATGATTCATCCGATGAGATCATCGTGGAACATGTGGGAGCCAATATGGGTATCCAGATCCCGCTATTGGTTATTGGCCAGAGAACGTCTCGGTCATGTCTGCATGATTCCCGAACTCATAGGGTCTACATACTTAAGGTTCGGTGATGCTAGAGTTGTTATGGGCAATAGTATGTGGTTACCGAAGGTTGTTCGGAGTCCCGTATGAGATCCCGGATGTCACGAGGAGTTCCAAAATGGTCCAGAGGTGAAGATTTTTATATGGGAAGTCCAGTTTCAGTCGCCGGAATGGTTTTGGGGGTTATCGATATTGTATCGGGACCACCGAAAGGTGTCCGGGGGTCCATCGGGTGGGGCCACCTGCCCCAGGGACTTGATGGGCTGAATATGGAAGGGAACCAGCCCCTAGTGGGCTGGTGCGCCTCTCCCCAAGGGCCCAAGGCGCCTAGGGTTGGAAACCCTAGGGGAGGGGGGCGCCTCCACCTTGCTTGGGGGGCAAGCCTCCCCTCCTGGCCGCCCCCCCCCTCTAAATGGGATCTAGAGGTGTCGTCCCCGTCTCCCCTTCACCCTATAAATAGAGGGAGGGTGCGAGGGCTGCAGCACCCTTGATTTTGGTGCAGCCCCTCCCTCCTCCAACTCTTTCTCCTCCTCCGTAGTGCTTGGTGAAGCCCTGCAGGAATACCACGAGCTCCGCCACCACCATGCTGTCGTGCTGTCGGAGTTCTCCCTCAACTTATCATCTCCCCTTGCTGGATCAAGAAGGAGGAGACGTCCCCAGGCTGTACGTGTGTTGAACGCGGAGGTGCCGTCCGTTCAGCGCTAGATCGGATCTTCCGCGATTTGAATCGCCGCGAGTACGACTCCATCAACCGCGTTCTTGTAACGCTTCCGCCTAGCGATCTTCAAGGGTATGAAGATGCACTCCCTCTCTCTCTTGTTACTAGAATCTCCATAGATTGATCTTGGTGATGCGTAGAAATTTTTGAATTTCTGCTACGTTCCCCAACAGTGGCATCATGAGCTAGGTCTATTGCATAGATTCTATGCACGAGTAGAACACAAGTTGTTGTGGGCGTTGATTTTGTTCAATATTCTTACCGTTACTAGTCCTATCTTGTTTCGACGGTATTGTGGGATGAAGCGGCCCGGACCGACCTTACACGTACACTTACATGAGACAGGTTCCACCGACTGACATGCACTTGTTGCATAAGGTGGCTAGCGGGTGCCAGTCTCTCCCACTTTAGTCGGATCAGATTCGATGAAAAAGGTCCTTATGAAGGGTAAATAGAAATTGGCATATCACGTTGTGGTTTTGGCATAGGTAAGAAACGTTCTTGCTAGAAACCTATAGCAGCCACGTAAAAAAACTTGCAACAACAATTAGAGGACGTCTAACTTATTTTTGCAGCATATGTCGTGTGATGTGATATGGCCAAGAAGGATGTGATGAATGAAATATATGTGATGTATGAGATTGATCATATTATTGTAATAGGAATCACGACTTGCATGTCGATGAGTATGACAACCGGCAGGAGCCATATGAGTTGTCTTTATTTATTGTATGACCTGCGTGTCACTGAATAACGCCATGTAATTACTGTACTTCATTGCTAAACCGTTAGCCATAGTAGTAGAAGTAATAGTTGGCAAGACAACTTCATGGAGACACGATGATGGAGATCATGGTGTCATGCCGGTGACGATAATGATCATGGCGCCCCGAAGATGGAGATCAAAAGGAGCAAAATGATATTGGCCATATCATGTCACTATTTGATTGCATGTGATGTTTATGATGTTTTTGCATCTTATTTGCTTAGAACAACGGTAGTAAATAAGATGATCCCTTATAATAATTTCAAGAAAGTGTTCCCCCTAACTGTGCGTCGTTGCGAAAGTTCATTGTATCGAAGCACCACGTGATGATCGGGTGTGATAGATTCTAACGTTCACATACAACGGGTGTAAGCCAGATTTACACATGCAAAACACTTAGGTTGACTTGACGAGCCTAGCATGTACAGACATGGCCTAGGAACACAAGAGACCGAAAGGTCGAACATGAGTCATATAGAAGATACGATCAACATGAAGATGTTCACCGATGATGACTAGTCCATCTCACGTGATGATCGGACACGGCCTAGTTGACTCGGATCATGTATCACTTAGATGACTAGAGGAATGTCTATCTAAGTGGGAGTTCATTAAATAACCATATAAACTTAATTATCATGAACATAGTCAAAAGGTCTTTGCAAATTATGTTTGCATACGCTTCAGTTCTACTGTTTAGATATGTTCCTAGAGAAGATATAGTTGAAAGTTGATAGTAGAAATTATGCGGACTGGGTCCGTAAACTGAGGATTGTCCTCATTGCTGCGTAGAAGGCTTATGTCCTTAATGCACCGCTCGGTGTGCTGAACCTCGAACGTCATCTATGGATGTTGTGAACATCTGACATACACGTTTTGATGACTACATGATAGTTCAGTATGTTGGAAATATGCCCTAGAGGCAATAATAAAAGGATTATTATTATATTTCTTTGTTCATGATAGTTGTCTTTTATTCATGCAATAATTGTATTATCCGAAAATCGTAATACACGTGTGAATACTTAGACCACAACATGTCCCTAGTGAGCCTCTAGTTGACTAGCTCGTTGATCAACAGATAGTCATGGTTTCCTGACTATGGACATTGGATGTCGTTGATAACGGGATCACATCATTAGGAGAATGATGTGATGGACAAGACCCAATCCTAAGCATAGCACAAAGATCGTGTAGTTCGTTTGCTAGAGCTTTTCCAATGTCAAGTATCTTTTCCTTAGACCATGAGATCGTGTAACTCCCGGATACCGTAGAAGTGCTTTGGGTGTACCAAACGTCACAACGTAACTGGGTGACTATAAAGGTGCACTACAGGTATCTCCGAAAGTGTCTGTTGGGTTGACACGGATCGAGACTGGGATTTGTCTCTCCGTATAACAGAGAGGTAATCACTGGGCCCACTCGGTAGTGCATCATCATAATGAGCTCAAAGTGACCAAGTGTCTGGTCACGGGATAATGCATTACGGTACGAGTAAAGTGACTTGCCGGCAACGAGATTGAACGAGGTATTGGGATACCGACGATCGAATCTCGGGCAAGTAACATACCGTCTGACAAAGGGAATAGTATACGGGGTTGCTTGAATCCTCGACATCGTGGTTCATCCGATGAGATCATCGAGGAGTATGTGGGAGCCAACATGGGTATCCAGATCCCGCTGTTGGTTATTGACCAGAGAGCCGTCTCGGTCATGTCTGCATGTCTCCCGAACCCGTAGGGTCTACACACTTAAGGTTCGGTAACGCTAGGTGACGGTGTCCTGGACTAGGGGTTACTCACCACGTCGTCTCCCGATCAGGTGGATTGGGCCGAGGATCCCCATGGCCGTATACTCATGGGCCAGTCCAGACAGTTGTCGCATACTAGGAAGATTTCACAAGACTTGGCGATCAAGACGAGGACTCCTCCCCCACCGGCGTATTCGGCTAGGACTCATGTTATCCTAGGCCTCTGGTGCATTATATAAACCAAGGCCAGGCTAGTCGATAGAGATATACAACAATAATCATACCATAGGCTAGCTTCTAGGGTTTAGCCTCCTTGATCTCGTGGTAGATCCACTCTTGTAACACACATCATCAATATTAATCAAGCAGGACGTATGGTTTTACCTCCATCAAGAGGGCCCGAACCTGGGTAAACATTGTGTCCCTTGCCTCCTGTTACCATTGATCCTAAGACGCACTGCTTGGGACCCCCTACCCGAGATCCGCCGGTTTTGACACCGACATTGGTGCTTTCATTGAGAGTTCCGCTGTGTGATCGGCGAAAGGATCGATGGCTCGACTGCAGGTCAACTGCGATGTCGGCCTCTTCGTCACCAGCTCGACTGGTCACCTTGGCTTAACCGAGGACTGCGCCCTACCTCCGATCGTCATGTTCGGATGAAGGTCTTCATCAACACCAACTCTGATCTCTATCAAGATCATGGAGGAGTCATCCATGGAGCTCGGGGGCTCAACGTCAACATTGCCCTCAGGCGACCGTGCTGTTTTTCTGGACAACAAACTTGTATCCGCCGCCACCGCCTCCTCGAGTGTCGCCTAAACGATTACTTCGGTGGAATTATGCGGAATTAAGTCTACAACAACCCTGCAAAAATTTCGTCGAGTTCCGATGGAGGAATCTCCGGCAATCTCCGATATACCAGAGCCCTGTTGAATCTGGACGAGAATCCGGACGAGTTTAGGGCGTGGTATCCAGCTTCTAGCTCGGATGTCCTTTGGAGGATCCAACCGTTGATTTGCTGCGGAATTCCCGTTTCTACCACCTGCCAAAAAGTCAGCTCGATCCGACCGTCCAAACTCCGGGAAACTTCCGATTAGTGCATCACTTTTTGGATCTGTTTTCTGCACGAAAACGAATCCGACCCGAGTTCGTCTTTTTTATGAACGGGATTTCGGACATCCTTTTCGAAGGAAGTTTTGTATGGGATATTGTGTTTTGTTCCCAAACACATCCCACTAACTTTAAGATCTTTTGAACATGATCTTCAACATCATACTGGTGTCAAACCAGTCCGGCAATATTGCTCCACGGCTGCCGACCTATGCTGGACACGTCGTCACTTTGTTGAGCCAAGCTCAACTTCTTCGGATCATCATCTTGGCAAGCCGAACAAGAGTCCGGCATCGCGAAGGATAAATCATCACCAACATCGCCGCCCCACGGATTACACGGAGCGGGCATACCGGCATCACCGCACGGTCGCTTCATCAAGCCGGCATCGACCACGTCACGACCTGCATCGGCAGGGCCGCACTATTGCTTCTTCAAGCTGGTGTCCATCACGCCGACCTACTTCGACATCTCGGCTGGACCAGGGGCTTCGCCATCTCTTCATCAACCTACTCCGGACACTTCGGCGTCACTAGCCGACCAGGCATGGGTGCGCGGATCGAGTCCCAATTTTAGGAATCACCTTCCTTCGGATTGCTACAACAAATAACCAGGTGCTATTAATCCTAGTATTTCTTTTTGCTTGTTTGGGTTAAATTTTTCTCAAGGAATTATTACTCTGGTTAGTCCAGCATATGTACACAGGTCTATCAAATGGTGGACGCATTATCGACGGTCGCATGATGGTTCGGTCAGTTTTCGTACACAGTCCGGCGAACGCCGCATCCGGAACTCGGACCGACCTGTGAATCCAGGTTTTGCCACGCCTTTATTGCATTACGCCGACGACCTGCATCGACATCGACTTCGGCGCCAGGCCATATTTCTTTTACTACTCACTTTGCATAAATTATTTATTATGCAACATTTTTTTTAATTCCTATTATTACTATTATCCCCGGTCTGCACTATTTTTTGTGCACAGGAAAGTGATCCAGCCGGACTATATCCTTTGACGTCACCTCGGCTGGACGGGGGGCTTCGTCAACACTTCATTACCACATGCCGGGGACTTCGGCATCACTCTGCCGTCCTGCATTGACCGTGCTATGTCACCACTTCGGAGTGCCAAGCTCCTTGCTCCGCCACCTCGGGACCGGCTTGGGGGATGGAACCTTGTCCCGCATCAAGCTCGGACCGCGTCGTCAATACCGAACACATTAACCAGCTAAGTTGCCTTCATGCTCAAAGTTTTAAATTTCTAACTTGTGTTCGGTTTGACCAAGAATTATACTTTTTTGTAAAAAAGTTGCTTGTAAAAGTTTTCCTTGTCGAAACTTTGTTCGCACACACTTGACATGCTACCCGCGCTCATTATACCTGGGGGCTTCTTTAACAGAAGCTTATTAATACAGGCTTTATGCCCAACACATGTGTCACACTTCCGCATGTACCTTTTATTCACCATTATATGCATCGATATGACTTAAGTTTTGGCCAAGCTGGGTTGCCTGGCTCCTGTGCTTACCCCTACGTTCCTGATTGTTCGGCTAGGTGGTAAAGGGAGCACCTCTGCGATTGTTACTGCCGGGTCAGCCAGATGTGTACCTCAGACTGGGTGAAGCCGAAGCTAGCGTTCTTAAGGGAATACTCGGTCGGTGAACTAAAAGATGATTTCTTACCTATTTATTTACCTGCCCCCAGATGTTTTTCTGCTCTTTTCGCAGTCCGGACATGCACTTTAGGGCATGCCTCCCAGGGAAAGGAACCCCTAACGGAACTATTCTCCCTGGAAGATGTTTCTTACTAACCATGTAATATAACATAACTAGTTGGGCACTTGTCTGATAAAGCACTAATGACCCCTACGCCTGGTCTCCACGCATGCCCCGATTTTTATAACCGCAAGGGTATTCGGACACACTCCGGACTATTGGGTCCAGAGGTTGAAGCGAAAAGGTCCGCTACGATAAACGATCTACAATCCGGCTAGAAGGCATTCTACATGTCACCTTACATTTTATAGTCAACTTTTACCCAAGTCGCTTGGGGGCTCCTATGTTTATTTGAGCCATTTCATACTAAGTGTTTTTCTTCTTAGTCGTTACAAAGTTAAAGCACGACTGAAGCACTTTTTTTTCTAAAGTCCAATTTTCGGATTGGCACCGAACACTTGATCTTGTTCGGACGTCATGTTTTTACTGACGTTTTTTGGTTTTCCAAGCTTTTGGCACTTTTAACTATTTGTGTGTTTTCAGCACAAGTCTCGCAGTGCAACGCCGGACACCTTTAGAGATTCGGCAAAAACATTCTCGGATATTGCTATATATGCATCAGCTTCGAATTGTGTCTTCGGTCAATAGTTGGGTTGCTTGGCTCCTGCGCTTGCCTCCTACGTTCCGCTTTGTTCGGCTAGGTGTGCAAAGGGAGAACCACTGCGATTGTGCTTCCAGCTCGCATGGTCAAGCACCTCAGTGGAGAAAGCCGAAAACTGACTATCACAATACGTGTAAACTGGTCAGCGATCCGATGACTATATTAAATGATGGGCCATTCATAACATTGGCCGAAGTGTTTCCGGCTTGACCTCGACTGTCGCCGAACACTACCGGGGGCTATTAACTGGCCTCCTAAACTAAATCCTCGATCTTTTGCTCTTACATTGGAGCTGAGGTTTCATGATCATGCTTAGCATGACAACCCAAAGAAAGGAACTGATAGCGGGACTATTTTCTTTGGAAGACATTTCTTCTGTTAAACAACAATATAACATATCTCTCTGCGTACCTTTGTTTAGAAAGCCGTATGACCAGATTGCCTTGTTTGACGTAAATCTTTGCCCTCATAAAGGCTTTATAAAGTAGGACAAACACTCCTCGGCTATCGACCGAGGAGGTTGAAGCCCATGGTCGGTCAACAAAGTTTTGTACAATGCAGATCCGAGCATTAATGACATAAAGTACTTGGATACATTGAGTCATTACACATAATTTGTGATTTTACTATGGATATTGATCCTTAATTCGGCCACCCGTGCCCGCATTAAGGCTCGGGGGCTACTGGGCTTCGGGCTTATTATTTACAAAAATTAAAGGGGCACATTGATCCCCTGATCTGGTGTTGCCACGCAACCAGTGTCTCGGGGGCTACTGCATTGCTTGTTCTATGCAGAAAATCTTAAGTGCAATACAGTTTCCGAGGAGATTTTGATCCTCAGGTTGGTCGACCGCACCCAACCCGAGCCTCGAGGACTGAGCACGCCGCTTTTTGTGTCCCGAAGTATTCTGCCGAGCTAGGACTTGATCCTCAGACCGATTTTGCAAATCAACCTGAGTCTCAGCGGCTATGGGGATCAGCGGTCTTATGTCATCCTTCAGGTGCATCTCGGGTTTTAGACCGATACATACCTTGAGGGCTACTGGCTATATATCTCGTCAGAGAATAAATTACATCAATAAAAAACATTGACCAAAAATCAGCCCATGACCGAGGTGCTTAACCACCTCGAAAGCAGTTCGACATATAGCTCAGATACAGGTGGCTGGCTCCTTAGAGGGCATTTCCGGCATTAAGCTCGGTTAAACTCCTTCAAACTTCTTTGAACCAAGGTGATTTATGACACCTCGGATAAAGTCCGGCGTTGGAGCTCGGATACATAGTCCGGCCTTGGAGCTCGGATACAGTCCGGCGTTGGAGCTCGGATACATAGTCCGGCGTTAGAGCTGGGAAGTAGTCCGGCATTGGTGCTCGGCTGCAAAAGATACCTCGAATGCAGTCCGGCGTTGGAGCTCAGACGCAAGAGGACGTTGCCACCTGGGAACAACCTCAAACCCGAGGCATGGCATAAAAATAACAAGGCATTGATAAAGGCCGTAAACTTAAAGGGGCTCCTCGGATACCCAACGTGTAAACTCGTCGAATGCATTTCGGCGATCCTCAAGATAGAAGATGAGAAGATTTGTTGAACCAGTTTTCAAGACCGGCAACTGAAGATGAAGAACAGTTCGGAAGAATCAAGGAGCGTCCCTAACTTGAAGACCGGTTCAGGGGGCTACTGACGGTGTCCTGGACTAGGGGGTACTCACCACGTCATCTCCCAATCAGGTGGATTGGGCCGAGGATCCCCATGGCCGTATACTCACGGGCCAGTCCGGACAGTTGCCGCATACCAGGAAGATTCCACAAGACTTGGCGATCAAGACGAGGACTCCTCCCCTACCGGCGTATTCGGCTAGGACTCATGTTATCCTAGGCCTCTGGTGCATTATATAAACCAAGGCCAGGCTAGTCGATAGAGATATACAACAATAATCATACCATAGGCTAGCTTCTAGGGTTTAGCCTCCTTGATCTCGTGGTAGATCCACTCTTGTAACACACATCATCAATATTAATCAAGCAGGACGTATGGTTTTACCTCCATCAAGAGGGCCCGAACCCGGGTAAACATTGTGTCCCTTGCCTCCTGTAACCATTGATCCTAAGACGCACTGCTTGGGACCCCCTACCCGAGATCCGCCGGTTTTGACACCAACACTAGGGTTGTATGAATGTGAGTATGCAGCAAACCGAATGTTGTTAGGAGTCCCGAATGAGATCCCGGACGTCACGAGGAGTTCCGGAATGGTCCGGAGGTAAAGAATTATATATAGGAAGTGCTGTTTCGGCCATCGGGAAAGTTTCGGGGTCACCCGGTATTGTACCAGGACCACCGGAAGGGTCCCGGGGGTCCACCGGGTGGGGCCACCTATCCCGGAGGGCCCCGTGGGCTGAAGTGGGAGGGGAACCAGCCCCTAGTGGGCTGGTGCGCCCCTCCTGCGCCTAGGGTTGGAAACCCTAGGGTGGGGGGGCGCACCACTTGCCTTGGGGGGCACTCCACCCCCCTGGCCGCCGCCCCCTTGGGAGATTCCCATCTCCAGGGCCAGCGCCCCCCCAGGGGGCCTATATAAAGGAGGGGGAGGGAGGGCAGCCGCACCCTGAGTCTTGGCGCCTCCCCCCCTGCTACACCTCTTCCTCCTCCCGCAGCTGCTTGGTGAAGCCCTGCCGGAGTCCTGCTGCATCCACCACCACGCCGTCGTGCTGCTGGATCTTCATCAACCTCTCCTTCCCCCTTGCTGGATCAAGACGGAGGAGACGTCACGCTGACCGTACGTGTGTTGAACGCGGAGGTGCCGTCCGTTCGGCGCTAGGATCTCCGGTGATAGGATCACGACGAGAACGACTCCCTCAACCCCGTTCTCTTGAACGCTTCCGCACGCGATCTACAAGTGGTATGTAGATGCATCTCTCTCTCTTGTTGCTAGATGAACTCATAGATGGATCTTGGTGAACGTAGGAATTTTTTATATTTTATGCAACGTTCCCCAACAGTGGCATCATGAGCTAGGTCTATGCGTAGTTCTCTATTGCACAAGTAGAACACAAATCTGTTGTGGGCGTAGATCTTGTCAACTTGCTTGCCACTACTAGTATTTTCTTGCTTTAGCGGTATTGTGGGATGAAGCGGCCCGGACCGACCTTACACGTACGCTTACGTGAGACAGGTTCCACCGACTGACATGCACTAGTTGCATAAGGTGGCTAGCGGGTGTCTGTCTCTCCTACTTTAGTTGGAGCGGATTCGATGAAAAGGGTCCTTATGAAGGGTAAATAGAAGTTGACAAAATCACGTTGTGGTTATTCGCAGGTAAGAAAACATTCTTGCTAGAACCCAATTGCAGCCACATAAAAGATGCAACAACAATTAGAGGGCGTCTAACTTGTTTTTGCAGCAATTGTCATGTGATGTGATATGGCCAGAAGTTGTGATGAATGATGAATGATATATTGTGATGTATGAGATCATGTTCTTATAATAGGAATCACGACTTCCATGTCAATGAGTATGACAACCGGCAGGAGCCATAGGAGTTGTCTTAATTATTTTATGACCTGCGTGTCAATGATTTAACGCCATGTAATTACTTTACTTTATTGCTAAACCGTTAGCTATAGTAGTAGAAGTAATAGTCGGCGAGCAACTTCATGGAGGCACGATGATGGAGATCATGATGATGGAGATCATGGTGTCATGCCGGTGACGAAGATGATCATGGAGCCCCGAAGATGGAGATCGAAGGAGCTATATGATATTGGCCATATCATGTCACTACTTTATATAATTGCATGTGATGTTTATTATGTTTTATGCATCTTGTTTACTTAGAACGGCGGTAGTAAATAAGATGATCCCTTATAATAATTTCAAGAAAGTGTTCCCCCTAACTGTGCACCGTTGCTAAAGTTCGTCGTTTCGAAGCACCACGTGATGATCGGGTGTGATAGATCCTTACGTTCACATACAACGGGTGTAAGACAGTTTTACACATGCATAAACATTTAGGGTTAACTTGACGAGCCTAGCATGTACAGACATGGCCTCGGAACACAAGAGAACGAAAGGTCGAACATGAGTCGTATGGAAGATACGATCAACATGGAGATGTTCACCGATGATGACTAGTCCGTCTCACGTGATGATCGGACACGGCCTAGTCGACTCGGATCGTGTAACACTTAGATGACTAGAGGGATGTCAAATCTGAGTGGGAGTTCATTAAATAATTTGATTAGATGAACTTAATTATCATGAACTTAGTCTAAAATCTTTGCAAAATATGTCTTGTAGATCAAATGGCCAACGCTCATGTCAACATGAACTTCAACGCGTTCCTAGAGAAAACCAAGCTGAAAGATGATGGCAGCAACTATTCGGACTGGGTCCAAAACCTGAGGATCATCCTCATAGCAGCCAAGAAAGCATATGTCCTAGAAGGACCGCTAGGTGAAGCACCCATCCCAGAGAACCAAGACGTTATGAACGCTTGGCAGTCACGTGCTGATGATTACTCCCTCGTTTAGTGCGGCATGCTTTACAGCTTAGAACCGGGGCTCCAAAAGCGTTTTGAGCAACACGGAGCATATGAGATGTTCGAGGAGCTGAAAATGGTTTTTCAAGATCATGCCCGGGTCGAGAGATATGAAGTCTCCGACAAGTTCTATAGTTGTAAGATGGAGGAAAACAGTTCTGTCAGTGAGCACATACTCAAAATGTCTGGGTTGCACAACCGCCTGTCCCAGCTGGAGATCAACCTCCCGGACGAGGCGGTCATTGACCAAATCCTTCAGTCGCTCCCACCGAGCTACAAGAGCTTTGTGATGAACTACAATATACAGGGGATGGTGAAGACCATTCCTGAAGTATTTTCAATGCTAAAGTTAGCAGAGGTTGAAATGAAGAAAGAACATCAAGTGTTGATGGTTAATAAGACCACTAAGTTCAAGAAGGGAAAGGGTAAGAAGAACTTCAAGAAGGACGGCAAAGATGTTGCCGCGCCCGGTAAGCCAGTTGCCGGGAAGAAGTCAAAGAATGGACCCAAGCCTGAGACTGAGTGCTTTTATTGCAAAGGGAAGGGTCACTGGAAGCGGAACTGCCCCAAATACTTAGCGGACAAGAAGGCCGGCAACACTAAAGGTATATGTGATATACATGAAATTGATGTGTACCTTACCAGTACTCGTAGTAACTCCTGGGTATTTGATACCGGTGTCGTTGCTCATATTTGTAACTCACAACAGGAGCTGCGGAATAAGCGGAGACTAGCGAAGGACGAGGTGACGATGCGCGTCGGGAATGCTTCCAAGGTTGATGTGATCGCCGTCGGCACGCTACCTCTACATTTACCCACGGGATTAGTTATGAACCTCAATAATTATTATTTAGTCCCAAGTTTGAGCATGAACATTGTATCTAGATCTCATTTAATATGAGATGGCTACTCATTTAAATCCGAGAATAATGGTTGTTCTATTTATATGAGAGATATGTTTTATGGTCATGCCCCGATGGTCAATGGTTTATTCTTAATGAATCTCGAACGTAATGTTACACATATTCATAGTGTGAATACCAAAAGATGTAAAGTTGATAATGATAGTCCCACATACTTGTGGCACTGCCGCCTTGGTCACATTGGTGTCAAGTGCATGAAGAAGCTCCATGCTGATGGACTTTTAGAGTCTCTCGATTATGAATCATTTGACACATGCGAACCATGCCTCATGGGCAAAATGACCAAGACTCCGTTCTCCGGAACTATGGAGCGAGCAACCAACTTATTGGAAATCATACATACTGATGTGTGTGGTCCAATGAGCGTTGAGGCTCGTGGAGGATATCATTATGTTCTCACTCTCACTGATGACTTAAGTAGATATGGGTATGTCTACTTGATGAAACACAAGTCTGAGACCTTTGAAAAGTTCAAGGAATTTCAGAATGAAGTAGAGAATCAACGTGATCGAAAGATAAAATTCTTACGATCGGATCATGGAGGAGAATATTTAAGTCACGAATTTGGTACGCACTTAAGAAAATGTGGAATCATTTCACAACTCACGCCGCCTAGAACACCTCAGCGTAATGGTGTGTTCGAACGTCGTAATCGCACTCTATTGGATATGGTGCGATCTATGATGTCTCTTACCGATTTACCGCTATCATTTTGGGGATACGCTCTAGAGACAGCTACATTCACTTTAAATAGGGCACCGTCTAAATCCGTTGAGATGACACCATATGAATTATGGTCTGGGAAGAAACCTAAGCTGTCGTTTCTAAAAGTTTGGGGATGCGATGCTTATGTCAAGAAACTTCAACCTGAAAAGCTCGAACCCTAGTCAGAAAAATGCGTCTTCATAGGATACCCCAAGGAAACCATTGGGTATACCTTCTACCTTAGATCCGAAGGCAAGATCTTTGTTGCCAAGAATGGATCCTTTCTGGAAAAGGAGTTTCTCTCGAAAGGAGTAAGTGGGAGGAAAGTAGAACTCGATGAAGTACTACCTCTTGAACCGAAAAGTAGTGCAGCTCAGGAAAATGTTCCTGTGGTGCCTACACCGACTAGAGAGGAAATTAATGATGATGATCAAGGTACTTCGGATCAAGTTGCTACTGAACTTCGTAGGTCCACGAGGACACGTTCCACACCAGAGTGGTATGGCAACCCTGTCCTGGAAATCATGTTGTTAGACAACGGTGAACCTTCGAACTATGAAGAAGCGATGGCGGGCCCAGATTCCAACAAATGGCTAGAAGCCATGCAATCCGAGATAGAATCCATGTATGAAAAGAAAGTATGGACTTTGACTGACTTGCCCAATGATCGGCGAGCGATAGAAAACAAATGGATCTTTAAGAAGATGACGGACGCGGATGGTAATGTCACCATCTATAAAGCTCGACTTGTTGCTAAGGGTTATCAACAAGTTCAAGGGGTTGACTACGATGAGACTTTCTCTCCCGTAGCGAAGCTTAAGTCCGTCCGAATCATGTTAGCAATTGCCGCATACTACGATTATGAGATATGGCAGATGGACGTCAAAACGGCATTCCTTAACAGTTATCTTGAGGAAGAGCTGTATATGATGCAGCCGGAAGGTTTTGTCGATCCTAAGAATGCTAACAAAGTATGCAAGCTCCAGCGATCCATTTATGGGCTGGTGCAAGCATCTCGAAGTTGGAACATTCGCTTTGATGAGATGATCAAAGCGTTTGGGTTTATGCAGACTTATGGAGAAGCCTGCGTTTACAAGAAAGTGAGTGGGAGCTCTGTAGCATTTCTCATATTATATGTAGATGACATACTTTTGATGGGAAATGATATAGAATTCTTGGACATCATTAAGGCCTACTTGAATAAGTGTTTTTCAATGAAGGACCTTGGAGAAGCTGCTTACATATTAGGCATCAAGATCTATAGGGATAGATCGAGACACCTCATAGGTCTTTCACAAAGCACATACCTTGATAAGATTTTGAAGAAGTTCAAAATGGATCAGTCCAAGAAAGGGTTCTTGCCTGTATTGCAAGGTGTGAGATTGAGCTCGGCTCAATGCCCGACCATGGCAAAAGATAAAGAAGAGATGAGTGTCATCCCCTATGCCTCAGCCATAGGATCTATTATGTATGCCATGCTATGTACCAGACCAGATGTAAACCTTGCCGTAAGTTTGGTAGGTAGGTACCAAAGTAATCCCGACAAGGAACACTGGACAGTGGTCAAGAATATCCTAAAGTACCTGAAAAGGACAAAGGACATGTTTCTCGTTTATGGAGGTGACGAAGAGCTCGTCGTAAAGGGTTACATCGACGCTAGCTTCGACACAGATCTGGATGACTCTAAGTCACAAACCGGATACGTGTATATGTTGAATCGTGGAGCAGTGAGCTAGTGCAGTTGCAAGCAGAGCGTCGTGGCGGGATCTACATGTGAAGTGGAGTACATGGCAGCCTTGGAGGCAGCGCATGAAGCAATATGGATGAAGGACTTCATCACCGACCTAGGAGTCATACCCAATGCGTCGGAGCCAATCACTCTCTTCTGTGACAACACTGGAGCTATTGCCCTTGCCAAGGAGCCCAGGTTTCACAAGAAGACCAGGCACATCAAGCGCCGTTTCAACTCCATCTGTGTAAATGTTCAAGATGGAGACATAGATATTTGCAAAGTACATACGGATCTGAATGTCGCAGATCCGTTGACTAAACCTCTTCCGCGAGCAAAACATGATCAACACCAGAACTCTATGGGTGTTCGATTCATCACAATGTAACTAGATTATTGACTCTAGTGCAAGTGGGAGACTGTTGGAAATATGCCCTAGAGTCAATAATAAAAGGATTATTATTATATTTCTTTGTTCATGATAGTTGTCTTTTATTCATGCTATAATTGTAATATCTGGAAATCGAAATACACATGTGAATACTTAGACCACAACATGTCCCTAGTGAGCCTCTAGTTGACTAGCTCGTTGATCAACAGATAGTCATGGTTTCCTGACTATGGACATTGGATGTCGTTGATAACGGGATCACATCATTAGGAGAATGATGTGATGGACAAGACCCAATCCTAAGCATAGCACAAAGATCGTGTAGTTCGTTTGCTAGAGCTTTTCCAATGTCAAGTATCTTTTCCTTAGACCATGAGATCGTGTAACTCCCGGATACCGTAGGAGTGCTTTGGGTGTACCAAACGTCACAACATAACTGGGTGACTATAAAGGTGCACTATAGGTATCTCCGAAAGTGTCTGTTGGGTTGACACGGATCGAGACTGGGATTTGTCACTCTGTATAACAGAGAGGTAATCACTGGGCCCACTCGGTAGTGCATCATCATAATGAGCTCAAAGTGACCAAGTGTCTGGTCACGGGATCATGCATTACGGTACGAGTAAATTGACTTTCCGGCAACGAGATTGAACGAGGTATTGGGATACCGACGATCGAATCTCGGGCAAGTAACATACCGTCTGACAAAGGGAATAGTATACGAGGTTGCTTGAATCCTCGATATCGTGGTTCATCCGATGAGATCATCGAGGAGTATGTGGGAGCCAACATGGGTATCCAGATCCCGCTGTTGGTTATTGACCGGAGAGCCGTCTCGGTCATGTCTGCATGTCTCCCGAACCCGTAGGGTATATACACTTAAGGTTCGGTAACACTAGGGTTGTATGAATATGAGTATGCAGCAAACCGAATGTTGTTTGGAGTCCCGGATGAGATCCCGGACGTCACGAGGAGTTCCGGAATGGCCCGGAGGTAAAGAATTATATACAGGAAGTGCTGTTTCGGCCATCGGGAAAGTTTCGGGGTCACCCGGTATTGTACCAGGACCACCGGAAGGGTCCCGGGGGTTGTAAAGCCCCGAGACCGATGTGCCAGGTGTCGTTCAGTTATTCGTTGTTGTTGTCTTGTCATTGGCTTGTGTGTTGCATTTCATCATGTCATCATGTGCATTGCATCATCATGTTTTCAAAACTTGTTCCCGTCCGGGTCTCCTTGTTCCTTTCGTTGTCCGTTCTGAGCCCAGACATACTTGCACGCGCCCGCGGCACGTCCGAAATATTATTTTATTAGTGGCCGGAAAATGTTCTCGGAATGGGATGAGAGTTGCCGTGCGGTCTTATTATAGTGTAGGTAGACCGCCTGCCAAGTTTCATCGCATTCGGAGTCCGTTTGACGCCCCAACGGATAACTATAACGTCAGTATAGCCGGTCTAATGTCGGATGTTTTCGGTCTCCGGAAACAGTTACCGGGCTGCACTCCTCTCCTCTCATCTCAGCCCAACCTCTCTTCACAGCCCACTAGCCCACCTATCTAAACCCCCCCTCCGTTCTGGTCCGTTAGATCGCGATCGGAGGCTCCGGAACGGACAAAAATCCCCCTAACCTAGCCCCCTTGTCTATATATAGACCTTCCCCTTCCATTTTTGGGCATCCCTAGCCCCCCACCTACCTCTAGCCGCCTCCCACCTCCATTTCCGCGCCACACCACCCCTACCTCGCCACTTGGCGCCGCCTGTGCGGCCAGCGCCGCCGCAGCCGCCGCCCTCCACCACCAGGAAGCCGCCACGTCGCCCCTGGCCTCCTCCCACCTTCCGCGGCCCTGCCAGGCCCGAGAGGGGCCCGCGGAGCCCATCTGCCGCGCGCGCCCGGCCTCCCGCAGCCTCCTCGATCCCGACCTGGATCGAGGGAGTCTACCCCCGCCGCACCATCTCCTCGCTGCCGGAGCCTGATCCCGAGCATGCTCGTCGCCGGCCGCCTTGAACCCAGGTCACGCCGCCGTCGCCTTTTCCTTTCCTCCCCGTCTCTCTTTCTCTCCCTAACCCCTCTGCTCTCCTCCTTGGTCAGCGCCGCCACCATGGCGCCTAACCCTCTCCCTCGCCGGGAATGGGTCCCCGGAGCCCGATCTGGCCTCCACCGCTCCAGATCCGTCGTCCCCGTCGATCCCCTGCCTCTCGCCGCCCGCCATCGCCATGGATCGCCGCTGGCGCCCCTGCCATGGCCTCGCTCGACCTCCTGTTGAGGGAGATGACGAGCGCCCGCCTCCACCTGATGTGGGCCGCGTCCTGCGCGAGGCCCAGCGCCAGCCCCTCCTCTCTGCTGGGCCGCCGTGCCAGATCCGGCCCAGCCCCGCAACCCCAAGCCGACCTCCTCCCCACCGAATCGGGCCAAGCCCATGGGTGAGCCACCCCCCAGCGCCCCCCTGTTGTTTTTTTCCTTCCCTGCTGATGGGCTTGCCCCAGATTCGGCCCGTGTCATTTTTTTCCAGATCGGCGATTTGTCTATTATTCCAGAGAGCAGCAGTTTTGCAGTTTAGTCCCCCTAGTTCATGCATTTAATAATTCACTAACCGTGCATCGGATTAAAATGTTTTATATATGAAACTTGCTCAGAATTTTGTGTAGATTAATAATATCCAACTTTCATCTATGTTTGAAATGTTAAAAATGTTGTTTGCATTAATTTACCCCTATGCCATGCTAAAATGATTTAATTCATAACTAAATAACCGTAACTCCGATTTTAATAAATTATATATGTAAATGGGGTAGGATTTTGCCTAGTTTAACATGGTGCACTCATCTTGCATGTTTAACAACTCTAAAATAATGTTTAGGGCAGAACAGTACCAAATCTATAATATGCTCATGAGGAGTTTCCGGAATTGTTGTTCGTTGCTTCCGGCCTCATTTAAACTTGACTAGATAGGTAGTTTTACTTTGCTTCACCCTCTTGCCATGTTAATCAACATTTAATATTGTTGGGGTACATAAACGAGATCGAACTAAATAACTTGTTGTGGTGTTTCGTCAATATGCAACTCGTTGCATATTGATCTCCACTTAATTCGTAGAAATGCTTGTGCACTTTGCCATGCCATGCTTCATTAAACCGGACATGCCTCATACTCGATTGTGCATCATGCCATGTTGATGTGTTGGTTGTTTACTATGTTGTGTGCTTCTTTTCCGGTGTTTGCTTCTTCGGGTTGGTTCCGGTTACGTCGCTTTTGTGAGGACCCGTTCGACTACGTCCGTTTGTCTTCTTCTTGGACTCGTTCTTCTTCCTTGCGGGATTTCAGGCAAGATGACCAGACCCTCGAAATCACTACTATCTTTGCTATACTAGTTTGCTCGCTCTTTTGCTATGCCAATGCTACGATGCCTACCATTTGCTTGTCAGCCTCCCAAATTGCCATGCTAAATGTCTAATCCACCATGTCCTAGCAAATCGTTGTTTGGCTATGTTACCGCTTTGCTCAGCCCCTCTTATAGCATTGTTAGTTGCAGGTGAAGATTGAAGTTTGCTCCTTGTTGGAACATGGAGATGTTGTTCCTTGTTGGGACATGTTTACTTGTTGGGATATCACAATATATCTTATTTAATTAATGCATCTATATACTTGGTAAAGGGTGGAAGGCTCGGCCTTATGCCTGGTGTTTTGTTCCACTCTTGCCGCCCTAGTTTCCGTCATATCGGTGTTATGTTCCCGGATTTTGCGTTCCTTACGCGGTTGGGCTATTATGGGAACCCCTTGACAGTTCGCCTTAAGTAAAGCTTCTCCAGCAATGCCCAACATTGGTTTTACCTTTTGCCACCTAGCCTTTTCTTTTCCCTTGGGGGTCGCGCGCCCAAGGGTCATCATTATTTTACCCCCCGGGCTAGTGGTCCTCTGAGTGTTGGTCCAACTGAGCGATGTCCGAGGCTACCAGGGGCAACTCTGGGCTGGCTTACCCGACGTCTTGCTCATCCGGTGTGCCCTGAGAACGAGATATGTGCAGCTCCTATCGGGATTTGTCGGCACATCTGGGTGGTGTTGCTGGTTTAGTTTTACCCTGTCGAAATGTCTTGTTGTACCGGGATACCGAGTCTGATTGGAATGTCTCGGGTGGAGGTCTATTCCTTCGTTGACCGTGAGAGCTTGTGATGGGCTAAGTTGGGACACCCCTGCAGGGATTTGAACTTTCGAAAGCCGTGCCCGCGGTTATGGGCAGATGGGAATTTGTTAACGTCCGGTTGTAGAAAACCCGAAGTTGACCTTATTTAAAATACATCAACCGCGTGCGTAACCGTGATGGTCTCTTCTCGGCGGAGTCCGGGAAGTGAACACGGTGTTGGAGTTATGTTTGACGTAAGTAGTTTCAGGATCACTTCTTAATCGCTACTAGCTTCACGACCGTGCCTTGCTTCTCTTCTCGCTCTCTTTTGCGAATGTAGCCACCATATATGCTAGTCGCTTGCTGCAGCTCCACCTCATTACTCCATCCTTCCTATAAGCTTAAATAGTCTTGATCTCGCGGGTGCGAGATTGCTGAGTCCCTATGGCTCACAGATACTTCCAAAACCAGTTTGCAGGTGCCGATGAGTCTGTGCAGTTGACGCAACCAAGCTCAGGAGGAGCTCGATGAAGATCTTGTCCTTTATGTTGTTTCGTTTTAGTTGATCAGTAGTGGAGCCCAGTTGGGGTCGATCGGGGGCCTTTTGTCGCATTTGTGGTTCTTCTTTTATTTTGGCTCCGTAGTCGGGCCTTGTTTGTATCTGATTGATGTAATGCTTTATTCATGTAATTGGGTGAAGTGGCGATTGTAAGCCAACTATGTATCTCTTTCCCTTATTATATTACATGGGTTGTGTGAAGATTACCTCACTTGCGACATATGCCTTCAATGCGGTTATGCCTCTAAGTCGCGCCTCGACACGTGGGAGCTATAGTCGCATCGAGGGTGTTACAAGTTGGTAATCAGAGCCTTCCCCGACCTTAGGAGCCCCATTGCTTGATCGTTTTTAGCGGCTGAGTTGTGTCTAGAAAAATGTTTTGAGTCATTTAGGAATTATATATCGGAGAGTTTAGGAATTCTTTTTAATTCCCAGTCTCCTCGTCGCTCTGGTAAGGCATCCTGACGTAGAGTTTTGACTCTTCTCTTCTCAAATTTCACTAAATTTTTTTTAGGATCACGCGGGTATCTTGGAATCGTTCCGATGGTTTTATGATGAGAACATTGTCTTGGTGCCTCCTGTCAGGGGTTTAGTGGAAGTGTCCCGGGGAGTTGAGCTCTGAGGTGTTGTCATCATAATTTTATCGTTGCAGTTCTGGAATACCTGAGTTTAGTACGCCGACATCGAAAATCTCTTTTATGCAGTTCGTTGGTGAGATAACCTCGACGCCACCCAGTACTGGGGCGGGAGTTCGGGAGTATCGCCATAACTTGTATAACGGATGCTTTTCGAAGGTTGAGGTAGATGATTTCCGAAGGTTTCTTGGTTATGTGTTGAAGGATGGATACAGCTGGATGTAGGATTTGCTAGTTTGGGTGAGATATTATGCTTCCCCTGTATCCCCAACACCTGATTGCATAACCGGAAAGGTTCGGGAGTTTCATAAGTGGGAATTCAAGTAGCTCTTAGGATATCTTTCCGACAGATGTATGATATGAAATTGGGGTTCGACGTCTAGTGGTCCGCCTATTCACGGTCGATTTTAGAGTGGTCTCGTTGTGTCTTAAAGAGTCCTTGGCTATGCGGACTTGGGGACGCTTCGTATGTCATGGGCACTGCCTTGTACATGATGGTGCTGTACGATCGAGCCCGTGTAGGCCCCACCACGAAAACTTCGGACGAAATCTCTATCATATGTTTGTTCCAGCTTATTTCGCAAGTCAATTCTTTGTTTTGTTTTGAGTTGTGGTATTCGAGTTGCTTCAAAGTCAAATGTTGATTCCATACCTTCCCCAAATGGTGTTTTCATACTCCGATGTGAATACCAATCCTTCATGATAATCGAGATTGTCATGTCAATCCTTTTCACCGGTGTGTTTCTCTTCAAGTGGATCCGAACATTTCAACATCCGCAAGATCCAATCTCAGCTTTCTCAATGGTGTTCGTTCATCCATCCCAAGTTGTCTTTGTTTTACCGCCCTCCCTCCCTTGTTTTCTTCAAGGACTCAGATTTCCTAATCGAGTATCCATCTTATTGTTGTGAAACCTCTCCATTCTTTTCCTTCAATGTTCTTATTCGGTGATGCTCATGAAGATTTTAACGAAGTTTCTAGTTCACCATTATTCATTCTTTTTCTTCTCCGGTGGATCTAATTCAAGCTTTCGGTGTTGATCATATTCTTTTCTGTATTTCAAACGCTTTTGTCATACCGGTGCACCTCATATTCATTCACTTCTCGCTATTTAATTGTTCCGGAGTGCTGAAGATATCTCGAAGATTCGTGTATCCACTCTTCTTTCATTCAAGCTATTTCGAGGATGTTATCTCTTTCAAGCCATTTAATTCAACCGGTGCTTTCTCTCTTTTAAATCGTTTCAACGGTGTTTCTTTTGAGTGGGCCCTAACCCACATGTCTTTTCCCAGGATCTTACCTGGCTCTTGTAATTCTCCCGGAGCTATCCTCAAAAATTCTTTTCGAAATTTTGACGTAAGAATGAATTATCATCAGTCTTATGTTTTTCTCCAAGATCTGTCGAATTCTTTTCATCGTTGGCTCAACTTTTATATTCTTGTTTATTCCGGTGCCTCAATAATTATTGGTGCTGTTTCTCGTCGTCATTCTCAGGTTCGGAGACCGAAGAAGAGTTTCTTTTAAATCTTGCCACATTCTCTGCCACCCTCTCATAATTGTTTGATTGTGAGAATTCTTTTATCCATCTGGAGCAATTCAAGAGTCTTCTCAGTTTGATTATCCGGAGTCCATCAATTCATGTTTATTCATTCTCAGCTTTTAGTTATCATTCTCCAATCTTACCGGTGCTTCGTTCAAGATTTCTCTTCCTTTGTTATTGTATGATCCATTTGTTATTTCAATTCTACCGGTGGTTCGTTGAAGACCTTCTCAAGTTTGCGCTATCCTTGCTACGAGAATAAGTTGTGTGCCAAATCCAGTTGCTCGTCATCAATTAAATTGGTGAAGGATACACATAACATAATTCTTATTCTTGTTTCATCAAGTTTATTCAATTTCTTTTTCGGAGTGGTTCATCGTATCACAGTCTCAGTTCGAGTTGCTCATCTTTTCTTTCCCGGAGTTCCAAGCTCTAATTATCATTCCAAAGATCTATCTAACCATTGCAAGGGTTCAACTTGTGTTTTCAACTTCTCCTTCATTTCGTTTTGATCATCTTTTTGTTACCGGAGTTCTTCATGGGAGTTCTAAATGATGGTTCATCAAGGATTTATATTTCTTCTCGAAGTGTTCATCGAGATTCTTTTCTAAGAAACTCAAGCATTCTTCATCTTGCTATTCGGAGTGCAATTTCTTTCTACCGTATCTTTGGAGGTGGTATTATGTCCTTCTTGATAATTCCCCTTTGTTGCTTCGTGAGTCACAAGTTATCAAGAATGAGATATTTTAAATCCATCAATCTCTTCTTTGGAGTTATCTTGGGTTATATTTCACCTATAGCCTTCCCTAAGGATTGTTGCTAATTTTGGTGCTTATAATTGACCCAAGTTCTTCATTATCCTTCCGGTGATATAGCTTTCTCGTCTCCTTGTTCATTCCAATCCAATTCTTTTTCCGTGAGTGGAAGGTTGTCACCTCATATATTTGAGATATATTCCATAAGACCATATCAAGCTTAGTATTTTCATTGTTGGTTTTCCAACAACTCCGTTCGACCCTTCTCCTAAAGATGCCTTTTCAAACTCTTTTGTGGCAGAAATTGGCATTTTCTTCTCAATTCTCTTATTTCAATTATCTATCTTCTATTCTTTTGTTCCGGAGGCTTTCTGATGTTGCTCTCTTCAACCCATCTTTTAGTTCTGTCAGGATCATGTTCTTTTCATGCCTATCCTTTTAACTGGAGTGTTGTGTCCTCTTTTCAAGTATCCTCTCATCTTGTCAAGTTCAATTCCTTCCATTTACAGGCGGAGTGCTGTCCAAATTATATCACTCTTATTCCTTCCCTATCTTGTTTAACCGGAGTGTTGTGCCTTTTTGCTTAAGTTCTTTTCGCCTTATCAAGCCTTGCATCTCCTTTCAACCGGAGTGTTGCCTGAATTTGGTCTTTCTTGATCCCCTTCCTTAACCGGCGTGTTTTCAATATATATATATTGCCTTTCAACCTCAAGGTTTTTTAGCAATGTTCTTTGTCCCTCTTTTCTAATGGAGTGTTTTCGACCTTGTTCACCTTCGTTGTTTTTTTTCTCGGATGTGTTCAACCTCTCAAGGTTCTTTGGTCTCACTCATTTGTCAAAGAAGCAACTTAGTTTTACCTCTTCTCTTTCTTTTCCGTTGTCCCTCCGGTGCCATTCTAGATCTCGGGACGAGATCCTCTTGTAGTGGTGGAGTGTTGTAACGCCCCGAGACCGATGTGCCAGGTGTCGTTTAGTTATTCGTTGTTGTTGTCTTGTCATTGGCTTGCGTGTTGCATTTCATCATGTCATCATGTGCATTGCATCATCATGTTTTCAAAACTTGTTCCCGTCCGGGTCTCCTTGTTCCTTTCGTTGTCCGTTCTGAGCCCAGACATACTTGCACGCGCCCGCGGCACGTCCGAAATATTATTTTATTAGTGGCCGGAAAATGTTCTCGGAATGTGATGAGAGTTGTCGTGCGGTCTTATTATAGTGTAGGTAGACCGCCTGCCAAGTTTCATCGCATTCGGAGTCCGTTTGACGCCCCAACGGATAACTATAGCGTCAGTATAGCCGGTCTAATGTCGGACGTTTTCGGTCTCCGGAAACAGTTACCGGGCTGCACTCCTCTCCTCTCATCTCAGCCCAACCTCTCTTCACAGCCCACTAGCCCACCTATCTAAACCCCCCCTCCGTTCTGGTCCGTCAGATCACGATCGGAGGCTCCGGAACGGACAAAAATCCCCCTAACCTAGCCCCCTTGTCTATATATAGACCTTCCCCTTCCATTTTTGGGCATCCCTAGCCCCCCCACCTACCTCTAGCCGCCTCCCACCTCCATTTCCGCGCTGCACCACCCCTACCTCGCCACTTGGCGCCGCTTGTGCGGCCAGCGCCGCCGCAGCCGCCGCCCTCCACCACCAGGAAGCCGCCACGTCGCCCTGGCCTCCTCCCACCTTCCGCGGCCCTGCCAGGCCCGAGAGGGGCCCGCGGAGCCCATCTGCCGCGCGCGCCCGGCCTCCCGCAGCCTCCTCGATCCCGACCTGGATCAAGGGAGTCTACCCCTGCCGCACCATCTCCTCGCTGCCGGAGCCCGATCCCGAGCATGCTCGTCGCCGGCCGCCTTGAACCCAGGTCACGCCGCCGTCGCCTTTTCCTTTCCTCCCCGTCTCTCTTTCTCTCCCTAACCCCTCTGCTCTCCTCCTTGGTCAGCGCCGCCACCATGGCGCCTAACCCTCGCCCTCACCGGGAATGGGTCCCCGGAGCCCGATCCGGCCCCCACCACTCCAGATCCGTCGTCCCCGTCGATCCCCTGCCTCTCGCCGCCCGCCATCGCCATGGATCGCCGCTGGCGCCCCTGCCATGGCCTCGCTCGACCTCCTGTTGAGGGAGATGACGAGCGCCTGCCTCCACCTGACATGGGCCGCGTCCTGCGCGAGGCCCAGCGCCAGCCCCTCCTCTCTGCTGGGCCGCCGTGCCAGATCCGGCCCAGCCCCGCAGCCCCAAGCCGGCCTCCTCCCCACCGAATCGGGCCAAGCCCATGGGTGAGCCACCCCCCAGCGCCCCCCTGTTGTTTTTTTCCTTCCCCGCTGATGGGCTTGCCCCAGCTTCGGCCCGCGTCGTTTTTTTTCCAGATCGGCGATTTGTCTATTATTCCAGAGAGCAGCAGTTTTGCAGTTTAGTCCCCCTAGTTCATGCATTTAATAACTCACTAACCGTGCATCGGATTAAAATGTTTTATATATGAAACTTGCTCAGAATTTTGTGTAGATTAATAATATCCATCTTTCATCTATGTTTGAAATGTTAAAAATGTTGTTTGCATTAATTTACCCCTATGCCATGCTAAAATGATTTAATTCATAACTAAATAACCGTAACTCCAATTTTAATAAATTATATATGTAAATGGGGTAGGATTTTGCCTAGTTTAACATGGTGCACTCATCTTGCATGTTTAACAAGTCTAAAATAATGTTTAGGGCAGAACAGTACCAAATCTATAATATGCTCATGAGGAGTTTCCGGAATTGTTGTTCGTTGCTTCCGGCCTCATTTAAACTTGACTAGATAGGTAGTTTTACTTTGCTTCACCCTCTTGCCATGTTAATCAACATTTAATATTGTTGGGGTACATAAACGAGATCGAACTAAATAACTTGTTGTGGTGTTTCGTCAATATGCAACTCATTGCATATTGATCTCCACTTAATTTGTAGAACTGCTTGTGCACTTTGCCATGCCATGCTTCATTAAACCGGACATGCCTCATACTCGATTGTGCATCATGCCATGTTGATGTGTTGGTTGTTTACTATGTTGTGTGCTTCTTTTCTGGTGTTTGCTTCTTCGGGTTGGTTCCGGTTACGTCGCTTTTGTGAGGACCCGTTCGACTACGTCCGTTTGTCTTCTTCTTGGACTCGTTCTTCTTTCTTGCGGGATTTCAGGCAAGATGATCATACCCTCGAAATCACTACTATCTTTGCTATGCTAGTTTGCTCGCTCTTTTGCTATGCCAATGCTACGATGCCTACCATTTGCTTGTCAGCCTCCCAAATTGCCATGCTAAATTTCTAATCCACCATGTCCTAGCAAACCGTTGTTTGGCTATGTTACCGCTTTGCTCAGCCCCTCTTATAGCGTTGTTAGTTGCAGGTGAAGATTGAAGTTTGCTCCTTGTTGGAACATGGAGATGTTGTTCCTTGTTGGGACATGTTTACTTGTTGGGATATCACAATATATCTTATTTAATTAATGCATCTATATACTTGGTAAAGGGTGGAAGGCTCGGCCTTATGCCTGGTGTTTTGTTCCACTCTTGCCGCCCTAGTTTCCGTCATATCGGTGTTATGTTCCCGGATTTTGCGTTCCTTACGCGGTTGGGCTATTATGGGAACCCCTTGACAGTTCGCCTTAAGTAAAGCTTCTCCAGCAATGCCCAACATTGGTTTTACCTTTTGCCACCTAGCCTTTTCTTTTCCCTTGGGGGTTGCGCGCCCAAGGGTCATCATTATTTTACCCCCCGGGCCAGTGCTCCTCTGAGTGTTGGTCCAACTAAGCGATGTCCGAGGCTACCAGGGGCAACTCTGGGCTGGCTTACCCGACGTCTTGCTCATCCGGTGTGCCCTGAGAACGAGATATGTGCAGCTCCTATCGGGATTTGTCGGCACATCTGGGTGGTGTTGCTGGTTTAGTTTTACCCTGTCGAAATGTCTTGTTGTACCGGGATACCGAGTCTGATCGGAATGTCTCGGGTGGAGGTCTATTACTTCGTTGACCGTGAGAGCTTGTGATGGGCTAAGTTGGGACACCCCTGCAGGGATTTGAACTTTCGAAAGCCGTGCCCGCGGTTATGGGCAGATGGGAATTTGTTAATGTCCGGTTGTAGAAAACCCGAAGTTGACCTTATTTAAAATACATCAACCGCGTGCGTAACCGTGATGGTCTCTTCTCGGCGGAGTCCGGGAAGTGAACACGGTGTTGGAGTTATGTTTGACGTAAGTAGTTTCAGGATCACTTCTTGATCGCTACTAGCTTCACGACCGTGCCTTGCTTCTCTTCTCGCTCTCTTTTGCGAATGTAGCCACCATATATGCTAGTCGCTTGCTGCAGCCCCACCTCATTACTCCATCCTTCCTATAAGCTTAAATAGTCTTGATCTCGCGGGTGCGAGATTGCTGAGTCCCTGTGGCTCACAAATACTTCCAAAACCAGTTTGCAGGTGCCGATGAGTCTGTGCAGTTGACGCAACTAAGCTCAGGAGGAGCTCGATGAAGATCTTGTCCTTCATGTTGTTTCGTTTTAGTTGATCAGTAGTGGAGCCCAGTTGGGGTCGATCGGGGGCCTTTTGTCGCATTTGTGGTTCTTCTTTTATTTTGGCTCCGTAGCCGGGCCTTGTTTGTATCTGATTGATGTAATGCTTTATTCATGTAATTGGGTGAAGTGGCGATTGTAAGCCAACTATGTATCTCTTTCCCTTATTATATTACATGGGTTGTGTGAAGATTACCTCACTTGCGACATATGCCTTCAATGCGGTTATGCCTCTAAGTCGCGCCTCGACACGTGGGAGCTATAGTCGCATCGAGGGTGTTACAGGGGTCCACCGGGTGGGGCCACCTATCCCAGAGGGCCCCGTGGGCTGAAGTGGGAGGGGAACTAGCCCCTAGTGGGTTGGTGCGCCCCCCTTGGCCCCCCCGCGCCTAGAGTTGGAAACCCTAGGGTGAGGGTCGCACCACTTGCCTTGGGGGGCACTCCACCCCCCTGGCCACCGCCCCCTTAGGAGATTCCCATCTCCAGGGCCGCCCCCCCAGGGGGCCTATATAAAGGAGGGGGGAGGGAGGGCAGCTGTACCCTGAGTCTTGGCGCCTCCCTCCCCCTGCTACACCTCTTCCTCATCCCGCAGCTGCTTGGCGAAGCCCTGCCGGAGTCTTGCTGCATCCACCACCATGCCGTCGTGCTGCTGGATCTTCATCAACCTCTCCTTCCCCCTTGCTGGATAAAGATGGAGGAGACGTCACGCTAACCGTACTTGTGTTGAACGCGGAGGCGCCATCCGTTCGGCGCTAGGATCTCCGGTGATAGGATCACGACGAGAACGACTCCCTCAACCCCGTTCTCTTGAACGCTTCCGCACGCGATCTACAAGTGGTATGTAGATGCATATCTCTCTCTAGTTGCTAGATGAACTCATAGATGGATCTTGGTGAACGTAGGAATTTTTTTATTTTATGAAACGTTCCCCAGCACAGTAATGTTAAACGGTTTAGAATTGTGGCGCCAAAGTCGTTTTTAAAACGTCGCGGAACATATGAGATGTTCCAAGGGCTGAAATTGGGATTTCAGGCTCGTGCCCACATCAATAGGTATGAGACCTCTGACGAGTTTCTTAGCCTACAAACTAAGGGAGAAAAGCTCAATCGTTGATCATGTGCTCAGATTGTCTGAGTACTACAATCACTTGAATCGAGTGGGAGTTAATCTTCCAGATGAGATAGTGATGGTTCTCCAAAGTCACTGCCACCAAGCTACTAGAGCTTCTGATGAACTATAACATATCAGGGATAGACATGATGACCCTTGAGCAATTCGCGATGTTTGACACCACGAAAGTAGAAATCAAGTAGGAGCATCAATTGTTGATGGTTAGTAAAACCACTAGTTTCAAGAAGGGCAAGAAGGGATACTTCATGAAATAGCAAATCAGTTGCTGCTCTAGTGAAGAAACCCAGGGTTGAACCCAAACCCGAGACTAAGTGCTTCTGTAATAAGGGGAATGGTCACTAGAGCAGAATTACCCTAGATACTTGGTAGATGAGAAGGCTGGCAAGGTCGACAGAAGTATATTGGATATACATTATATTAATGTGTACTTTACTAGTACTCCTAGTAGCACCATGGTAATAGATACCGGTTCGGTTGCTAAGTGTTAGTTGCTCGAAATAAAAAGCTACAGAATAAACGGAGACTAGCTAAAGGCGAGGTGACGGTATGTGTTGGAAGTATTTCCAAGGTTGATGTGATCAAACATCGCATGCTCCCTCTACCATCAGGATCGGTGTTAAACCTAAATAATTGTTATTTGGTGCTTGCATTGAGCATATACATGATTGGATTAGGTCTATAGCAATACAGTTATTCATTTAAGGAGAATAATGGTTACTCTGTTTATTTGAATAATACCTTCAATGGTCTTGCACCTAAAATGAATGGTTTATTGAATCTCGATCGTAGTGATACACATGTTCATGCCAAAAGATATAAGATAGTAATGATAGTACCACCTACTTGTGGCACTGTCATGTAAGTCATATTGGTATAAAACGCATGAAGAAGCTCCATGTTGATGGATCTTTGGACTCACTCGTTTTTTGAAAGGTTTGAGACATGCGAACCATGTCTATTGGTATGTACGCATGAAGAAACTCCATGCAGATGGATCGTTTGGACTCACTTGATTTTGAATCACTTGAGACATGCAAATCATACCACATGGGCAAGATGACTGAAAAGCCTCATTTTCAGTAAGATGGAACAAGAGAGCAACTTGTTGGAAGTAATACATTTTGATGTGTGCAATCCAATGAGTGTTGAGGCACGCAGTGGATATCTTTATGTTCTTGCTTCACAGATGATTTGAGTAGATGCTAAGTATATTTACTTGATGAAACACAAGTCTGAATTATTGAAAGGTTCAAGTAATTTCAGAGTGAAGTTGAAAATCTTCGTGACAAGAGGATAAAATGTCTATGATATGATCATAGAGATGAATATCTGAGTTGCGAGTTTGGTACACAATTAAGACATTGTGGAAATTGTTTCACAATTAATACCGCCTGGAATACCATAGTGTGATGGTGTGTCCGAACATCATAACTGCACACTACTAGGGAAAACCTTATACACAGAAGTTTATCAGTAGCGCGATTTAAAAATGGACGCTACTGCTAATTAGTAGTAGAGAGGGGTATAAAAACCGCGCTACTACGAAGTTGATAGTAGTAGCGAGGGGTATAAACCTGTGCTGCTACTAAATGGTCTCCAACAATGCCCCCGGGATAGGCCATAGTAGTAGCGAGGGGTACAAAACTGGCGCTACTACTAAGTATGTAGTAGTAGCGCAGGTAAGACCCCACGCTACTACTAAGCGTGTCCACCCCGGCCCGATCCACACTCCGAACCCCCGATCCACCTCACCCCACCAACCGTCATCCCACTCCACCCTCCCCCGTCTAAAATAAATCCACCTCCGATCCAGATCCCCTCCTCCTCCTCCCGCGGACGCACGGTGCGCCAGTCGCACTTCTTCCGTGACCTCACCTCCCCCGTCCCCCATGGAGCAGCAGAGGAGGGAGAACAGGCGCCCAGATCCGCCCTTCTCCGGCCTGCGACAACACTAGCCATGGCGCGACCCAGCAGGTGAGGAGGGACACCAGAAGTGAGGGGGTGACGGCCATGGGCAGCTACAATGCGTTCCTGGAGACCACGCTACCGCCGGAGCACCGCATCTACGACCCGGACGTGGAGCCGTTGTAGTCGGCCACGACCACGTTCCTCACGGCGTTCCCCCGGGGTTCCGCCATCGAGGTGCTGGATGTGTACAGTGGCCCTCCCATGGATGTCTTCAAGTTCCGGCACTGGGGCTACATGGAGGGCCCATTCAAGGGCCACCCTCCGCACTGCCGCCGCATCGAGTTCTTCGGCGTCCATGTCTTCCACGTAAGTTTATTTGACAGTAATTAATGGTGTATTATTGGTTTTGTTCAAAGAAAAGTGACCTGCAACCCTGTGATGATATATAGGTCGATGAAGACACCAAGGTGGAGAAGGCAGGTTCTTCTACGGGCGTGGCAACTTCCTCGCAAGCTTCTTGTCTGTGCCTGCTACTTCTGCTTCTGCTGCATCGGCTTTAGGTTGCCCTGTGATGAGAGGAGATTGAAGCGCGACGGAATCGACGAAACATGCTTGTCACTAGCTAGTATTGTCTTTAGGCTCTCTCTCTCTCGGGAGGACGCCGCCCTTCCTCTGCTCCCTGTCCAAGCAAGCGAGCTCTGGATCCACCCCCACAACCACGGCATCGGCACCGGCACCGGAGGCCGTGGAGATGTAGCTCTGTCGTGCAGTCGTCGAGCCAAGGTACTCACTCCCCTCTTCCTTTTGCTTCTCTCATGGGTCATCAAATTTGCTTGCTACAGAAACATTAGAGAGGACAAGTCAATAAAACTGAACCTTTCTTCAGAGACGAGATGAGAGGAGAAAAGTTTGATATTTTCCTGTGATTGGAGACAGTAGGAAAATTTGACACTTGCGGAAATGCCAAGCTGATTAGGCATAGGAACCCAATCCATCCTGATTAGGGAGAGCCACTAGTAATTGCAGCAGACTTGACTTTGCACTCGTACATTCAGTCGAATGAATATATGCATCACTCTTTGTTTGGCATGCCAAAACTGAGACGTGCAGATTCATCCATTTCTAAGCATCACCAATCCTGATCAGTTCCTAATGTAGATTTGGAGTTGGACACAGTAGAAACAACACACGCAACTTGACTTGATTCAGTCGGTTAATTTTACTGCTGTAGGTGTATCATGTGCCTTACTTCCTAAAGTTGGATCATCACCGACAGTGTATAATTTTTTTGTTCGATTTGGATGCAGTAGTAGCGCTCTGTGGGGGACATCAACATCAACCTCGACGGTTCGGTCGTCTACTCCTACCACCATGACTCCCCGCAAAAGGTCGATCTCTCTCTCTATCTCTCAGCTGTGAGCTAGTTCCTAATACTATTCCTATTAAGAATCCAATCCATCCTGGGGAGAGCCACTGTAGGTACTACAACACACCTTCTTTATGGATATTAACATGCCTGTCTGAAAAACATACATAGTAGGTGACACTAGTAACTCAACAAACTTGACTTTGCACTTGTACGCACAGACAAATGAATCTACGTCATTCATTGTTTGGCATGTCAAAACTGAGACATGCAGATTCATTTGCAAGCATCACTGATGTAGATCAGTTCCTTCTCTGTTTGTTGGAAACTGAGCTTTCTTCTCTGTTTGGTTGGTGCAGTGATGAGCGAGCAACTTTGGCAAGCACCAGACCAACTGGAAGGCAGGCCCCATCATAGCCAAGAGCATGCCGAAGAAGGCGGCGGCGTATGTATGGTGCTTGCTTCTTCTAAGCCGTCGTCTTATGTCATGCTTGTAGTGTGTGGTGGCTGTATATATATGGTGATGATTTTATTTGTTTCTTCCATTTGGATGCAACAGATGTGGTCCATGGATGTTAGAATGAGGAACTGTATGATAGTAGATACGACAACAGTGTAATAGTATAATCAGGAATAACGCCATTTCCATCACTATTGTGTTTTCTTGAACTGTCTACAAAAAATTGAATTTGTTGATTTTATTTTTTTAATTCCTAATTCGTCAGTAGTGGCGCGGGGACAAATTTGCACGCTACTGGTATTTCATTAGTAGTAGCGTGGGTTCATAATAGTAGTAGCATGGGTGGAAACACGCGACTACTAACTTTGTTAGTAGTAGCGCGGGTTGAACCCATGCTACTACTAACTATTAGCTGTAGCGCGATACTAGTAGCGCGGGTACCCGCGCTGCTAGTAGCCATTTTACCCGCGCTGCTAGTAGCCTTTTCCCTATTAGTGGCACCCTATTGGATATGGTGCATACCATGATGTCTCTTATCAAATTACCACTATCGTTTATGGGTTAGGCATTAGAGACAACCGCATTCACTTTAAATAGGGCACCACGCAATTCTGTTGAGACGACACCATATGAACTGTGGTTTAGAGAAACCTAAGTTGTCGTTTCTTAAAAGTTTGGGGCTGCGACGCATATGTGAAAAAGTTTTAGGCTGATAAGCTCAAACCCAAAGCGGATAAATGCATCTTCATAGGACACCCAAAATCAGTTGGGTATACCTCCTGTCTCAGTTCCGGAAGCAAAAGGGATTGTTTCTAGAATCGGGTCCTTTCTCAAGGAAAAGTTTCTCTCGAAAGAATTGAGTGGGAGGATGGTGGAGACTTGATAAGGTTATTGAACCGTCACTTCAACTAGTGTGTAGCAGGGCACAGGAAGTTGTTCCTATGGCGCCTACCCCAATTGAGGAGGAAGCTGGTGATAGTGATCATGAAACTTCGGATCAAGTCACTACCAGACCTCGTAGGTAGACAAGGATGCGTACTACTTCAGAGTGGTACGTTAATCCTATCTTGGAGGTCATGTTGCTAGACAACAATGAACCTACGAGCTGTGGAGAAGCAATGGTGGGCCTGGATTCTGACAAATGGCTCGAGGCCATAAAATCTGAGAGAGGATTCATGTATGAAAACAAAGTGTAGACTTTGGAAGAACTACTTGATGGTCGTAAGGTTGTTGGGTACAGATGGATTTTAAAAGAAAGACGGACAATGATGGTAAGTGTCACCATTAAGAAAGCTTGACTTGTCGCTAAGATGTTTTTTGACAAGTTCAAGGAGTTGACTACGATGAGACTTTCTCACTCGTAGTGATGCTATGAGTCTGTTGGAATTGTATTAGCAGTTACTGCATGGTTTATGAAATCTTGTAGATAGGATGTCAAAAACCATTGTTTCCTCGACGATTTTCTTGAGGAAAGGTTGTATGTGATACAACCGGAAGGTTTTGTCAATCCTAAAAGATGCTGACAAGTATGCAAAACTCCACCAATCCTTATAAGGACTGGAGTGAGCATCTCGGAGTTGGAATATACACTTTGATGAGATGATCAAAGTTTTTGGGTTCATACAAAGTTTACGAGAAACTTGTATTTCCAAAGAAGTGAGTGGGAGCACTATAGCATTTCTGATGAGTATATGTTGTTGACATATTGTGGATCGGAAATGATGTAGAATTTTTGGAAAGCATATAGGGTTATTTGAAAAGTGTTTTTCAATGGAAAACCTGGATTAAGCTACTTGAACATCGCTTAATAGTACTTTCAAATGAACACATACCGTGACAAGATTTTGAAGGAGTTCAAAATAGACTGGCAAAGAAGGAGTTCTTGGCTGTATTATAAGGTGTGAGTATTGGGTAAGACTCAAGACCTGACCACGGCAGAAGATCGAGAAAGGACGAAGGTCGTCCCCTATGCTTTAGATGTAGGCTCTACAGTATGCTATGCTGTGTACCGCACCTGAAGTGTGCCTTGCCATGAGTCAGTCAAGGGGAACAAGAGTGATCCAGGAATGGATCACAGGACAACGGTCAAAAGTTATCCTTAGTAACTAGTGGACTAAGGAATTTTCTCGATTATGGAGGTGGTAAAAGAGTTCGTCGTAAAGGGTTACGCTGATGCAAACTTTGACACTAATCCAGATTATTCTGAGTAGTAAACCGGATTCGTATAGTAGAACAGTTATTTGGAATAGCTCCAAATAGCGCATGGTAGTTGCATCTACAAGATGACATAGAGATTTGTAAAACACATAGGGATCTGAAAGGTACAAACCCGTTGACTAATAACCTCTCTCACAAGCAAGATATGATCAAACCCCATGGGTGTTGGATTCATTACGATCACATAGTGGTGTGAACTAGATTATTGACTCTAGTGCAAGTGCGAGACTGTTGGAAATATGCCCTAGAGGCAATAATAAAATGGTTATTATTGTATTTCCTTGTTCATGATAATTGTCTATTGTTCATGCTATAATTGTATTTACTGGAAACCGTAATACATGTGTGAATACATAGACCATAATATGTCCCTAGTGAGCCTCTAGTTGACTAGCTCATTGATAAATAGATGGTTATGGTTTCCTGACCATGGACATTTGATGTCATTGATAACGGGATCACATTATTAGGAGAATGATGTGATGGACAAGACCCAAATCCTAAGCATAGCACAAGATCGTGTAGTTCGTTTGCTAAAGCTTTTCTAACGTCAAGTATCATTTCCTTAGACTATGAGATTGTGTAACTCCCGGATACCGTAGGAGTGCTTTGGGTGTACCAAACGTCACAACGTAACTGGGTGGCTATAAAGGTGCACTACAGGTATCTCCGAAAGTGTCTGTTGGGTTGGCACGAATTGAGACTGGGATTTATCACTCCATATGACGGAGAGGTATCTCTGGGCCCACTCGATAATGCATCATCATAATGAGCTCAATGTGACTAAGTAGTTAGTCACGGGATCATGCATTGCGGAACGAGTAAAGTGAGTTGCCGGTAACGAGATTGAACGAGGTATTGGGATACCGACGATCGAACCTCGGGCAAGTAACGTACCGATTGACAAAGGGAATTGTATACGTGATTGATTGAATCCCCGACATCGTGGTTCATCCGATGAGATCATCATGGAACATGTGGGAGCCAATATGGGTATCCAGATCCCGCTATTGGTTATTGGCCAGAGAACGTCTCGGTCATGTCTGCATGATTCCCGAACCCGTAGGGTCTACACACTTAAGGTTCGGTGACGCTAGAGTTGTTATGGGAAATAGTATGTGGTTACCGAAGGTTGTTCAGAGTCCTAGATGAGATCCCGGACGTCACGAGGAGTTCCGGAATGGTCCGGAGGTGAAGATTTATATATGGGAAGTCCAGTTTCAGTCGCCGGAATGATTTCGAGGGTTATCGGTATTGTACTGGGACCATCGAAAGGTGTCCGGGGGTCCAGCAGGTGGGGCCACTTGCCCCGAGGACTTGATGGGCTGAATATGGGAGGGAACCAGCCCCTATTGGGTTGGTGCGCCCCTCCCCAAGGGCCCAAGGCGACTAGGGTTGGAAACCCTAGGGGAGGGGGTTGCCTCCACCTTGCTTGGGGGGAAAGCCTCCCCTCCTAGCCGCCGCCCCCCTCTAGATGGGATCTAGAGGGGCCGGCCCCCTCTCCCCTTCACCCTATAAATAGAGGGAGGGTGGGAGGGGTGCAGCACCCTTGCTTTTGGCGCAGCCCCTCCCTCCTCCAACTCTTTCTCCTCCTCCGTAGTGCTTGGCGAAGCCCTGCAGGAATACCACGAGCTCCACCACCACCATGCCGTCGTGCTGTCGGAGTTCTCCCTTAACTTCTCCTCTCCCCTTGCTGGATCAAGAAGGAGGAGACGTCCCCAGGCTGTACGTGTGTTGAACGTTGAGGTGCCGTCCGTTCGGTGCTAGATCGGATCTTCCGCGATTTGAATCGCCGCGAGTACGATTCCATCAACCGTGTTCTTGTAACGCTTCCGCTTAGCGATCTTCAAGGGTATGAAGATGCACTCCCTCTCTCTCTTGTTGCTAGAATCTCCATAGATTGATCTTGGTGATGTGTAGAAAATTTTGAATTTCTGCTACGTTCCCCAACATTTTCCATTATATTTAATCTCTTTTCCATATTATTTAATCTCGTTTACATCTTACTAGTTTATGATCTATAAACCAAAAATATTTACTTTACCGTTTCTCTATCTCTATCAAATCTCACTTTTGCAAGTGACCGTGAAGGGATTGACAACCCCTTTATCGCGTTGGGTGCAAGTTGTTGATTGTTTGTGCAGGTATTCGGTGACTTGTGCATTGTCTCCTACTAGATTGATACCTTGGTTCTCAAAACTGAGGGAAATACTTATGCTACTTTGCTGCATCACCCTTTCCTCTTCAAGGGAAAACCAACGCAAGCTCAAGAGGTAGGAAGAAGGATTTCTGGCATCATTATCGGGGAGATCTACGTTAAGTCAAGCCATACCAAGTACCCATCATAAACTCTTCTCCCTTGCATTACATTATTCTCCATTCGCCTCTCGTTTTCCTCTCCCCCACTTCTAAAAAGATTTTCAAAAAGATTTGCCTTTTCTTCGCCTTCTTCCCGTATGTCTTTTCGTTTGTTTTCCATGTGCCTTCGTTTACTTGCATCTTTGCTTGCTAAAAATCTATTGTTATGGATCCACTTAATGTGTTTTACTTGGATCATCTTCGATTTATTTGTGCTCGTGCTAAAACCCCAACTAAATAGTTTGATGTGTCACTATTTCTCTGAAAAAGGGAGACTCTTATGGAATCAAATAAACAGTTTGATGTGTTATGCTTGGAATCTTTGTGAAATTCATGATTTTACTTGTTGCTCTAAGAACCCTAAAAAACACCTTCCCTACCTATGTGAGTTTAATGATAATGAAATCTTATCTTCTTATGCAAAGGGTGTTTATAGTTACTATGATATCGAACAAATTGAAGAATTTTTTGCTTTTAAGGGTGCTTATGAAGTTGCTTCATTGATAGAAAAGTATGATATTACTCTCTACAAATCTGAAAATTTTGAAATACTTAATATTGCTATGAAAACTATGCTCATAATGTCTATGTCAAAGAATTTATTGAAAGAATGGCCGTTGCTTTGGAAGAAAATAATGATATGCATGAATCTATAGATAATTATGATTCCGATGATTTGATTGAAATGTCCTTTGATGAACATGATGCTTGCTATTCTTGTGGCCATGATGCCAATATTTATGGAGATGAATTTGCTATAGTCCCTTATGTTAAACATGAGATTGTTGCTATTGCACCCATACTTGATAATTCCTTCAATGAAAAGCATGATTGCAATGATTTTACTATAAATACTATTGATGTCAATTGTGCTAATAATATGCAAAACCCTAATCTTGGGGTGCTAGTTTTGCTATGTCCACTACTTGTTGCAATGATCATGATTGGGGTGATTCTTCTTATGATCTTGAAATTTTATTTAAGCCCCATGATGAATATGAGATTGATAATAATGTTTGCAATAATATTAAAGTGGGTTTGGAAGAGTGTCAACTTTAAATCACACATATTTGGAGAATGTTCAATCTTATGAAATTTTTGATAAAAGTGGGTTTGGAGAGGTCATGACTTTAGTTAATATCAATACCACTATTTTGGAAGAGTGTAAACTTCGCATGCATGTTGATCATGTTGAGAATATGTTATGTGATAGCTATATTGTTGAATTTGCTTATGATCCTACATGTAATTATTATGAGAGAGGAAAATATCGTTGTAGAAATTTTCATGTTACTAAATTACCTCTCTTCATGTTGAGATTGCTATCGTCTCTTTCTTTTTCCTTGCATATGCTAGTTTTTGCTTGCTTTGATAATTTGTTTGCTTATAAAATTCCTATGCATAGGAAGTATGTTAGAGTTAAGTGTGTTTGTCACATGTTTTATGATGCTCTCTTCGTGTTTCAATTGCTATCTTTCTTGCGAGCATCATTAAAATTATCACTGCCTAGCTAAGGGCGTTAAACGATAGCGCCTTTCGGGAGGCAACCCAATTTTATTTTTGTTCTTTGCTTTTTGCTCCTGTTTAGTAATAAATAATTCATCTAGCCTCTGGTTAGACGTGGTTTTAATTTTTAATTAGTGTTTGTGCCAAGTAGAACCTTTGGGAAGACTTGGGTGAAAGTTGATTTGATCTTGCTGAAAAACAGAAACTTTTGCGCCCACGAGATTATTTGTCATTTTTAACAGAAGAGTGATTTTGAGTTGATTATTTTTGCATAAGATTAATATATATAAATTTTTCGCGTCCACCAATTTATTTCAGAATTTGTGGAGTTACAGAAGTATTTGAGAGTTATAGATTACTACAGGCTATTCTGTTTTTGACAGTTTCTGTTTTCCGCGTGTTGTTTGCTTATTTTGATGAATCTATGGGTAGTATCGAGCAGCATGAACCATGGAGAAGTTGGAATACAGTAGATATTACACCAATATAAATAAATAATGAGTTTGCAACAGTACCTTAAGGTGGTGATTTACTTTCTTATACTAACGGAGCTCATGAGATTTTCTATCGAGTTTTGTGTTGTGAAGTTTTCAAGTTTTGGGCAAGGATTTGATGGACTATGGAATAAGGAGTGGAAAGAGCCTAAGACTGGGGATGCCCAAGGCACCTCAAGGTAATATTCAAGGACAACCAAAAGCCTAAGCTTGGGGATGCCTCGGAAGGCATCCCCTCTTTCTTCTTCGTCTATCGGTAACTTTACTCGAGGCTATATTTTTAATCACCACATGATATGTGTTTTGCTTGGAGAGTCTTGTCTGATTTGAGTCTTTGCTTTTTAGTTTACCACAATCATCCTTGCTGTACACACCTTTTGGTAGAGATACACATGAATCATGATTTATTAGAATACTCTATGTGCTTCACTTATATCTTTTGAGCTAGGCAATATTGCTCTAGTGCTTCACTTGTATCTTATCAGAGCACGGTGGTGGCTTTATTTTATAGAAATTGTTGAACTCTCATGCTTTACTTATATTATTTTGAGAGTATTTTAGAACATCATGGTAATTTTCTTTGGTTATAAAACTAGTCCTAATATGATGGGCATCCAAGATGGATATAATAAAAACTTTCATATAAAGTGCATTGAATACTATGAGAAGTTTGATTCTTATGACTGTTTTGAGATATGAAGATGGTGATATTAGAGTCATGCTAGTGGAGTACTTGTGAATTTGAGAAATACTTGTGTTGAGGTTTGTGAGTCCCGTAGCATGCGCGTATGGTAACCATTGTGTAACAAATTTGAAACATGAGGTGAAGACGCGGTCTTCTGAGTTACACAAATTTGTGTGGAGGTCGGGATCACGCGATGATTAACTCCTACCAACCCTTCCCCTAGGAGCATGCATGTAGTGCTTGGTTTTGATGACTTGTATATTTTTGTAATAAGTATGTGAGTTATTTTTGACTAATGTTGAGTCCATGGATTATACACACTCTCACCCTTCCACCATTGCTAGCCTCTCTTGTGCCGCGCAACTTTCGCCGTTACCATACACCCACCATTTACCTTTCTAAGTGAATCTAGTGCCACCCCTTGTTGGTTTTGGAGTATTGACGAAAAATTTGGTTGAGGGACTAATGTGTTTGTGAGAATTGCAAGATAACACAGGTAGTAGCCCCATATTGATTCGGTTTACCTACCAGAGATGACCCCTAAAAATGTGTGAAGACATTGAAGACAATGGTGGTCTGTGAAGATATTCACATTGAAGACTATGACATGAGAAGACATCGCATGAAGACTATGGAGTGCGAAGACATAGTTGTTTCGTAGTTTCCTTCTTTATTGAGTCATAGGAACCACCGTACTGTTAAGTGGGGTCCAAGTGAACAAAGCCAGAGTGATTGAAGTGATGCTCAACCAAATCATATGTCTTCGAGCGAAGACAATGAGAGAAAATCTTATCGAGAGTTGGATGAGTCAGCTTTACTTGTAGCCCAAGTCAAGCTGCCACGTGTGTTTGAAATCTGACCGTTGGATACGTGTCAGTTCCTTAGTGACCTAGGGTCATTTTGGACAAATTAGGTCAGGTTGCCTCCTGGCTATAAATAGCCCACCCCCTACACAATAAATGGGTGGCTACTCAGAGTTAGTGCACGGCTTTTGTCATTTGAGAGCAACCCACCTCCGAAGCATTTGAGAGAAATCATTGCGAGGACAAAGCCCAAAACACCCAGAACCAAAGAGTGTTAGGCATCACTGAAGTCTTTCTGTCCGCGTGATCTGAAGACTTGTTACACTCGAGGACTGTGAATCCTCCATCCGGTTAGGCGTCGCGTTCTGAGCATCCAAGAGTCATTGTGGATTGCCAGTGAACAAAGTCTGTGAAGGTTTGGAAGTCTACCTTGAAGACTTGCCAGAGTGATTGGGCGAGGACTAAGTGTCCTTAGCTCAAGGGGAATAAGGTGAAGACGCGGTCTTCTGAGTTGAATCTTAGCCTCCCTAACCAGACGTACAGTTGTCACAACACCTAGAACTGGTCCAACAAATCATTGTCCTCTCCAAGCAACTGGTTCTATCCTTTACCTCTCTTTACTTATAGTTTGTCTTCGTGAAGTCATTGCCTCTCCGCATGATCTAATTGTCTTCACTATGTGAACCCTGTTGTTGTTAGGCTTCATACTATCTTCCATCCTGATCCTTACTACCTAGCTGCTGATAGTCTTCGTGCTTTCACTTCATTGCTTACTTGACTATGGCTTGCCTAGTGTAGTCTACCTTCTGCTGCATATTAATAGGTTCTTTGCTATTGTCTGTCTTCAAAGCCCCCGTGTTTGAAGACTTTCGTAAAAATCGCCTATTCACCCCCCTCTAATCGATAACTAGCACTTTCAATTGGTATCAGAGCAAGGTGCTCCCTTGTTCTGTGTGATTCAGTTTAACCACCTGGAGTTTTAGTTATGTCGACTGCAGGGATAATCAAAGTCCCCGCTGCATGCCATGTCTTCCATGACACTGATTACCCCTACTGTAAGAATAAGATGCGTATGCATCTCGAAGCCATTAACGTCGACCTCTGGTATGTCGTCAAGAACGGCATTCCTAAGGTCGGTGAAGGTGTCATTGCTGCTGATGTCAAGAGGTTCATTCAACTAGACTCGATTGCCAAGAATATCATCTTTGGTTATCTAACCAGAGGACAGTATGGTCGTGTTAGTGCTCTGGAAACTGCAAAGCTAGTCTGGGATTGGCTCTCCAAGGTCAATGAAGGCGTCTCAACCCAGAGAGATTCAAGGATTAGTGTTCTTTGCAATCTCTTCAACTGCTTCAAGAGACATGACAATGAGAATGTCCAGCTCACATTTGATCGCCTCACTGATATCACAAAGGAGCTTCATGCACTCGGCGCCACTGAGGTCGCCAAGCACGAAATCGTCAAGACGCTTCTGATATCGCTCGACAGCTCATTCGATACCCTGGCCCTGATGATTCAAGAATGGCCTGACTTCAAGACTTTCGATCCGTTTGACATACTTGAGAGGCTCAACACACATGAGTTCCAGCTATCTGAGAAATGAGATATCTATGGTCCCAACTATGGCCGAACTCGCGCTTTGAAGGCAAGGGTTGTTTCCTTATCTAAAGAAGAATCTGACTGCAGTTCTGGGGATCCTGAAGACATTGGAAAGGAGCTTGCTATGCTTGTGAAGAAGTTCCAGAAGTTCACTAAGAAGAAAGACTTCAGAAAGCTTCAAGATCCAGCTCTAGAAATGATGAAGCTTCCTCTCGTGATCACAAGAAGAGAACATGCCACAAGTGCAACAAACCTGGTCACTACATCTCTGAGTGTCCACAGTGGGACAATGAGACCAATAATAAGAAGAAGATCAAGGAATATGAGTCTGATGACAAGAAGAAGAAGAAGAAATCCTCAAAGTCTTCTTCCAAGTTTTCGTCGAAGTCTTCATCACACAAGAAGATCTCATCCAGCAAGGCTCGTGCGTCTGTTGGCAAGGAGATGGATTCAGAGGAGGAGTCTGCATCTGAGGAGGTAGAGGTGGAGTCTAAAGAGGAATCTGATTCCGGAGTGGCAAGCCTGGCTCTAGCTTCAGCATATGTCGCCAAGTCCATCTTCAACACTGAAGACAATGGCCTCGTCACCAACACTGATGCTAAGGATAAGGATGACAATGCTCCCACCTACTGCTTCATGGCACATGGTGCCAAGGTAAACTCACGTGATGCTTACTTTCAAACATCAAGTGAAGATGACTCTGAACGTGAATCTAAACCTAGCTACAAAACACTTGCTAAAATTTTAACTGAATAACAGAATGCTATGGAACATATTCAAAAGTTGCTAGACAAAAGCGATGACCTATTAGACACGGAAATGACCCGAACTCGGTCCTTAATTGAAGACATTTAAAATCTTCATGTTAAGTACGAGGAACTTGAAATTCGTCATGAAAGGCTCTCAACTACTCATGAAAAGCTCTCCTATGATTATCTTCAAAGGAAGCGAGAGCTTGAGAACTTGAGATCGGCTGATGAAGATCTTCAAAAGGAGAACGAGTCAGTCCATGCTCAACAGATCAGTTCCGCTCAGGAAGGATTTGAACCACCATGTCTAAAATGTCTTGAGCATGATAATGTTGTCTCTATTGCTGAATGTTCTACTACTGCTACTGTTGCAATATCTTCAACTGCTGATGTGGTAACTAACCCCTCTGCTGAGGATACCACTACTATTGCTGATGAGAATGCCAGGTCGAAGACATTGCTTGAGACATGAACGTACAAAAGTCTTAAAGGGCATCAGACACTATGTGATGTCCTCAAGAAACATATTCTGAACCGAAACCCTAGGAAAGAGGGTGTTGGGTTCGAGAGGAAAATGAATGTTGATGGTTCTTACTGGAAGCCTGAGCAGTGCCCCAAAACCACATGGGTTGCTTCAAAGGGACCTTCAGTGGATCCATCTACCTTATCTGGCTTCACCTGTGCTAACCCAATTATCATTGATGAATCCTTTGATGCAAACTATAAACTGTTTAAGAATTAGAATGGTGAAGTGTTTGCCAGGTATATCGGTACTAACTGCAGGAATGGACCTCCTTTTAAGAAGATCTGGGTACCCAAGAGTTGTCTTGAGAATCTTCCCGTGAATGTCATCATGACACCACCTGGGAAGAAGAATAATCCCAGACCAAAGGCTTCATATGGTCCAAAGGCTTCATATAGACTGAGGACTCACCAGAGTCACCCTAACACCAATGTTTTGCAGGGAAACCATACTCAGACTTATGAATATGAGTGTGTTTCGTCAAACCGCTATGTTCATAAGACCAAGAACTTTTCTGCTTATTCTTATGAGTATTATTCACCTCCTACAAGTTCTCCAAAGCCGAAGTTCTCAGATGTTGCACTTAGACTCATTGCTTCTAAGCCACCCCTGAAGATGTGGGTGGTTAAGAAAAATTAACTCTCTTTTGCAGGGAATGGTCTCTAGCCGGAAATCAAAGGCGTCTAATGCTTATGTTGGGGACCTTAAACATCTTGTGGGATGCAAGATAAAATGTCCAAATGGTCTTACTATGTATTTCATCCCAGGATTTCTTGACAATCATCCTATTTATCCTAACCAAGATCTAAACTTTTATAATCCGCTTATTCATCAAATGTTTATGCTTCACAATACCCTTGGTGAAGCATATCCCCCAAACTTTACTATAGTGTATGACACCAAAGGCTTCAGAATGGGTTATGGATAGTGGATGCACTAACCACATGACTGGTGATCGAAGTCTTCTAATGGATTCAACCCTACATCCGTCTGACAAAAGTCACATCACATTTGCTGACACTGGTAAAAGCAAGATATTGGGTCTAGGTAGAGTTGCAATCTCAAAGGATCAGCACATGGATAAAGTGATGCTTGTTGAATCCCTTGGTTTCAACTTAATGTCTGTCTCAATGCTTTGTAATCTGAACATGATTTTGATATTTGAAGAATATCGTTGCCTTGTGCTTATGGAATCTGAAAATCTCAAGTCTTTGAAGGGTATCGAAAAGATGATCTGTACATGGTAGATTTCTCAGCAGGACCACAGTTGGTCGTATATCTTCTAGCAAAAGCTTCAGAGTGCTGGCTCTGGCATCAGAGGCTAGGACATGCTCGCATGAGAAACTTTTACACTGTCGCAATGAAGAAGCATGTGTGGGCATCGAGGGCGTCAAGTTCAAGAAGGATCATCTATGGGGCGCTTGTGAAGCTGGAAAGATGACTAGGGCCAAGCATCCCTCGAAGACAATCATGACGACATCACGTCCCTTCGAGCTGATTCACATGGACTTATTCGGCCCTACCCACTACTCTACTCTTACTACCACTGCTTGTCTCTATGACTTCGTCATTGTTGATGATTACTCAAGATATACATGGGTGCATATAATCCTCTAAAAGAATGAAGTGTAATATGTCTTCAAACGATTAGCCAATCGGGCCATGACAAACTATGGCATCAAGATCAAGCACATCAGAAGTGACAATGGCACAATATTCAAGAACACCGGCCTCGACACTTATCTTCATACATTGGGCATCACTCATGAGTTCTCAGCTCCTTACACACCTCAGCAGAATGGCATCATGGAGCGCAAGAACAAAACCCTCATTGAGATGGCTCGGACGATGCTTGATGAGTACAAGACCCCAAGGAAGTCTGGCCTGAAGCCATTGATACTGCATGCCATGTCATCAGTCGTGTTTATCTACACAAGCTTCTAAAGAAGACATCATATGAGCTACTAACTGGTAAGAAGCCAAACGTCAGTTACTTCAGAGTATTTGGTGCTAGGTGCTGGATCAAGGATCCACATCACACTTCAAAATTTGCACCGAAAGCACATGAAGGTTTTATGCTTGGATACGGAAAGGATTCACACTCCTATAGAGTCTTCAACCTCTTTCACTATAAAGTGGTTGAAACTGTGGATGTGCGGTTCGATGAGACTAATGGCTCGCAAAGAGAGCACTTGCCAAATGTGCTAGATGAAGTCTCACCTAGTGAATCTATCAAGCTGATGGGTACTGGAGAAATCATACCTTCAGAAGCTCAGGCTAAACAAGAAATCATCATTGCACCAAATCAACCCGAAGACAATGCTCAACCTGAAGTCAATGCTGAAGCTGAAGACAATGATCTACAAGGGCAAAATCTTTGTCCAGTTCATCTTCGTGTTGCAAATGAAGTACAAATTGAGAAGATAATTGATAGCATCAATGCACCTGGTCCACTCACTCGTTCTAGAGCAATGCATCTAGCATATTTTTATGGGCACTTTGCATTTGTATCTATATGTGAACCCAAGAAAGTTGTTGAACCCTTCATGGAACCTGAATGGATTCAAGCTATGCAAGAAGAGCTTCAACAGTTCAAGCTGAACAATGTATCGGAATTGGTCAAGCGTCCTGATCCTCGCAAGCACAATATCATAGGCACCAAATGGATCTATCGCAACAAACAAGATGAACATGGTCAAGTTGTCAGAAGCAAGGCTCGTCTAGTTGCTCAAGGTTACACTCCAGTAGAAGGGATTGACTTTGATAAAACATTCGCTCCTGTGGCTAGGCTTGAAGCCATTCACATAGTGCTAGCCTATGCCAACCATCACAACATTCTTCTGTACCAAATGGATGTGAAGAGTGCCTTTCTCAATCGCAAGATTGAAGAAGAAGTGTATGTTGCACAACCACCTGGCTTTGAAGATCCAAAACATCTTGATATGGTATACAAGCTCAACAAGGCACTGTATGGCCTCAAAAAGCTCCTCGCGCTTGGTATGACACACTCAAAGACTTCCTGAAGAGCAAAGGCTGCAAACCTGGTTCTCTAGATCCTATACTCTTCACGAAGACATATGATGGTGAACTGTTTGTGTGCCAAATCTATGTGGATGACATTATCTTCGGCTGCACTGACAAGAGATACAGTGATGAGTTTGGGCACATGATGGAAGAGCAATATCAGATGTTCATGATGGGTGAGCTGAAATTTTTCCCCGGTCTTTGTCGTGGAAATATCACGTCAGATGTCCTCGTGTAAGGACTTAGTCGTGGAGCCATCGCGACGGGTTAGCTTAAAGGGGTTAAACCGGACAAAGGACACAAGGGATTTTATACTAGTTCGGCCCCTTCGATGAAGGTAAATGCCTACGTCTAGTTGTGATGGGATTATTGGGGTTTCGCTAACCAGGGAGCTAAACAAGCTATGCCTGGCTATCGAGTTGTGTTTCTTGTCCCTGAACCATCGCCGGGTTGTCCCCTTATATACACGGGTTAGCGCCCAGCCGGTTTACAGAGTCCTGAGGCCGACTCATACAAGTGTTCGGCTCAGTCTCTCCCTTCCTTATCTTACAACACAAGTTACATGACTATGGCGGTTTACCACTATGGCCCTAATCTGCCTTTGGGCTCCGGGCCTCTAAGCTTCATAGTAAAACGCCACCTTGAGAGTCTTCGTGGGCTTCAATATAGTTGAGGGTGAACCGGCCCCTCCTGGGCGGTTTACACTCAATAGTTATATCCCCAACATTAGGCCCCAGATTGATTTGAACCTGTTCATGTCAATCTTCAACACTTAGAAAAATCCTGTAAACATCTTCCTTCATTTCTCATAAACCGCCATGATGTCTTCCCTTTATAAATCTTGTTAAACCGCCGTGACGTCATCCTCTGGACACAGCAACGGATCATCATGACGTCATCTCTGCAAAAACGAATAAAAAGATTCCCTTCATTTAATGTCATCCCGGAAATCGAGGCGATAGCTACGCCACTTGCCGCTTTAGACTCCTCGATTCTTGCGCCTATCACTTATCCTCTGCCTTATTATAAATAAGCCCGACGGGCCTTTTCATTTTTCTCCCCTTTCTTCTCATCTTCCTCCTTGTGACCCGAAGGACCTCCGCGCCGCCGCTGCCGTCGCTCTTCGGATCTGCACCGACCAAGGCCGCTGCATCAACCTGTTTGTTCCAGAGACCCTGCCGCGCTCCTCCGCCACCGAGTGGCTCTGGTAAGTTCATGTCCCGTAACCCTAAATCTTCATTAGGGTTTTCGAGTTCATCCCTGTCCGCCGTTGTTCATCAGTTCTTCTGTGTTCCTCCTTCTAGTCTTTGTACTAAGGGTATATAGATGTGCCTGATAGTTTTGAACTTCAGCTAGATCTATTTCGTTAGTTCACCGTACCGTAGCATCTTACTACTTCTGAATAAACTCCGTCCGGTTCATCTCTGTTCCTCTTTAGCGCCATTGTAGGGCTCAAAAACATTTCCTTCAGTTATCCATGGTAGATCTGAAATTGCACTGTCATATTGTGAAACTTGTTTTTGTAACACTTAGCAGATTTTTCAGCTCTGTCCCTTCTGCCTAAGGGCGGTTTAACCTTTGATAGTCAATCCGCCATACACCATTAGTCCTCACTTAAACCGGCAACTGAATTTGTATGGCAATTTGCCAGTTTAACATTGAATAATACGCTTAAACCGTTAATCGTAAACCGGCCTTTATTTTTCCTTTCCCAGTTTTTCCTTCCGAAATGGCCAAACAATTCTCTGCCTGCCATTGGGTTCCGTCCAAGATCACTGAGACACAAATCAACGGATATGTCACCACTGGCGCTTTAGCCTCCAAAAGGGTCCTTCATTGGCGAGTTCCGGGCTCTGAATGCCCACCTGAACCTCAAGATGGAGAAGTGATTGTCTTTATGCAACACTTAGACCGGGGATTCAGCCCACCCGGATCAAAAAAATTCCGGGATGTCCTCGCAAGCTTCCAACTCCATCCACAAGATATTGGACCAAGCTCCATGTCCAATATATGCAACTTTCAAGTATTCTGCAAAGTCTACCTTGAGGAAGAACCATCTGTAGAGTTGTTCCGGGATTTTTTCCACTTGAACCGCCGTACGGAGTTCTCTGATGGTCCCAACACAGAACTTGGCAGTGTTTCAATTTAGAAAAGGAAAGAAGTCGATTTCCCTCATGCAAAACATCATAGTCATCCTAAAGATTGGAACCAAACTTGGTTTTATTGCTGGAACACTGCCCCTGACGGAGAAAATCCTTTGCCCGGTTACCGCCCTCACCGGCTTAGCAACGGTCACCCATTACCTTCACGCTTATCCACCACAGAGCGAAAAACTTTTGCTTCTCAAATCGCCAAGCTCCGGGCTCTCATGGCCAACGGTTTGACTGGCATTGATCTCATCCGCTGCTGGGTTTCCTGGGGCATTCTGCCTTTAAGCCGCCGTCCCGGATTGATGCATGAATACACTGGCAACATCAAAGATCCTCAACGATATCATGAAGTGGTAATGACAGACCTTGAGGTTACTGAGTCTGTGAAGAAGATGCTTGACGAAACAATCTCTGCATGCAGCCAAACCGGGTTGCCACCGTTTTGCGCCACCAACAAACCGCCAGCGGTAAATTTAACTTAATGCTCACTGTTCGCCTGTGCTTTAATAATGTGCTAATACTCTTTCCCTTTAATTATTATAGGCCAACAGCTCTTTCTGTAAACGGACTAAACCGGCGAGGGCTCGTGCAAAGACCAAAGTCACCAAGAAAGCAGGCAAGAAGAAAACCACCGAATCTTCTGATCCGTCGGAAGATGTTGACGAATCAGATCCAGAGGTAGAACTTGATTCACTTGGTTCCTTTTTCATACACCTTATTGACAATAATTATTCCTAGGATGATGCGGCAGCCAGTCGTGCAGACCATGTTGATGTAATCTCTCTTTCTTCCGATTCAGATCTTGTGCCGGTTCAAAGATTTCGCTGTACAGTTCGGAAAGTGAAATACTCTCACCCTCTTGCTTATCTGGATCCAAAATTTTCTTTGAAGACACATCAAGCTGAAGAACGTCGCACAACCCGGCACAGTGGCCAGCAGATCACCTCTTCCGGTTTATCGGATATGCCAAACCGGAAACGTCACCCAGAGGTTACTTGTTCTCCTGAAAAACTTTATCCTTTGAAGGGTTTCTTCAGAGACCCACTTAATCTGTCTGGTCCCAATTACCAGGCGTCTTCCAGTTCGTCGGCGGTTCATCAACCACTCAGCTGCCTCCCCTTAAAACCGTCCCTGGGTAAGTATATTACTCATGTTTTTCCTTCACAGTTCGGTTTACCGTGCTAATCTTTGTTGTGATGTCAGAGTGCCAAAGCTCGCTTGAGCAAGAAGGCAAAAACCAGTACCCCCATTGGTGAAGTGGAACCGGAGAAGGCTGCTGAGGACACCGGTAGAAATACCGATATTATGGACGATTCCATCCCACAAGGTGGAAGCACTGAGGCTAATCCGCCGGAGGCTGACCCGACAATCCATACTGATCCGTCGAGCCCTCGTACTACCCCTCCACCAAGTCTGGCTGCTGATCCGCCAAGCCCGGCTGCTAACCCGCCAAGTCCAGCCAGGGGTGCCAGCAACCGCCAAGCCCACCAAGAAATGATGATGATGATGTTGTAATTACCGGCACGGGTCACACCAGTCTTTGCAATCCGGTGATCTTGGCCAAACATACCACTAAGGAGGAATTCGCCGCTATGGGCAAGGGGAAGGGGAAGACGGATTTATCCCACTATGTCAATCTTAGCGCTGAAGAGCTTCATTCTAGTTATTTAAACCGCCTGTACACCAGCCGCGACTGGGAAGCCGGCTTGGTAAATCTGATGAAGGAGCGTTATGAGGTATGAATACTTTGAAACTTGTGCTATCCTGTATCTTTTCCATTGTAGCCCCCAAGGGCCAGTTTATCTCCTGAAGATAAGCCGGGTCTTTGATGTAAAGAACACTTCAACGTAGTAGCTCCCAAGGGACGGTTTGTCTTCTTGAAGACAAACCGGGATTGTCTGTCCCTGTTGACAACCTTTCCTTTATGACTGATTGAATGTACATTAGCCCCCATGTGCCAAGCTCAATACCTGGATTGAGCCTTGGGACTTTGAAAAATATTCACTTTAAAAAGCAATCCTCATTAGCCCCCAAGTGCTAAGTGTTTAATTGATTATGCGCTTGGGACTTTAAGAAATCTGTAACGGTTGTATCATCTGACTTTGCAGGCTGACATGAAGACCAAAGAGTCCCAAACCGCTGATCTTCAAGAAATCCTCAAACTTCAGCAAGAAGAAACCTCGAAAGCCAAAGAAGAGCTCAAGGGTATCTTGGCAACCATGGAACAACTTAAAGAGGGCTTCAAAACAGACCGCACCAACTGGGAAACTGAAAGGGCTGTTTTATTGAAGCGGGCAGAAGATGCTGAAGCAGCCCTTAAACCGGTGGAAGAAGAGCTGACAGGTCTGAAGCATCAAGTGAATTCCATGACGGCTGCCGTGTTTGGTAAGTACCTTAGAACACGTGCTCTGTAGTACTATCAACTTCGCCGGTTTAACTTAAATTTCTTAAACCGTCGCAGGCCATCGCATTGCTCATCTTGGAACAGATATGCGTATGAAATTGAAAGCGGCTTATACCCTGATTGAACAACTGTATACCGGTGCACAACGGGTTATCTCTGCAGCCTCTTATAACAAATCAGCACCAACATTGATCAAGGACACATTAGCAAGCTTATCCATGACACCGGCTCAGATAGAGGAGGTGAAGCGGTCTGCTGCCAGGGCTGGCGCTTTACTGGCACTGAGCCGGGCTAAAGCATGGATATCTGACTTGGATTTGGTTGACATCGCCAAGGGATTTCCAGATGAACAGACAAACGGATCAGCATTTGACAATGACACACTCAAAGCTTTGACAAAGGAGATGCATCCATTGTCTAGTCAACTGGCTGCAGAAGCTAACCTGACTGTTCATCGGTCTTTTTATGATGAAGAGAACCATCAAGTTGACACGACTGTGATAGAGACACAAAACCTTATCCCGCCAATTCGTAAGCACACTTACGCTCCTGATATTGACCCGTCCGAACTGATAGGTGAAGAAGCTGTCTTTCAGGCTTTAAACCGGATTGACTAGACCACCCCTGACTTCCAGCCTCTGGGTGGAGAGGAGGAGGGTGAACCGGCGCCTGAAGATCCGTCAACTTCACGCCGTCCTGGCGATGAGTCTTAATCCGACATTGGTGTTTCTTTGACAAATTTTGTTATGTAAGATCAATGAGCATCTTGGGCCTCAAAGCGCCTTGTAATAGGCTAGTTAAAAACTCTTTGATTTGCGCTGCTGAAGTACAACTTTTGTTGAACCGCCATAATATATGCAACATTTGTTTATGCTTTGATAACGCGACTCTGAAGCCTGCATAAAGAAAGTTTGTCCTGGCGGTTTACTGCTGGATGGGTCATAATACCCAAGGTAAAACCTGATTGATAATCAAACCTTAAGAAATATGACATAACTCATACCTGTAATGTGATATCACTTTAGTTGGTTTAACAACTTTGATTGTAAGAAGGGTGAAAACCCAAATCTTGAATTTTGTATAACTTCACCATGTACTGATGATGTATAAGAAGTCATGCCGGGTTACGATGAACACCAGATGATCAAAACTGGCGACAAGTAGTCAAAGCCAGGCCGGGTTAATAAACTCCGGCTTAATAATAAGGTTCGTCAACTTTTAGTTGAGATCCAAGCCGGGTTAACAAACACCGGGTTAATATGATGACTGAAAAGCCATACCAGATCAAAGATACTAGTTTAACAGAGAAGTCATCAGAGAAATAATATTGACAAAAACAAATAAAACCGTGTAGTAGAGGCTTTTCGAGGGCTACCAGGCCCAAATTAGAGGCTTTTCATGGGTTGCCAGGCCGCTGAGTTAAACCATTTGGCAAAGCCTTTTAAGATGGGCCTCCAACTAACCAATCACCGTTTTAACTTTGACAAGTTCAGGGTCTCAATGAGAGTAACTGTCAAACGTTTGGAGGGTCATGCCAGGATTACCTGGATAGGAGTGGCTTACTTGATGAAGGCAGGTTAACCCGAGGTTTTAGGTGAATACACCAGGCTTCCAAGCCGTGGGTTGATACCCAGCTACAAGGGTCCTTTCAAACTCTTTGTTACTTTACACAAAGAGCCCCCAAGTAACATGATGAGCTGTGCTCATTGGGTGCCTATGTTTGAGCTGTGCAAAGCATCCAGACTCTCTTTGGCCCCTTGGGTGTGAAGCTCCCAAGCTGTATTGTGGCATGATGGCCGGTTTAACAGGTAGTACTCCGCTTTGTCAGCTGAAGCCCCCATGCAACTCAAAGGATATTTGAGAAAAAACAGCAGAGGCCCTGCTTATAGCAAGGATGCTGGTTTATTTAATTGATCATAATATATACATTGTTGAAATATGTACATAAGAAAAGCCTATGGCTCAAGTGTAGTAAGGCTGTAGGAGAGCTATGTTCCACGGCCACCGGGTCTCCTCCTTAGAAGTGTGTGAGTTGTCTCAAACGTCAATGAGGTAGTATGATCCATTGTGCAGATTTTTGCTGACCACAAAGGGCCCTTCCCAAGGTGGGGATAACTTGTGCATGTCGGTCTGATCCTGGATGAGCCGGAGCACCAAATTGCCTTCTTGAAAGGTCCTTGTCCTAACCCGGTGGCTGTGATAACACCGCAGGTCTTGCTGATAAACCGCCGAACAGGCTAAAGCCATATCCCGTTTTTCATCTAACAGGTTCAACGCCTCCCGGCGTGCTTGCTCATTGTCTGCTTCAACATAATTGGCAACCCAGGGCGAATCGTGACGAATATCACTTGGGAGGACCGCTTCTGCCCCGTACACCATGAAGAAAGGCGTGTAACCCGTTGATCTGTTGGGAGTGGTGTTGATGCTCCATAACACAGAAGGCAATTCCTCCACCCAACAACCCGGCGTCCGCTTTAAAGGGACCATAAGCCGGGGTTTGATACCCTTCAAGATTTCTTGATTAGCTCTCTCCGCTTGACCATTGGTCTGGGGGTGTGCCACGGATGCTAAGTCAAGCCGGATGTGTTCTCTCTGACAAAAATCTTCCATCTCACCTTTAGAGAGGTTTGTGCCATTATCCGTGATGATGTTGTGTGGAAAGCCAAAGCGGAAGATAATCTTTTTGAGAAATTGAATCGCCGTAGCCGCATCACACTTGTTGACAGGCTCCGCTTCAACCCACTTGGTAAACTTGTCAACCGCCACCAGCAGGTGGGTCTTCTTATCCTTGGAGCGCTTAAAGGGTCCCACCATGTCAAGCCCCCAAGCGGCAAACGACCAAGTGATGGGAATCATCCTTAACTCTTGAGCTGGAACATGAGCTCTGCGTGAAAACTTTTGACAAGCATCACATCGCTTTACCAAATCCTCCGCATCAGCATGAGCTGTCAACCAGTAGAACCCATGACGAAAATCTTTTGCAACCAGGGACTTTGAACTGGCATGATGACCACAATCCCCTTCATGAATTTCCCGTAGGATCTCTTGGCCTTCTTCCGGAGAAACACAACGCTGAAATACGCCTGAAACGCTGCAGCGGTGTAACTCGCCATTGTGAATAACCATGGACTTGGATCGCCGGACTATCTGCCAGGCCAGGACTTCATCATCTGGTAACTCGCCCCGGTTCATATACGCCAGATATAGAACCGTCCAATCCGGCATAACGTGTAAAGCGGCCACCAATTGAGCCTCCAGACCAGGTACAGCCAAATCCTCCTCTGTAGGCAACTTAACAGATGGGTTATGCAAGATATCTAAAAAGGTATTGGGAGGTACCGGTTTACGCTGAGATCCAAGCCGGCTTAAAGCGTCCGCTGCTTCGTTTTTGCGCCAATTGATATGCTCAACCTGATACCCTTTGAAGTAACCCGCCACAATATCCACCTCACATTTGTATGCCGCCATAAGTGGATCCTTAGAATCCCAAGTGCTAGAAACTTGCTGAGCCACCAGATCAGAGTCTCCAAAGCATCATACCCGGCTTAAATTCATCTCCTTGGCCACTCGGAGCCCATGGAGCAGAGCCTCGTACTCAGCTGCATTGTTAGTACAGGGGAACATTAAACGGAGGACATAACGAATTTTATCACCTCGAGGGGAAGTAAGAACAACTCCAGCCCCCGAGCCCTCCAATTGTCTGGATCCATCAAAGTGAATAGTCCAGTATGTATTATCCGGTTTGTCCTCTGGCGCTTGTAACTCGGTCCAGTCATTGATGAAGTCCACCAGTGCCTGAGATTTTATGGCTGTTCGAGGCACATACTTCAGACCATGTGGACCAAGTTCAATTGCCCATTTTGCAACCCGGCCAGTTGCTTCCCTATTCTGAATTATATCACCCAACGGAGCTGAACTGACAACCATAATGGGATGGCCTTGGAAATATTGTTTGAGCTTCCGACTTGCCATAAAAATCCCATATACTAGCTTCTGCCAATGCGGATATCGCTGCTTTGACTCGATAAGCACCTCACTGATGTAGTAAACCTGCCATTGAACCGGGTACTCCTTAGCAGTCTCCTTGCGCTCCACCATGATTGCCACACTGACGGCACGGGCATTAGCAGCCACGTACAACAATAAGGGCTCTCTGTCAACCGGAGCAGCAAGGACTGGCGGTTCAGCCAACTGCCGCTTCAAGTCTTCAAACGTTGCATTAGCCGCATCACTCCAGACAAAGGTGTCTGTTTTCTTCAACATCTCATATAGAGGGATCACCTTCTCTCCCAAACGGCGGATAAACCGGCTTAGGGCTGCAATCCGACCTGCTAGACGCTGAACATCATTAATGCACGCCGGTTTAGCCAAAGATGTAATCGCTTTGATCTTCTCCAGATTAGCCTCAATACCCCGGTTGGACACCAGAAAGCCTAGAAGCTTGCCTGCCGGAACACCAAATACACACTTGTCCGGATTGAGCATCATCTTATAAACCCGCAGATTGTCAAAGGTCTCCTTGAGATCATCTATCAATGTCTCCTTCTTCCTGGACTTTACCACAATGTCATCCATATAGGCATGAACATTGCACCCAATATGAGTGTGAAGACAATTCTGCACAGAGCGGTGATAAGTTGCCTGGGCACTCTTGAGCCCAAAGGGCATAGAAACATAGCAGAAGGCTCCAAAGGGAGTGATGAAGGCGGTCTTCTCCTGGTCCTTAACTGCCATTTTGATCTGATGAGAGCCTGAATAAGCATCCAAAAAACTCAAACGCTCACAACCCGCCGTCGCATCAATGATCTGATCAATACGCGGGAGAGCAAAAGGATCGGCCGGACAAGCTTTGTTCAAATCCGTGTAATCCACACACATGCGCCAAGTGCCGTTTTTCTTAAGAAAAAGCACCGGATTAGCGAACCACTCAGGGTGAAACACTTCAACGATAAACCCAGCAGTCAACAGCTGGGCTACCTCTTCACCAATTGCCTTGCATCTTTCCTCGTTAAAGCGACGAAGAAATTGCTTGACCGGTTTAAACTTGGGATCAATATTGAGAGTGTGCTCAGCGAGTTCCCTCGGTACACCTGGCATGTTAGAAGGCTTCCATGCAAAAATGTTCCGGTTCTCACGGATGAACTCGATGAGCGTGCTTTCCTATTTTGGATCCAGATTTGTGCTGATGCTAAACTGCTTGGATGAATCGCTAGGGACAAAGTCAACAAGTTTAGTCTCATCATCCGGTTTGAAATGCAGGGTTGGGTCATGCTCAGTGGTGGGCTTCTTCAGAGGGGTCATGTCTGCCGGATCAACATTTTCCTTATAAAACTTCAGCTCCTCTGTAGCACAAACCGACTTAGCATAGGCTGCATCACCTTCCTCGCAATCCAAAGTGATTTTACGAATTCCGTGAACCGTAATGGTCCCTTTATGACCCAGCATCTTGAGCTGCAAGTAAATATAACAAGGCCTCGCCATGAACTTTGCAGAAGCTGGTCGCCCAAATAGTGTGTGGTACGGGTTCTGGATCCTCACCACTTCAAAGGTCAATGTCTCAGACCGGGAATCATGTTCATCACCAAACACAACTTCCAAAGCGATCTTACCAATAGGATATGCCGATTTACCTGGTACCACACCATGGAAAACAGTGTTGGACGGTTTAAGACTCTTGTCTGTCAACCCCATGCGATAGAAGGTCTCATAATACAAAATGTTGATACTGCTCCCTCCATCCATGAGTACCTTGGTGAACTTATAACCTCCCACCTGAGGTGCCACCACCAAAGCCAGGTGACCCGGATTGTCAACCCGGGGTGGATGATCCTCTCTGCTCCACACAATAGGTTGCTCGGACCACCGCAGATAACGTGGTACTGCTGGTTCAACAGCATTAACAGCCCTCTTGTGAAGCTTCTGATCACGCTTGCACATTCTAGTGGTGAACACATGATACTGCCCACCATTCAACTGCTTTGGGTGACTCTGGTAACCCGACTGCTACTGATTTCCTTGATTATTCTGCTGGTTATTACCACCTTGTTGCTCTGGTTGCCCTGATTATTCTGAAATCCAGAGTTTGAACCGCCGCCACTATGAAAACCTAGACTTGAACCGCCCGATGGACCCTGATCATACCGGAAAAGATCAGAGTTTTTGAATTCCTTCATAATGTGACAATCCTTCCAGAGATGCGTTGCAGGAACCTCCTTGGTCCCATGCTTTGGGCAGGGCTGATTCAACAAACGCTCCAGATTCATTCCGCCGCCGCGCTGGCGCGGTGTACCCTTACGACGCTGCACATTAGCATTAGCTACAAAATCTGAATCCACTTTACGCTTACCGTTATTCCCATGGCCTCCTTGGTTGTGCTGCTGTCCCTTTGCACCGTCGTTCTTCTTTCCCTTCTCTGGTTTCTCTTCATCAGAATCGGGATCCTTTGTATTATCAGAATTGGCATACTTGACCAAGGCGGCCATAAGGGTGCCCATGTCATTGCAGTGGCGCTTGAGCCGTCCCAACTTCATCTTTAATGACTTAAACCGGCAATTACGCTCCAAGGTGATGATTGCCGAACCAGCATTAATACGATCCGATGAATGCAAGACTTCTGAAACCCGGCGCACCCAATGAGTCGTTGACTCATTCTCCCCTTGCACACAGGCATCAAGATCCACAATGGACATAGGCTGCTTACATGTGTCCTTGAAATTGGCTATAAACCGGGCCTTCAACTGGTCCCATGACTCAATGGAGTTAGGTGGTAAATTTTTCAACCAAGTATGGGCTATTCTCTCCAACATCATCGTTAAGTACTTTGCACAAGCTGCTTCATCAACATCCAGCATCTCCATCGCCATCTCATAACTTTCTACCTACGCCTCGGGTGACTGATCAGCGGTGTAATTCGGCACCTTACGTGGGCCCTTGAAGTCCTTAGGTAATCGCACATTACGGAGAGCCGGAATAAGGCACGTCACTCCCCATGAACTGAAAGCAACTCCGATGCCTCGGTCCACTGATGCTGCTGGCTGAACCGGGGCGGGTTGGTATCGACCCGTATGTTGTGCTGCTAAAGCGGCCTCCCTTCGTTCTCTACCATTATCCACCACGCCCTGAGCGTTCATATCACCATGCGCCGGATTAGGCCCTTGAGGGACAATGCGGCGCCACGCACTGCTGGACACTTTCGGTTCATCTATATGCCTGCTATAGCTTTTGCTTGGTCGTGGAGTTGAGTGAACCCTGTCTCGGCTATACGAGTAAGCTTGCTGCTGTGTCAGAGCTGTTTAAAGAAGATCCCTGGCCCGCTGTGTCTCCACCGCTGCCGGCGATTCACCTTCAATCGGAATAGCGGCCAACTGGGATGCGATTGCTATCATATTGTTCAATGGAGTAGATAAGTGACCCGGCGACGGTGTGGTATACCGTGGCGGGTTGTCCGTATGCTAAGGTGGACCCATCACTTGAGGTTGATCCGGCGCTCTGGTCCTTGGTACAATGGTCCGGTTCACTGCTGTCGGGTTGCTAGTTCCTGCTCCTGGAGTATTAAAGAGATTCATCGCATTGTAATCCGTCAGTAAGCGAGATTGATGTCTCCTCCGGAATCCTTGATTTGAAGCGTTCTGATCCATCAAAAGTCGATAATTCTCGGCTTGAATCTTTTGCGCCTGAGCATCTAAAGCGGCCCGTTCCTCAGCCATCCTGGCTTCCTCAGCCGCTAAGTCCGCCTTGGCTTGGGTTATCTGATCCTTTAGACTTGCAATGTCCGCATTGTGCTGATCCTGCGTCGGCAGTGTAACTGCCGTGGTCAACAAGGTCACCCAGGCATCCATCAAACCAGAGAGAACTTGAGCCGGCCGGCGCGCGGAGCCCCCTGCCCCTGCTACCGGTCCAGACGCCACCGCAGTAGAGTTTTGCAAGGTTGGCTGTGTTCCTGCCATGAAGATTCCAACGTGGTACGGTGGTTCAAGAAATTCCGGAATACTGGTGCCATCGGAATACCCTTCAAACACGCCATCTTGAACTTGGTACAGGGATTCGGTTTCACCAGCGGATGATTCACCGTTGGAATAAGCGACCGTCTCCTCCTTAGACACCGGTTCAGATCCGATCCCGTGGACACATCCCATGAATGCACGCTTCACGGTAGGCTGAATCCGGGCGGGACTTGCATGCTGAGCCGTTTCGATGAGGTCAGTGCAGGTGTCCGGCTCAGGGCCCGGTTCGCCGATCTTGCCGATGAAGACGTGAATGCCGCCGAAGGGGACCCGGTACCCGTACTCGATTGAGCCGGCCTCGGGGCCCCAGCCTGCATCGTCGATGTAGAGCTTGCCGCGACCACTCTTAGTCATCCGGCCAACCACGTACCCCTTAAGTCCTTCAGAGCTGCCCTTCAAGAACTCGAAACCATCGTGCGATAGCCCCACGGTGGGCGCCAACTGTCGTGGAAATATCACATCAGATGTCCTCGTGTAAGGACTTAGTCATGGAGCCATCGCGACGGGTTAGCTTAAAGGGGTTAAACCGGACAAAGGACACGAGGGATTTTATACTAGTTCGGCCCCTTCGATGAAGGTAAAGGCCTACGTCTAGTTGTGATGGGATTATTGGGGTCTCGCTAACCAGGGAGCTAAACAAGCTATGCCTGGCTATCGAGTTGTGTTTCTTGTCCCTGAACCATCGTCGGGTCGTCCCCCTATATACACGGGTTAGTGTCCGGCCGGTTTACAGAGTCCCGAGGCCGACTCATACAAGTGTTGGGCTCGGTCTCTCCCTTCCTTATCTTACAACACAAGTTACATGACTATGTCGGTTTACCACTATGGGCCCTAATCCACCTTTGGGCTCCGGGCCTCTAAGCTTCATAGTAAAACGCCACCTTGAGAGTCTTCGTGGGCTTCAATATAGTTGAGGGTGAACCGGCCCCTCCTGGGCAGTTTACACTCAGTAGTTATATCCCTAACAGTCTTCAAATCTGTCAGCAGAGCAACAACATCTTCATATCGCAAGAAAAATACCTCAAAGATTGCCTGAAGAAGTTTGGAATGCAAGACTGCAAAGGATACACGACGCCAATGCCAACCAAAAGTCATCTGGGCCCTGACGACAATGGTAAAGAGTTCGATCAAAAGGTATACCGCTCCATGATTGGTTCTTTACTATATTTATGTGCATCTAGGCCAGATATAATGCTTAGCATTTGCATGTGTGCCTGATTAAAAGCGGCACCAAAGGAATCGCATCACTTAGCCGTGAAGCGAATTCTTCGATATTTGGCTTGCACCCCAACACTAGGATTATGGTATCCAAAGGGCTCATAGTTTGATCTAGTTGGATTCTCATATGTTGATTATGCTGGTGACAAGGTTGATCGCAAGTCCACATCAGGCACATGTCACTTTCTTGGACGATCTCTTGTCTGTTGGTCTTCAAAGAAGCAGAACTGTGTATCTCTCTCCACTACTGAATGTGAATACATTGCTGCTGGATCTTGCTGCGCTCAGCTTCTATGGATGAAGCAAACTCTCAATGATTATGGTATCCATCTGAAGCATGTTCCACTCTACTGCGACAATGAAAGCGCCATCAAGATTTCCAACAGCCCAGTTCAGCACTCGAAGACAAAGCACATTCAGACCCGTCATCACTTTCTCACAGATCATGTCATGAAGGAAGATATTAATATCTTTCACGTCAACACTGAAGAGCAATTGGCAGATATCTTCATAAAGCCCTTGGATGAGAAAAGATTTTGCAAGTTGCGGTGTGAGCTAAATATCTTAGATTCCTCAAATGTCCTGTAATTGGAAACACATCCTAACGCTTATGCGTGTTGATGACTTAGATGTGCAACACACAAAGTAATGTATATCTTCAATGAATGAAGACATACACTCTAAGTGTGAAGGTGAATTTGACTTCAGAGCACCACGATAATTGTGCGCCGTGTCTAGGTCTAATACTTCCTATACGGTAGGTAACGCCACCACCAAATTCTTATTGAAGTGTTTCTTTTGGCGTCATGGTTGCATAGTCTTCGCATTTGGTTTGCCTTCAACATTGGTTTGACTTCAAGGTTTATCTTTGCAATGTTGAGTTGGTATATATATATAGCTATGTGTGTTCTGTCCTCTACAACATTCACTTATAGCTATGTCTTCATACTTGAATCTTTATTGATCTAAGTGAATGTGATCGGACCCTAACCTCTCCTGTGCTTCTTCCTCAAATTCTATCTGTCCAAATCATATGCATTCTATTGAAACCCGTCGTTTGTCTTCTCCGAGTCCTTGCCAACAGAAGACAAAGTGATAAACATTTAAATTTGTTTTTAATGTTGTATCCTTATTGCCTGAATACCGGAGAAGCCAGAACGACCACCCGACAATCCAGACGTGCGTGGGAACATGGAACAACTTCCAATAAGTTGCATGCATGCCACATGTCCTTCAGGTGTGAACCGCAAGGGGCACCTGCATAATTACGCTGTGCGGTCCCTTTCCTTATAAATACTCACACCCCACGATCATTATCTCTTCTTCCACCTCGCCACCTTGCATAAACGCTAACGCCTCCGCTAGTTTGCGTCGACACCGGAGACGAAGCGCTTAGCTGCCGCAACTTCTCCGATGCTGTCCTCGCGCCTGCCGCGGACCTCGTCCTCTCCGCCGCCGCCGTAGGTGTCTTTCGCCGCCAAGTTAGGGCACGGGAGATTGAACTGCTCGGCCTCTCTCTACCTCGTCTAGCAGTTCGTCAGCGGTAATTACAACTTACTTTTTACTGCCTTTTTGATCCGTCAAATCCATCCACTTCAACCAAAAGTGGTTTCTTCACTTCCAAATCTGTATCTGTCTTCATCTGCATCTCATATCATGCTAAGTATATTCACTTATGCTTCATAACTAGTTAGATTCCTCACTTGTACTTATTCATGGATTCGTACAAAGCTGGAACCAACTCTCTTCAAATAAGTGAATGTCTTCGCACTATGAGGTCAATGTCTTCAAACTGATTTATCTTCAAAATCTTCTACAAATGCATATGACCTCTTCCCCATCCCTCGCACCTCTAATTCTGTCACAGGTACATGCCCATGGGAGAATCCCTTGGTTCTCATAGTCTGCATTCATTTGCAGAGTTCTTACAGTGTCATATTCACTCCCCTGAAGCCAGCTCTTGTCTGACCAGCAAAAAGAAGCCATTCAAAGTTCTGAAGCCATTCAGTCTGAATATAATGGCCACTGAGAAATCTGCAAGAAAATGTGGCAGGTAGTGCCGTGGAAATACTGCTAAGGATTTACCTCCTGATTTGTATGAACTGTAGAAGTCCGATCCTAAGGAAAGCTATGGCCAGCGCAAGACCCAAATCCAATGGATTCTAAGATATTGGGCAAAAGAATGGTTCAAGTATAGATTTTTCACTGCAGAGTATGCTGAAAAGAACGCCATCAAGCGCCCATGGGGAGATATTCTGTACAGGAATTTGCAGCCTAAGTCCAAATCTGAAGCCATTGCTCAAGGATTCTACCCATGCATGGTCCAAGGACCGAAGCCAGAGAATGCCGACCCATCATCTATGTTATGGTGTCACGAAGACAATCTCTTCAAGCATAACTATTAGTTTGCAAAAGAGTCAGCTGTGAAGGACAACAAAAATCTTGGAATCAACTTCAACCCTGGTCCATCTTCTCCTAGGTCGGATGGCACACGTGATGCTGTCATTGGCCCCTTCAACAACTTTGATGGCCTCCTCTCCCACATTGCTGCTGAGCGGGCCACTGTGGATCAATCCACTGATGACGCTGACTCCAAAGAAGCGCCAGCACCACCAAAGCCGAAGAAGAAGAAGAAGAAGAAGACAAAGGCTTCAAAGCCCTCTGCCGCACCAAAAGCTTCAACTGTGAAGCCCTTGGCCACTGCACCTCCTGAACCCAGTGTGCAGTCTAAAGATTTGTTTCCTGTCTCCAAGAAGGCCGAGAAGACAATGAAATCCAAGAAGCCAAAGAAGATTTCTGGGCATGAACTGACTCCTGCTGCCGTTCTGTGCAATGAGGATGACACAATCGATCTGTCCAGTGATGAAGATATTGGTGATGATGCCCTTGAGATGCTAATCAAGAGGCAGAAATCTTCAATGCCCCTCATTGATGTTGACATTCTTAACAACTTCATTGATGAGTGGTTCGATGACCAGAGCATTAGCATTGATGATCTTCAGCTTCTAGTGGACATGAACGTCACATTCCATGGAGCCATTGCTAATGAGTTGGCCTTGGATCAGAAGATAGTTGAGCTTAAGAAAAAAATTGATTATGAGAAGGCTCACTTCAAGAAGAACATGGCCAAGCTTAGCATGGCAGATGTTCAAATCTTCAAGAAGATGCTGCATGACCTCAAGGAAGAGTTTCACAAGAAGCACAATGAGGCTAAAGGCTCATGAGAGCGCATGAAGTACTTCGCACAGAAATTTGGTCAAGCACACAATGAAGCTGAGAAGCACAAAGCTCTTGGGCGCCCTGGCATCGATCCGAGGATGGCTGCCAAACAAAAGAAGTCTGTTGTGACACAAACTGAAACACCAAGGCAGGAAGCACCTCACATTGTCTTCCCTGCCAGCATGACCGGCTCGAAGCCTAAGGTCACCTCAGCGGCTTCAGAGCTAAAGAAGACAAGGGTAGTTGAAGCCGAAGCCAAGAAGTGCAAGCACAAGGATGCTTCTGATGAGGCCCCATCAACGAAGAAGTTGAAGACAAAGTCTTCAAAGAAAGATCATGTTGCGGCCTCTCGGCCCCTCATTGTTGAACCCATCACTATCGCTCTTTCAGCCACCAACAATCAAGAACGATGTATTATGATCCACAAGCCTGCTTCCACATAGGCTCATGAAGATGAAGAAGTTCCAGCTGTTGAACCCATCACAACTAAAGACATTGGTCATGTAGACAATGTTGAAGATGATGAAGTCCTTCCTCTGCTCGAGCCCCAGTTGGTATCATCGCATGCTCCAGCGAGCAGTGAACTAATCAGCATTGGTCGTCCATTGACGCCAATCGCTCAAGATGACTCATGGGCCGAGCGCTCACAAGAAATCCCCATTGATGATGAGACACCCAGAACTCCACCACCGTAAGTCACCACTCCGGTACTTGATGATGACAACTACATGGTGAAGACCACTCCATCACCAAAGGCGTCGCTCAGATATCACAGGCTTCGCAAAGGCCCCAGGCGACAGGTTAGCGTGTCGAGCATTCCGGAAGGGGAAGTGCAACAAAGCTCAGTAGCATGTCAAGTGTTTCCTGAAGCCACCCCTACTGCGAATGTCTTTGAGTCTAAAGCTAAAGCTCCTGAAGACATTCCAGCTGCATCAGCTGATGAAAATCAAGGAGAAAGAGAAGAAGAAAGAGTTGCCACACCCCCTGCCACAGACCAAGTCATTCTCTAGGAGAATGTGATTGTGCCAGACCCTCCTGTTCTACAACAAACTGAGGTTGAAAACACTTAGGCTGCCACAAACAATGCTACTGACGCCAATGATGTTGTCATGGCCGAAGACAATGTGGAGCCTGAAGCTAATGTGGTGCCTGAAGCCACTGTGAATGCTGAAGCCACTGTTCCACCTCCAAGGCCTCACACAATATGACTATCATGTGGAGCAGCGACCACAAGCTTAGAAGCCAAAGCCAAAGCCGAGGCTGCCAAGGCTTCCCGGTGCTGCTACATCGCCAAGATCTTTCAGCGTGAACAGCTTCAGGGCACAAAATATCATCTTTGACAGTGCCAAGAATCCATACTTGCAGCCAAAGATCTCTTTCGATCGATTTTGGAGCCATCAATAGTGCAACTACTACTCTTGTATCCTCTATAATCAAGACCGAATCTTTCCTCACATGCGTCTTGATTGTGAAGTTGTTGCTGGGCTGCCTTGTCTTGAAGAAGCACTGGACGGCTTTCGGGATGCTGGTCCTCTACAATTTGTTACTGACAAAGAGCACTGGAATGAAGAGCTTCTACTGCAGTTCTATGCCACTGTTCACATTCGTGGCTACAACAAGGATCTGAAGACATGGATCCTTAAGTGGATGACAGGAGATGTGCACCATGAAGCCAAAGCTCAAGACATCATCGAGATTACCTCCCTGCCCACTCCAGGTGACTTGCATGAGCCTAGCTGTCAGCTTCACAAAAATGAACTGCAGAGTATTTTTCAGAGGCTTGAACCCAATATGAGTCAGATGCTCAGTATGATGAAGCCATTGCCTCAAGATGCTGAATATCCCAAGGAATTCTTTGTCAAGGAGCTCGAGTACTTGCCACGCATAGTCTATCATATACTGAGGCGTACTCTACGGCCAATCAAGGGACATTCTTCCGAAGCCAAACTTGAAGGAACCTTGAAGACTTTGGTATTTTATATTGTTAATGGCATCAGATTCAATTCCGAGGAATTCTTCATCAGACAACTTGTTGCATCTGGTATTGATCTGTTTGGCCTAAAGTTTTATGCTCCATGGGTGATGTGCCTGATCAAACTCCATTCTTCTATCGACTATCAGCCCTCAGCACACAACCATCTTGTCTTTCTGCCTGAGGTTGATCTGTCCTTTGAAGCCATCTACCCTGAGCCTGCCAAGGAGCCTCTATATCTTCATAATATTGATCATCAAAGCTTCACACAACCAATAGAAGGAATTCATGTCCCCAATGCTGCAACTCCTGCTTATCCTCTAGCTGGCAATATGCGTATGCTCCATCGTGCCAACACCGAAGCCACTGCTAGTACAATTGCCCAAAGGCCTCGAAAGCATTCTCGTGTACTCAATGACTAAGAGCTGCTTGTGGCCTTACACCAGAAGCAGGATAAGCACCATGACTGACTAAAGCGTCAAATGCAGAGTCTCTTGGTGGATGTCAATTGCATTCGGAACCTGGCCACCAAGAACTCATTTGCTGCCCATGAATCCTATCGGCAGTCCTGGAAGAGCCTCACACTGCTATGTCCTGAAGACGATCTTCGCAAAGATGGCTTCACCGAGGACTTCAAGTTTGATTTCAGGCCTCCACAAAATGCAACCTGGTGCCGCACTCCCTCAATTTAAGATTCTGAGTATTCGTCTTCGGCTGCAACTGTTGTTGCGATTGTCACTGATGAAGAAGACGACGCCACTTCACCGACCATGGCTACACTGCATCTTGACACTGCATCAGGCCCTTCTGCACCACCAAACTCCAATGTCGACCCTGCTCCATCATCTGCTCCTTCTGGGAACGAGTAGATGCTCTATGTCTTCAAACCTTTTTGGTCATTACTGACAAAAGGGGGAGAAGCATATGAGTTGATAGTCTTCAAGCGGGTCCTTATGGGTGGTTGTACTATTTTTGCCAAGTATTTACAACTCTTGTCTTTTGATACATTTGGTTCTTTGAGTTGTAACACTTAAACTCGATAGTCGTCTCCTACTTTTTTTGTTACTTTGTGATGCGATGATAAATTCCGCATGAAGTCATTCCACAGACATCCATTTTTCATTATGCATATCATTATCTTCGTTATATCTTTATATGCATGATGAATTGTCTTCATAAGATGAAGAGGATCGACACAAAGTAAAATCTTCCATGTGCATTTGGATTCAATAGCAAACTACTTATATGCACATCTTCAGGGGGATCCTTTTGCTACTTATGAAGACAATGCCTTAATCCTTAAACTTTTACATACTTTTATCCCCGTTAAAAACTTCAACCAGTTTGTCATCAATCACCAAAAAAGGGGAGATTGTAAGTGCATCTAGTGCCACCCCTAGTTGGTTTTGGAGTATTGATGACAAACTTGGTTGAGGGACTGATGTGTTGTTGAGAATTGCAGGATAACACATGTAGTAGTCCCATATTGATTCGGTTCACCTACCAGAGATAACCCCTAAAAATGTGTGAAGAAACTGAAGACAATGCTGGTCAATGAAGATATTCACATCGAAGACTATGACATGAGAAGACATCGCATAAATACTATGGAGTGCTGAAAGTGCTAGTATTCTACTAGAGGGGGGTGAATAGGCAATTTTTATGAAAGTCTTCAAAACACGGGGGCTTTGAAGACAAACAGTATGCAGCAGAAGGTAGACTACACTAGACAAGCCATAGTCAAGGAAGCAATGTAGTGAAAGCACGAAGACTATCGACAGCTAGGTAGAATGGATCAGGATGTAAGACAGTATGAAGCCAAACTGTAAATGATCTTCACACAGTGAAGTCAATCAGATCGGACAAATAGGCAATGACTTCATGAAGACAAACTGTAAGTAAAGAGAGATAAGGGATATAACCAGTTGCTTGGAGAGGACAAGGATTTCTTGGACCAGTTCCAGATGCTGTGACAACTGTACGTCTTGTTAGGGAGGCTGAGATTAAAATCAGAAGACCGCGTCTTCACCTTATTCCCCTTGAGCTAAGAACACTTAGTCCTCGCCCAATCACTCTGGTAAGTCTTCAAGGGAGACTTCCAAACCTTCACAGACTTCACTCACCGGCAATCCAGAATTACTCTTGGATGCTTAGAACGTGACGCTTAACCGGCTGGAGGATTCACAGTCCTCAAGTGTAATAAGTCTTCAGATCACGCAGACAAAAAGACTTCAGTGATGCCAAACACTCTTTGGCTTTGGGTGTTTTGGGCTTTGTCCTCGCAAGGATTACTCTCTCAAAGGTTTCGGAGGTGGGTTGCTCTCAAACGACAAAAGTTGTGCACTAACTCTAAGCAGGCACCAATTTGTGGTGTAGGGGGTGGGCTATTTATAGCCAGGAGGCAACCCGACCTGATTTGTCCAAAATGACTCTGGGTCACTAAGGAACTGACATGTGTCCAACGGTCATATTTAAAACACACGCGATAGCTTGACTTGGGCTACAAGTAGCTGACTCATCCAGCTCTGGATAAGATTTGCTCTCATTGTCTTTGCTCGAAGACATAGGATTTGGTTGAGCATCACATCCGTCACTCTGACTTTGTTCACTTGGACCCCACTTAACAGTACGGTGGTTCCTATGACTCAACAAATAAGAAAAGGAAACTACGAAACAACTATGTCTTCGCACTCCATAGTCTTCATGCAATGTATTCTCATGTCATAGTCTTCAATTTGAATATCTTCACGGACCACCATTGTCTTCAATGTCTTCACACATTTTTAGGGGCATCTCTGGTAGGTAAACCGAATCAATATGGGACTACTACCTGTGTTATCCTACAATTCTCACAAACACATTAGTCCCTCAACCAAGTTTGTCGTCAATACTCCAAAACCAACTAGGGATGGCACTAGATGCACTTACAATCTCCCCCTTTTTGGTGATTGATGACAAACTGGTTGAAGTTTTCAACGGGGATAAAAGTATGTGAAAGTTCAATGTTGTGAGTATTGTCTTCATACATATGACGAGGCTCCCCCTGAAGATGTGCATATAAATGATTTGCTTTTGAATGCAAATGCACATGGCAGGTTTTTCTTTGTGGAATCCATCATCAAAGTGTGAAGACGGTGCATCATGCATATAAGAAGATAATGATAGATAATGATATGCATAATGGAAAATGGGCGTATGCAGAATGACTTCATGCGGAATTTATCATCGCATCACAAAGTTGCAGTAAGAGTAGCAGACGACCATCAAGTTTAATTGTTACAACTCAAAAGACAAAAGTTTCAGATCGAGAGTTGTAAGTACTTAGCAAAAATAAGCAACCACCCATATGTACCCGCTTGAAGACTATCAACTCATATGCTTCTCCCCCTTTTGTCAGTAATGACCAAAAAGGTTTGAAGATATAGAGTATCTACTCATTCCTAGTTGGAAACGAAGTTGGTGCAGAAGGGTCAACAGTAGAGTTTGGTGGTGCAGACGGGCCTGATGCAGTGCCAAGATGTAGTGCAGCCATGGTTGGTGAAGTCGCGTCATCTTCCTCATCGACGACATTCGCAACAATAGTTGCAACCGAAGATGAATATTCAGAATCTTCAAGGGAGGGAGTGCGGCGCCAGCTTGCATTTTGTGGAGGCCTGGAGTCAAACTTGAAGCCCTCGGTGAAGCCATCTTCGCGAAGATCATCTTCAGGACATAGTAGGGTGAGGCTCTTCCAGGACCGCTGAGAGGTTTGATGGGCACCAAATGAGTTCTTGGTGGCCAGATTTCGAATGCAATTGACATCCACCAAGAGACTCTGCATCTGACGCTTTAGCCAGTCATGGTGCTTGTCCTGCTTATGATGTAAGGCCACAAGCAACTCTCAGTCATTGAGTATACGAGAACGCTTCTGAGGCCTTTGGGCAATTGTACTAGCAGTGGCTTCATTGTTTGCACGATGCGGCATACGCACATTGCCAGCCAGAGGATAAGCAGGAGTTGCAGCATTGGGGACATGAATTCCTTCTATGGGTTGCGTGAAGCTTTGATGATCAACATTATGAAGATATAGAGGCTCCTTGGCAGGCTCGGGGTAGATGGCTTCAACAGACATATCAACCTCAGGCAAAAAGACAAGATGATTGCATGCTGAGGGCTGATAGTCGACAGAAGAATGGAGTCTGATCAGGCGCATCACCCATGGAGCATAAAACTTCAGGCCAAATAGATCAATCCCAGATGCAGCAAGTTATCTGATGAAAAAATATTGGGAGTTGAATCTGATGCCATTGACAATATAAAATACCAAAGTCTTCATAGTGCCTTGAAATTTGGCTTCGGAAGAATGTCCTTTGATTGGCCATAGAGTACGCCTTAGTATATGATAGACTATGCGTGGCAAGTACTCGAGGTCCTTGACAAACAATTCCTTGGGATATTCAGCATCTTGAGGCAATGGCTTCATCATACTGAGCATCTGACTCAAATTGGTTCAGGCCTCTGAAAAATACTCTGCAGTTCATTTCTGCGAAGCTGACAACCAGGCTCATACAATTCACCTGGAGTGGGTAGGGAGGTAAGCTCGATGATGTCTTGAGCTTTGGCTTCATGGTGCACATCACCTGTCATCCACTGAAGGATCCATATCTTCGGATCCTTGTTGTAGCCACTAATGCGAAGAGTAGCATAGAACTACAGAAGAAGTTCTTCATTCTAGTGCTCTTTGGCAGTGACAAATGGTAGAATACCAGCATCCAGAAAGCAATCCAGTGATTCTTCAAGACAGGGCAGCCCAGCAACAGCTTCACAATCAAGACGCATGTGAGGAAAGATTCGCTCTTGGTTGTAGAGGACACATGAGTAGTAGTTGCGCTGTTGATGGCTCCAAAATCGATTGGAAGAGATCTTTGGCTTCGAGTATGGGTTCTTGGCTTTGTCAAAGAAGGTATTGTGTGCTTTGAAGATGTTTACGCTGAAGGATCCTGGCGATGCAGCAGCACCAGGAAGCCTTGGCAGCCTCGTCTTTGGCTTCTGAACTTGTGGTCGCTGCTCCACACGATAGTCATATTGTGGTCCGGGAGCAGTGGGAGGAACCATGATTGTCCAGCAAATTGTGACCAACTCCCCGTCACGATTGAAGGTTGTTTCCATGGTGTGAGGCTGTGGTGGAGGAACAGTGGCCTCAGTATTCACAGTGACTTCAGGCACAACATTAGCTTCAGGCTCCACATTTTCTTTGGCCATGACAACGTCATTGGTGTCAGTAGAAGTGTTTGTGGCAGCTTCAGTGTTTTTAACCTCCGTTCATTGCAGAACAAGAGGGTATGGCGCAATCACATTCTCCTCGAGAATGACTTGGTCTGTGGTAGGGGGTGTGGCAACTCTTTCTTCTCTTCTTTCTTCTTCTTCGGCCGATGCAGCTAGAATGTCTTCAGTAGCTTTAGCTTCAGACGCTTGAGCAGTCGCAGAAGGATTCTCTTCAGGGAACACCTGACATGCCACTGAGCTGGATTTTTGTGAATCTTCTTTTGGAATGGTGGACATGGAGACCGATGGCTTGAAATCTTTGCGAAGCCATTGAAACACGGGTGACGCCTTTGGAGATGGAGTGGTCTCCATATAGTTGTCATCATTAAGTACCGGATTGGTAAATTGTGTTGGTGGAGTATGGGGTGTCTCATCTTGAATTGGGGTTTCTTCTTGTGGGCGCTCAGCCCAGGAGTCATCTTGAGCGATTGGTATTAATGGATGACCAATGCTAATGTATTCACTGCTCGTTGGAGCAGGTGATGATACCAACTGGTGCTCGAGCTGAGGAAGGACTTCATCATCAACTACATTGTCTTCATGACCAATGTCTTCAGCTGCGTTGGGGTCAATAGCTGGAACTTCTTCAGATACTGGCACCTCTATGGAAGCAGGCTCATGAACAACGAGATGACGCTCGCGATTTGCAGAGGCAGGATATGCAATAGAAATGGGATCAACAACAAGGGGCTCAGAAGCAGCAGCACAACTTTTCTTTGAAGACTTAGTTCCCTTAGTCTTCAGCTTCTTCTTGGAAGGGGCATCATCAGATGCATCATTGTGCTTGCGCTTCTTCGCTTCAGCTTCAGTTGCCCTTGTCTTCTTTAGCTCTGAAACTGCTGAGGTAACCTTAGGCTTCAAGCCTATCATGCTGGCAGGAAAGACAATGCGAGCTTCTTCCTGCCTTGGTGCTTCAGTTTGTGTCACATCAGGTTTCTTTTGTTTGGCAGCCATCCTAGGATCGATGCCAGGGCACCCAAGAGCTTTGTGCTTCTCAGCTTCATTGTGTGCTTGAACACATTTCTGAGCGAAGTACTTCATGCGCTCTTGTGAGCCTTTAGCTTCATTGCGCTTCTTGTGGAACTCTTCCTTGAGGTCATGCAACATCTTCTTGAAGATTTGAATATCTGCCACGCTGAGCTTGGCCATGTGCTTCTTGAAGTGAGCCTTCTCATAATCGATTTTGTTCTTGAGCTCAACAATCTTCTGAGCCAAGGCCAACTCACTAGCAATGGCTCCGTGGAATGTGACACTGATGTCCATCGGAAGCAGAAGATCATCAATGCTAATGCTCTGGTCATCAAACCACTCATCAATGAAGTTGTTCAGAATGTCAACATCAAAGAGGGGCAGATCGTTGAAGATTTTTGCCTCTTGCTTGCTCTTGATTAGCATCTCAAGGGCATCATCACCAAGATCTTCATCGTTGGACAGATCAATGGTGTCATCCTCGTTGCGCAGAACAGCAAAAGGAGTGAGGGGTTGCCCAGTGGCCTTCTTGGGCAATAGCTTCTTGGTCCTCTTGGACACGCGAGATAAATCTTCAGACTGCACACTGGATTCAGGCGGTGTAGTATTCAGAGGATTCCTGGTTGAAGCTTTTGGTGAAGCAGATGGCCTTGAAGCTTTTGCCTTTTTCTTCTTCTGCTTCGGTGGTGAGGGAGCATCATCAGAATCAGCTTCTCCAGTAGATTGCTCCACAACAGCTCTCTGGGCAGCAATATGAGACAGAAGCCCGTCAAAATTGGCAAAGGGGCCAATCCTGTTCTCATTGGCTTCACGTGTCCCATTTGGTCTTGGAGCGGAGGGGCCAGGGTTGAAGTTGAGGCCAAACTCCTTTTGGTTCTTGAAACCTGAATCTTTTGCAAACTGATAGTTGTGCTTGAAAAGATTGTCTTCACGACACAACAAGAGAGAAGATGGGGCGGCATTCTCAGGCTGTGGTCATTTGGCCATACAGGGATAGAACCCTTGAGCAATAGCTTCAGCCTTGTTCTTTGGCACCAGGCCACGGTACAGACAGTCACCACACGGGTGCTTGATGGCATTCTTTTCAGCATATTCAGGTGTTACAAACCTGTATTTGAACCATTGCTCAGCCCAATATCTTCTGATCCACTAGATCCGGTTTTTGCGCTGGGTGTAACTTTCCTCTGGGTCAGACTTGTATAGATCATACGGATTGTAAGGCAAATCAAGTGCAGTCTTGCCATGGCGTTGCCTGCCACCCTTGCGTGCAGGCTTCTCTGAAGCCATAACGTTCCAGCAGATTGGCTTCAACACAGTGAATGGCTTTCATCTCTGGTCAGATAAGAACTGGCTTTAGGAGATTCAATGTGACGCTGTAAGTATTCTGCAAATGAATGCAGACTATGAGAACCAAGGGATTCTCCCACGGACATGTACCTGTGACAATATAAGAGATGCGAGGGAAGGGTAAGAGGTCATATGCATTCTCAGAAGGTTTTGAAGATAAATCAGTTTAGAAGACATTGATCTCATAGTGCGAAGACATTCACTTATTTAAAGAGAGTTGGTTCCAGATTTGTACGAATCCATGAATAAGTACAAGTGAGGAATCTAACTAGTTATGAAGCATAAGTGAATATACTTGGCAAGATATGAGATGCAGATGGAGACAAATCCAGATTTGGCAGTGAAAAAACCACTTTTGGTTGAAGTGGATGGATTTGACGAATCAAAAAGGTAGTAAAAGTAAGATTTAATTACCGCTGACAAACTGCAAGACGAGGTAGAGAGAGAGGCTGAGCAATTCAATCTGCTGCGCCCCAACTTGGCAGCGGAAGACACCTACGGTGGCGGCGGAGAGGACGAGGTCCACGGCCGACGTGAGGACAGCGTCAAATAAGTCGCGGCAGCTAAGCGCTTCATCTTCGGCGTCGACGCGAGTTAGCGGAGGCTCTAGGGTTTAAGCTAGGTGGCGAGGGTGGAAGAACAGATATTGACCGCGAGGGGGAGTATTTATAGGAAGGAGGAGGGCGGCGCAGCACAATTACGTAGGTGCCCCTAGGAGTTCACATCTGAGAGACACATGGCATGCATGCAACTCATTGAAAGTTTTTCCATGTTCGCATGCACGCCTGGATTGTCGGGTGGTCGTTCCGCTTCTCTGGTTTTCAGGCAATAAGGATATAGCATTAAAAACAGATTTAAATGTTTGTCACTTTGTCTTCTGCTGACAAGGACTCAAAGAAGACAATCGACAGGTTTCAATAGAATGCATATGATTTGGATAGATAGAATTTGAGGAAGAAGCACAGAGTAGGTTAGGGTCCGATCACATTCACTTAGATCAATAAAGATTCAAGAATGAAGACATAGCTATAAGTGAATGTTGTAGAGGACAGAACACAAATATATATATATATATATATATATATATATATATATATATATATATATAAACCAACTCAACATTGTGAAGATAAATCTTGAAGTCAAATCGATGTTGAAGACAAACCAAATGCAAAGACTTTGCAACCATGACGCCAAAGTAAACACTTCAATAAGAATTTGGTGGTGGCGTTACCCACCGCCACCGTATAGGAAGTATTAGACCCAGACACGGCGCACAATTACCGTGGCGCTCCAAAGTCAAATTCCACATTAATGTATTCACACTCAGAGGGTAAGTCTTCATTGATTGAAGATATACGTTACTTCGTGTGTTGCACATCTAAGTCATCAACATGCATAACCATTAGGATGTGTGTCCAATTACAGGACATTTGAGGATTCTAAGATATTTTGCTCACATCGCAACTTGCAAAACCTTTTCTCATCCAGGGGCTTTGTGAAGTTATCTGCCAATTGCTCTTCAGTGTTGACGTGAACGATATCCATATCTTCCTTCATGACATGATCTCTGAGAAAGTGATGACGGATCTGAATGTGCTTTGTCTTCGAGTGTTGAACTGGGTTATTGACAATCATGATGGCGCTTTCATTGTCGCAGTAGAGTGGCACATGCTTCATACGGATACCATAGTCCATGAGAGTTTGCTTCATCCATAGAAGCTGAGCACAACAAGATCCAGTAGAAATGTATTCAGATTCAGCAGTGGAGAGAGAAACACAGTTCTGCTTCTTTGAAGACCAACAGAGAAGAGATCGTCCAACAAAGTGACACATGCCTGATGTGGACATACGATCAACCTTGTCACCAGCATAATTAACATCTGAGAATCCAACTAGATCATACTCCGAGCCCTTTGGATACCATAATCCTAGTGTTGGGGTGTAAGCCAAATATCGAAGAATTCGCTTCACAGCTAAGTGATGCGATTCCTTTGGTGCCACCTGGAATCGGGCACACATGCAAACGCTAAGCATTATATCTAGACTAGATGCACATAAATAGAGTAAAGAACCAATCATGAAGCAATATACCTTTTGATCGAACTCTTTACCATTGTTGTCGAGACCCAGATGACTTTTGGTTGACATTGGCGTCGTGTATCCTTTGTAGTCTTGCATTCCAAACTCCTTCAGGCAATCTTTGAGGTATTTTTCTTGTGATATGAAGATGTCATTGCTCTGCTGACGGATTTGAAGACCGAGGAAAAATTTCAGCTCACCCATCATGGACATCTGATTTTGCTCTTGCATCATGTGCCCAAACTCATCACTCTATCTTTTGTCAGTGCAGCCGAAGATAATGTCATCCACATAGATTTGGCACACAAATATTTCTCCATCATATGTCTTCATGAAGAATGTAGGATCTAGAGAACCAGGTTTGAAGCCTTTGCTCTTCAGGAAGTCTTTGAGTGTGTCATACCAAGCGCGAGGATCTTGTTTGAGGCCATATAGTGCCTTGTTGAGCTTGTATACCATATCAGGATGTTTTGGATCTTCAAAGCCAGGTGGTTGTGCAACATACACTTCTTCTTCAATCTTGCCATTGAGAAAGGCACTCTTCACATCCATTTGGTACAAAAGAATGTTGTGGTGGTTGGTATAGGCTAGCAGTATGCGAATGGCTTCAAGCCTAGCCACGGGAGCGAATGTTTCATCTAAGGCAATCCCTTCTACTTGAGTGTAACCTTGAGCAACTAGATGAGCCCTGTTTCTAAAAACTTGACCACGCTCATCTTGTTTGTTGTGATAGATCCATTTGGTGCATATGATATTGTGCTTGCGAGGGTCAGGACGCTTGACCAATTCCCATACATTGTTCAACTCGAACTGTTGAAGCTCTTCTTGCATAGCTTGAATCCATTCAGGTTCCATGAAGGCTTCAGCAACTTTCTTGGGTTCAGATATAGAGACAAATGCAAAGTGTCCATAGAAATTTGCTAGTTGTGTTGCTCTTGAACGAGTGAGTGGACCAGGTGCATTGATGCTATCAATTATCTTCTCAATTTGTACTTCATTTGCAACACGGGGATGAACTGGACGAAGATTTTGCCCTTGCAGCTCATTTTCTTCAGCTTCAACATTGACTTCAGATTGAGCATTGTCTTCGGGTTGATTTGGTGCAATGATGATATCTTCTTCAGCCCGAGCTTCTGAAGGTATGATTTCTCCTGTACCCATCAACTTGATAGATTCACTAGGTGGGACTTCATCTAGCACATTTGACAGGTGCTCTCTTTGCGAGTCGTTAGTCTCATCGAACCGCACATCCACAGTTTTGACCACTTTATAGTGAAAGAGGTTGAAGACTCTATAGGAGTGCGAATCCTTTCCGTATCCAAGCATAAAACCTTCATGTGCTTTTGGTGCAAATTTTGAAGTGTGATGTTGATCCTTGATCTAGCACATAGCACCAAATACTCTGAAGTAACTGACGTTTGGCTTCTTACCATTTAGTAGCTCAAATGATGTCTTCTTTAGAAGCTTGTGTAGATAAACATGGTTGATGACGTGGCATGCAGTATCAATGGCTTCAGGCCAGAACTTCCTTGGAGTCTTGTACTCATCAAGCATCGTTCGAGCCATCTCAATGAGGGTTCTATACTTGCGCTCCATGATGCCATTCTCCTGAGGTGTGTAAGGAGCTGAGAACTCATGAGTGATGCCCAATGTATCAAGATAAGTGTCGAGGACGATGTTCTTGAATTCTGTGCCGTTGTCACTTCTGATGTGCTTGATCTTGATGCCATAGTTTATCATGGCATGATTGGCAAATCGTCTGAAGACATCCTGCACTTCATTCTTGTAGAGGATTATATGTACCCATGTATATCTTGAGTAATCATCAACAGTGATGAAGCTGTAGAGATAAGCAGTGGTAGTAAGAGTAGAGTAGTGAGTAGGGCCGAATAAGTCCATGTGAAGCAGCTCGAAGGGACTTGATGTCGTCATGATTGTCTTCGAGGGATGCTTGGCCCTAGTCATCTTTCCAGCTTCGCAAGCACCACAAAGATGATCCTTCTTGAACTTGACTCCCTCGATGCCCACGACATGCTTCTTCTTCACGAGAGTGTACAAGTTCCTCATGCCAGCATGTCTAGCCTCCGATGCCAGAGCTAGCACTCTGAAGCTTTTGCTAGAAGACATACGGACAACTATGGTCCTGCTGAGAAATCTACTATGTACGGATCATCTTTTCGATACCCTTCAAAGACTAGATATTTGTCAGATTCCATAAGCACAAGGCAACGATATTTTACAAATATCACAATCATGTTCAGATCACAAAGCATTGAGACAGACATTAAGTTGAAACCAAGGGATTCAACAAGCATCACTTTATCCATGTGTTGATCATTTGAGATTGCAACTCTACCTAGACCCAATACCTTACTTTTACCAGTGTCAGCAAATGTGATGTGACTTTTGTCAGATGGGCGTAGGGTTGAATCCATCAGAAGACTTCGATCACCAGTCATGTGGTTAGTGCAGCCACTATCCATAATCCATTCTGAAGCCTTTGGTGTCATACCCTACAGTACAGTTTGGGGGATAGGCTTCACCAAGGGTATTGTGAAGCAGAAATATTTGACGAGCAAGCGGATTATGAAAGTTCAGATCTTGGTTAGTATAAATAGGATGATTGTCAAGGAATCCTGGGACGAAATACATAGTAAGACCATTTGGACATTTTATCTTGCGTCCCACAAGATGTTTAAGGTCCCCAGCATAAGCACCAGATGCCTTTGTTTTCCGGCTAGAGACCTTTCCCTGCAAAAGAGAGTTAAGTTTTCTTAACCACCCACATCTTCAGGGGTAGCTTAGAAGCAATGAGTCTAATGTAGCATCTAAGATTTTTGGCTTTGGAGCCCAGGCAAATAGCCTTGCAGGAGGTGCATAATACTCATAAGAATAAGCAAAAAAGTTTTTGGTCTTCTGAACATAGCGGTTTGATGAAACACGTATGAAGTATGAGTATGGTTTCCCTGGAAAACATTGGCGTTAGGGTGACTCTGGTGAGTTCTCTGTCTGTATGAAGCCTTTGGACCATATGAAGCCTTTGGTCTGGGATTTATCTTCTTCCCCGGTGGTGCCATGATGACATTCACGGGAAGATTCTCTAGATAACTTTTGGGTACCCAAATCTTCTTAAGAGGTGGTCCATTCCTGCAGTTAGTACCAATATACCTGGCAAACACTTCGCCATTCGGATTCTTGAACAGTTTATAGTTTGCATCAAAGGATTCATCAATGATAATTGGGTTAGCACAAGAGAAGCCAGATAAGGTAGATGGATCCATTGAAGGTCCCTTTGCAGCAACCCATGTGGTTTTGGGGTACTGCTCATGCATCCAGTAAGAACCATCAACATTCATTTTCCTCTTGAACCCAACACCCTCTTTCCTAGGGTTTTGGTTCAGAATCTGTTTTTTGAGGACATCACATAGTGTCTGATGCCCTTTGAGAATTTTATACATTCCTGTCTCAAGCAATGTCTTCAACCTAGCATTCTCATCAGCAATAGTAGTGGTATCCTCAGCAGAGGGGTTAGTTACCACATTAGTAGTTGAAGATATTGCAATAGTAGCAGCAGTAGAACATTCTGCAACAGAGACGGCATTATCACGCTCAACACATTTTAGACATGGTGGTTCAAATCCTTCGTGAGCGGAACTGATCTGTTGAGCGCGAAGTGACTCGTTCTCCTTTTGAAGATCTTCATGAGCCGATCTCAATTTCTCAAGCTCTTGCTTCCTTTGAAGATAATCATAGGAGAGATTTTCTTGAGTAGTTGAGAGCGTTTCATGACGACTTTCAAGTTCCTCGTACTTAACATGAAGATTTTTAATGTCTTCAATTAAGGACTGAGTTCAGGTCATTTCCGCGTCCAATAGGTCATCGCTCTTGTCTAGCAACTTTTGAATATGTTCCATAGCATTCTGTTGTTCAATTGCAATTTTAGCAAGTGTTTTGTAGCTAGGTTTAGATACACTTTCAGAGTCATCTTCACTTGATGTTTAAAAGTATGCATCGAGCGAGTTTACCTTGGCACCACGTGCCATGAAGCAGTAGGTGGGAGTAGAGTCATCCTCATCCTTGGCATCAGTGTTGGTGACGAGGCCATTGTCTTCAATGTTGAAGATGGACTTGGTGACATATGCAGAAGCTAGACCCAGGCTTGCCACGCCGGAATCAGATTCCTCTTCAGACTCCACCTCTGCCTCCTCAGATGCAAACTCCTCCTCTAAATCCATCTCCTTGCCAACAAACGCATGAGCCTTGTTTGATGAGCTCTTCTTGTGTGATGAAGACTTCGACGAAGACTTGGAAGAAGACTTTGAGGATTTCTTCTTCTTCTTGTCATCAGAATCATATTCCTTGCTCCTCTTCTTCTTCTTGGTCTAATTGTCCCACTGTGGACACTCAGAGATGTAGTGACCAGGTTTCTTGCACTTGTGGTATGTTCTCTTCTTGTGATCACGAGAGGAAGCTTCATCATTTCTTGAGCTGGATCTTGAAGACTTTCTGAAGTCTTTCTTCTTCGTGAACTTCTAGAACTTCTTCACAAGCATAGCAAGCTCATTTCCAATGTCTTCAGGATCCCCAAAACTACAACCAGATTCTTCTTCAGATGAGGAAACAACCTTTGCCGTCAAAGCACGAGTTCTGCCATAGTTGGGACCATATATATCTCTTTTCTTAGATAGCTGGAACTCATGTGTGTTGAGCCTCTCAAGTATGTCAGACGGATCGAGAGTATTAAAGTCAGGGCGCTCTTGAATCATCAGGGCCAGGGTGTCAAATGAGCTGTAAAGTGATCTTAGAAGTGTCTTGACGATTTCGTGCTTGGTGATCTCAGTGGCGCCGAGTGCATGAAGCTCATTTGTGATATCAGTGAGGCGATCAAATGTGAGCTAGACATTCTCATTGTCATTTCTCTTGAAGCAGTTGAAGAGGTTGCGAAGAACACTGATCCTTGAATCTCTCTGGGTCGAGATGCCTTTGTTGACCTTAGAAGCCAGTCCCAGACTAGCTTCGCAGTTTCCAGATCACTAACACGACCATACTGTCCTTTGGTCAGATGACCACAGATGATGTTCTTGGCAATCGAGTCCAGTTGAATGAACCTCTTGACATCAGCAGCAGTGACACCTTCACATACATTGGGAACACCGTTCTTGACGACATACCAGAGGTCGACGTAAATGTCTTCAAGATGCATACGCATCTTATTCTTCCAGTAGGGGTAATCAGTGCCATTAAAGACATGGCATGCAGCAGAGACCTTGATTATCCCTGTAGTGGACATAGCTAAACTGCAGGTGGTTAAACCAAATCACACAGAACATGGGAGCACCTTGCCCTGATACCAATTGAAAGTGCTAGTATTCGACAAGAGGGGGGGGGGGTGAATAGGTGATTTTTATGAAAGTCTTTAAAACACAGGGGCTTTGAAGACAAACATTAGAAATGAACCTATTAATATGCAGCGGAAGGTAGACTACACTAGACAAGCCATAGTCAAGTAAGCAATATAGTGAAAGAACGAAGACTATCAGCAGCTAGGTAGAATGGATTAGGATGGAAGACAGTATGAAGCCAAACCGTAAATGATCTTCACATAGTGAAGTCAATGATATCAGACAAATAGGCAATGACTTCACGAAGACAAACTGTAAGTAAAGAGAGATGAGGGATAGAACCAGTTGGTTGGAGAGGACACATATTTTTTGGACTAGTTACAGTTGTTGTGACAACTGTACGTCTGGTTAGGGAGGCTGAGATTCAACTCAGAAGACCGTGTCTTCACCTTATTCCCCTTGAGCTAAGAACACTTAGTCCTCGCCCAATCACTCTGGTAAGTCTTCAAGGTAGACTTCCAAACCTTCACATACTTCATTCACCGACAATCTACAATGACTCTTGGATGCTCAGAACATGACACCTAACTGGCTGGAGGATTCACAGTCCTCAAGTGTAATAAGTCTTCAGATCACGCGGACATAAAGACTTCATTGATGCCTAAAACTCTTTGGCTCTGGGTGTTTTGGGCTTTGTCCTCGCAAGGATTACTCTCTCAAAGGCTTCGGAGGTGGGTTGCTCTTAAACAACAAAAGCCGTGCACTAACTCTGAGCAGCCACCAATTTATGGTGTAAGGGGTGGGATATTTATAGACACGAGGCAACCCGACCTGATTTGTCCAAAATGACACTGGGTCATTAAGGAACTGACACGTGTCCAATGGTCAGATTTCAAACACATGCGGCAGCTTGACTTGGGCTACAAGTAAAGCTGACTCATTCAGCTCTGGATAAGATTTGCTCTCATTGTCTTCCCTCGAAGACATAGGATTTGGTTGAGCATCACATCAGCCACTCTGACTTTGTTCACTTGGACCCCACTTAACAGTACGGTGGTTCCTATGACTCAACAAAGAAGAAAAGGAAACTACAAAACAACTATGTCTTCGCACTCCATAGTCTTCATATGATGTCTTCTCATGTCATAGTCTTCAATGTGAATATCTTCACGGACCACCAGTGTCTTCAATGTCTTCACACATTTATAGGGGTCATCTCTGGTAGGCAAACCGAATCAATATGGGACTACTACCTGTGTTATCCTGCAATTCTCACAAACACATTAGTCCCTCAACCAAGTTTGTCGTCAATACTCCAAAACCAACTAGGGGTGGCACTAGATGCACTTACAGAAGACATAGTTGTTTCGTAGTTTCCTTTTCTTCTTTGGTGAGTCATAGGAACCAACGTACTATTAAGTGGGGTCCAAGTGAACAAAGTCAGAGTGACTGAAGTGATGCTCAACCAAATCCTATGTCTTCGAGCGAAGACAATGAGAGCAAATCTTATCCAGAGCTGGATGAGTCAGCTTTACTTGTAGCCCAAGTCAAGCTGCTGCGTGTGTTTGAAATCTGACCATTGGACACGTGTCAGTTGCTTAGTGACCCAGGGTCATTTTGGACAAACCAGGTCGGGTTGCCTCCTGGCTATAAATAGCCCACCCCCTACACCATAAATGGGTGGTTGCTTAGAGTTAGTGCACAACTTTTGTCGTTTGAGAGCAATCCACCTCCGAAGCATTTGAGAGATAAATCCTTGCGAGGACAAAGCCCAAAACACCTAGAGCCAAAGAGTGTTAGGCATCACTGAACTCTTTCTATCCGCGTGATCTGAAGACTTGTTACACTTGAGGACTGTGAATCCTCCAGCCGGTTAGGCGTCATGTTCTGAGCATCCTAGAGTCATTGTGGATTGCCGGTGAACGAAGTCTGTGAAGGTTTGGAAGTCTACGTTGAAGACTTACCAGAGTGATTGGGCGAGGACTAAGTGTCCTTAGCTCAAGGGGAATAAGGTGAAGACACGGTCTTCTGAGTTGAATCTCAGCTTCACTAACCAGACGGACATTTGTCACAACAACTGAAACTAGTCCCACAAATCCTTGTCCTCTCCAAGCAACAGGTTCTATCATTTACCTTTCTTTACTTACAGTTTGTCTTCATGAAGTCATTGCCTCCCTAGATGATCTGATTGTCTTCAATGTGTGAACACTGTTGTTGTTAGGCTTCATACTATCTTCCATCCTGATCCTTACTACCTAGTTGCTGATAGTCTTTGTGCTTTCACTTCATTGCTTACTTGACTATGGCTTGCGTAGTGTAGTCTACCTTCCATTGCATATCAATAGGTTCTTTACTACTATTTGTCTTCAAAGCCCTCGTGTTTGAAGGCTTTCATAAAAATCGCCTATTCACCCCCCTCTAGTCGATAACTAGCACTTTCAACCTTCCTCAAAACAGCCACCATACCTACCTATTATGGCATTTCCATAGCCATTCCGAGTTATATTGCCATGCAACTTTCCACCGTTCCGTTTATTATGACACACTTCATTATTGTCATATTGCTTTGCATGATCATGTAGTTGACATCCTATTTTTTGCAAAGCCACTGTTCATAATTCTTTCATACATGTCACTCTTGATTCATTGCACATCCCGGTACACCGCCGGAGGCATTCACATAGAGTCATATTTTGTTCTAAGTATCGAGTTGTAATTCTTGAGTTGTAAGTAAATAAAAGTGTGATGATCATCATTATTAGAGCATTGTCCCAGGTGAGGAAATTAAATAAAAAGAGGCCAAAGAAGCCAATAAAAAAGGAAAAGAAGCCAATAAAAATAAGAGAAAAAGAGAGAAGGGGCAATGTTACTATCCTTTTTCCACACTTGTGCTTCGAAGTAGCACCATGATCTTCATGATAGAGAGTCTCTTATTTTGTCACTTTCATATACTAGTGGGAATTTTTCATTATAGAACGTGGGTTGTATATTCCAACGATGGGCTTCCTCAAATGCCCTAGGTCTTCATGAGCAAGCAAGTTGGATGCACAACTACTTAGTTTCTTTTTGAGGTTTCATACACTTATAGCTCTAGTGCATCCGTTGCATGGAAATCCCTACTCACTCACATTGATATCTATTAATGGGCATTTCCATGGCCCATTGATACGCCTAGTTGATGTGAGACTATCTCCTCTCTTCTCCACAACCACCATTCTATTCCACCTATAGTGCTATGTCCATGGCTCACGCTCATGTATTGCGTGGAAGTTGAAAAAAGTTTGAGAATACTAAAGTATGAAACAATTGCTTGGTTGAAACCGGGGTTGTGCATGATTTGAATATTTTGTGTGATGAAGATGGAGCATAGCTAAACTATATGATTTTGTAGGGATAAGCTTTATTTGGCCATGTTATTTTGAGGACATAATTGCTTTGTTCGTATGCTTGAAGTATTATTATTTTTATGTCACCATTAAAATTTTGTTTTGTTGAATCTTTTGGATCTGAACATTCATGCCACAATAAAGAAAATTACATGGATAAATATGATAGGAAGCATTCCACATCAAAAATTCTATTTTTATCATTTACCTACTCGAGGACGAGCAGGAATTAAGCTTGGGGATGCTTGATACGTCTCCAACGTATCTATATTTTTGATTGTTCCATGCAATTATATTATCTGTTTTGGATGTTTAATAGGCATTTATATGCTATTTTATACTATTTTTGGGACTAACCTATTAATCGAGGGCCCAGTGCCAGTTTCTGTTTTTTTGCCTATTCTAGAGTTTTGCAGAAAAGGGATACCAAATGGAGTCCAAACGGAATGAAACTTTCATGATGATCTTTCTTGGCCCGAAAGCAAACCAGGAGACTTGGAGATGAAGTCGGAAACACACCAAGGTGGCTGTCGGTGTCAAAACCGGTGGATCTCGGGTAGGGGGTCCCGAACTGTGCATCTAAGGCTAATGGTAACAAGAGACTGGGGACATGATGTTTACCTAGGTTCGGGCCCTCTCGATGGAGGTAATACCCTACTTCCTACTTGATTGATCTTGATGATATGAGTATTACAAGAGTTAATCTACCACGAGATCATAGAGGCTAAACCCTAGGAGCTAGCCTATGATTATGATTGTCGTTCCCCTACAGACTAAACCCTCCGGTTTATATAAACATCGGGTTGGGGGGGGGTCTAGGGTTACACAGAGTCGGTTACAGAGAAGGAGATCTAACATCCAAATTGCCAAGCTTGCCTTCCACGCAAAGGAGAGTCCCATCCGGACACGGGACGAAGTCCTCAAGCTTGTATCTTCATAGTCCAACAGTCCGGCCAAAGTATATAGTCCAGCTCTCCGGATACCCCCTAATCCAGGACTCCTTCAGTAGCCCCTAAACCAGGCTTCAATGACGATGAGTCCGGCGCGTAGATTGTCTTCAGCATTGCAAGGAGGGTTCCATCTCCGAATACCTCAAGATAAATTCCGAACACAAGGATCGTGTCCGGATCTGCAAGACAAATTTCACGTACCACCGCAGAGAGAACAATACTCCACAAATCTAATTTGCTGTCAACGTGACATTACATCATGGCCGAGTCATTATTTGAGCCGTTTGCTCACAGCCAACCACCGCACATACTGCGAGGCGGTTTCCTCGGCACGTCTTGTCGAAGCAGAGATCATGTCCCCTTATCACGGGATTCTTATTAATAGGGGTACGGGTAACCCAACCGTGTCATTTAATGCGACGCTTGGAAAATAAGCGATTTTAACAGGAAAGTGCGGAGGCGCACAGTTTTCGCCGCCTCTATAAAGGGACAAGGATCCCCCATTCTTACCAACGCCTTCTTCCTCCTTTGCTCATCCATTCTCGCACTCTCAAGCCCCAGCGCCCAAGTTCTCACCTTCTCCGTAGGACCATTCGTAGCATGTCCGGAGCGGGAGGCAAGTGGATGGCCTCCTCCATCATGGAGGAGGACATTACCAAGCTTCGGGCGGCCGGATACCTGGCCGCAAACATCGCGCACAGGCTGCTAGCAGAGGGACAAATCACCCCCACTTCAAAGTCTTGGGAGAGAGTAGTGTTCCTCTCTCATTTCGTCCGTGGACTAGGATTTCCACTTCACCCGTTCGTTCGCGAGCTAATGTTTTACTATGGGCTAGATTTTCATGATCTAGCCCCAAATTTCATCCTCAACATCTCGGCGTTCATCTTCATGTGCGAGGCTTTCCTCCGCATCAAGCCCCACTTCGGCATGTGGCTGAAAATCTTCTGTGTGAAGCCAAAGATCGTGAGCGGCCAGCAGGCGGAGTGCGGAGGCGCCATGGTGGGCAGAATGCCCAACGTTACATGGCTTGACGGCTCCTTTGTGGAGACCATGAAAGGGTGGCAATCAGGGTGGTTCTAAATCACCGAGCCACGCGACACAAACTGAGCGGCGGCCCCCAAATTTCGATCGGGAACCCCCCTGCGGCTCACCTCCTGGGAAAAGAAGGGCCTGGCCCGGGGCGAAACCGCGGAGCTGACCGGACTGCAGAACTGCATCAAGAACATGATAGAGAAGAAGATCAAGCTCGTCAACATGATCCAGGTCATGCTTACCCGCCGGATCCTTCCGTGCCAAAGACGGGCATTCAATATGTGGGAGTTCGATCCGGCCGAACACTGGACGCTGCGCGAGCTTTTTGACATGATGCATAAGGACGTCTGGAAGGTGCTGTTCAAGACCACCGAAGTACATCCTCCCACTTCCGAGGACCGCGGACTAAGCACCATGCGTCCCGCCAATCCGGTAAGTTCCCGGAATCATCATAAGATGTACTTTTCCCAGCATGTTCGTGGGAGGATTTTAAGTCACCGTGCTTTTATCCAAAACAGGAGTACGTGGTGACGGCGGAGCAGATCGACTGTCCTGCTCCGCTGCCGGAAGATCCAGCAACTGCACTCCTGACGGAGATGCTGGTTCCGGCGCCTTACAAGGTGCCGGAGAAGAAGGCCAAAAAGAAGGCCACATGGACCAGGAAGGGTCTCCGGCTCAAGGTTGCGCCAGACGCCTCGTTCGAAGACGGCGAGGCGCACTCCTCCCACGAAGGGGAGGAGAAGAAGAGGAAGAAGGCCGCCCTATCCGGGGAGGCCGAAGGGTCCAAGAAAGCGGCCGCGGGGACCAGGAAGGGTCTCCGGTGCAAGGCCGTAATAGACTCGTCGTCCGGGGAGGACGAGGCAGATTCCTCCCACGGAGATGGGGGGGAAACATGAAGAAATTCCCCCTCCCCACATTGGGGAGGAGAAGAAAAGAAAGGCCGCCCCACAGGGGGAGGCCATGACGCTGAAGAAGGGAAAGGGGCCCTTTCGGATAACTCCACTATGGCCGCCTACAGCGAGGAGGAGTGGCTGCCCAGGGGCAAGCCCCTAGTGAGATCGTAACTACCCGCACTCAGTAATATTTTTTGTGCGACTTAACTCCATAGTTGGTAATAACGTCGAACACGTATATGCAGTCCGGCTAGGTCCCATCTTGGGGTATCTTGTTCGGATGAGTCCTTGAGGGAATCGAAGATGAATAGCGATTCACTCCCGACGGCCACCTCCCCATGACCTGCGGACGACACCGAGGTGTTGTCCCAAAGGATACCAGGGCCAGGGCGACGGTTCTGGAGATGCCCCAGGGGGAAACCCCGGACACCGAGTACATGGGGGGCAAGGTCCCCATGGATTATGCAGATGGGAGCCAGAACAAGTCTAGCTCCCGGCCGGTTATCACGCCGGAGCCTCCAAAGTTCCAGAATCACGTAGGCAGCCCCTCACTAAGGAGGGCGAGCCGGCCGTGCCAATGACCTCCGTCCAGCCAGAGGCATTGGATCAGTTGCTGGAAGTGCTTCGCGGCACTTCCATTGATGAAGAGCACCGTACTCTTATGAGTACGGTAATTGAGAAGGTCCGATACGCCAAAAGTGGATTGGCTGAAGCCTGTACCAGCCTCCTAACGGGCTTTGAGGTAAGTAATGAAAAGTGTGAGAAAATATCACCTAATAGACAGTAGCCCCTGATACTCTGTTTGGTGTTCGGAAAGAAAAGCCAAACGGAGGGTCAATTTGTAATCCACAGGAGTCTAACAATGAATGTCTTATGTGAATAAGCATGTGTTGCTGCTGGCTGCTGCCGCCTGTACGGCGGAGGTCGATGGACTCAAGCGGGACCTGAAGCAGGCCGAGGAAGAGCTCAACCTCACGAAGAGGCAGCTTGAAGAGAACAAAGGTAAGTGATACCCCGTCCGTGTGTCATACAGAGGAGAAAAATTGGTGATGCTAACAAAAAGCATCATGATTTTTAATAGGGGCCACGACCGAAGTGGCGGCCCTGAAGAAATCGCTATCCGAGGCCGAAGACAAAGCGGCCATGGAGCGCACCGAGCATGAAAAGCAAGATGCTCGGGTGGGAGAGGTACAGCAAGAGCTCCAGGAGTTCGGCAAGAGGTTCGAGTCCTTGGAGCATGACTTCAAGACGCAAGCATTCAAGCTTGCCAAAGCCCTTGATAGTGAGAAGGACGCCAAGGCTCAAGCCCAAAAGGCCCTCCAGGAAATCCAGGCGGCCAAGAAGATAGCGGCGGGTAAGGAATTCATTATGCAAAGCAAGCATGTGGAGGAGACATTTCTTTTACTTAACCGAATTCGGAGCTCTCCAGGGGCATTCGCAGATCTGCCACGCAGCATATCGGATGCCGCGGAGTTCTATCATGCTGAAGAAGGGAGCTCAATAGAGAAGTTGATTTGGTCCCAGTATGCCGGAGCCGAACACCCGATGCCCTTGAGTGACCAACTGAGGCAATTGGTCGAACTCCACAAGGCGGCCAAACTGGCCATGAAGGGCCTCATAGTCCAGATGTGGCCTGGCGAGACCCTGCCTGACAGCTACTTTGGCCTTATAAAGTGGATGGTAAATGTCTGTCTGCGTCTTGAAGTTATCAAACAATCCGTTTGTATTGAGGGTGCCCGCCGGGCCTTTGCCCGTGCGAAGATGCATTGGGCAAAACTGGATGCAGAGAAGCTGGTGAAGGAAGGACCGCCGAAGGGTAAGGCGCATCGCTACCCCGAGAAATATTATGATGGCGTTATGAAAGGTGCTCGCCTTGTGGCCGATGAATGTACCAAGTACATAATCTTTGAGTGATGTACTCATGCAATATGAAAACAAGTTTGTTTGCGTTTATATGACGCTTTGTTGATTTAAATATTACCTTCTGTGCGGCTGTTTATAAATTTCTGAAAGTAGGCCAGTCGTCGATCTGCCCTCGTGTAACTAGTACTGGGGTGTTCATGGAAAACCCGAACACTCTTTATCCAAATTTTTGGTCCTTTAAGGAGGTGTTCAGTGCAACGAACAAGGCAATCGGACTATGCGGCTTTATAACTCTCACTTAGCCATATAAGTCTACAATTTTAAATTTTGGTGAAGCCCCTTATATCCGGAAAGCCGAATTGGGGCGCTATACACGCCTAAATTGGACAAGGTCGATTCCTCGCCTGAAGTGGAAAAAATCTTTAAGGATTTTAAACCTCTCGAACAGCGACCAGTTCTGGCTGCATCATGACAGTCAGTTTTCGGCTTTCTCTATTGAGGTGCTCATCCGGAAGAACCGGGACACAATCGCAGTAGTTCTCCCTACGCTACCTTAGCCAATACAACGGAACGTAAGGTACCAAAACAAGGGAGTCGGGCTAACCCAACTATTGACCCAAGACATGATTCAGAGCTGATGCATATAATGCTATAAGTTTGGGGTGCCGCACTGTCGAAAGTGTTCGGACTTATCTTGCCATATTATGGGGCACGATAAGAAGCCCCTGGCAAACTAAATGTACCAAAGTGTACAGATGCAATATTAAATAAACATTTAAGGGAAAACATGAAGATAGAAACAACAAGCTGACGTTGTATATTGTTTCCCGATGTTATTTAAATAATACGTCAAAGCGTATGTGTACAATTAATGCGTTGAAGCAAAAATAGGACTATTTCACCTGTCCTGTCCAAGGGCTGGCCGCATGCGGGTATGTAAAACAGGTATAACGATCGTTAATCAGAGACCACCTGGGTATTCCCTTGTGCGCGAAGCCTCTTGCCTCCTTGGTTTTCCCTCCGGTGATGAGTCCGATGATCAGGTTCTCTGAAGGGGTTGCCCAAAAGTGGGGTCCTGAAAGAAAAAGGAAGTTACAAAGGTATGCGGGCCTCGTGGCGGTTGAACCGTACTGTGGACCGCCTCATCATCGCGCCTCCGCCTATACCCATGGTATTTTGAGTGCATGATTTTGTACGCGCTGCACAAATGCCGCCTGAACGGGCTGGGGCGCAGGCCGGATTGCTAATCATGCTCTTGGCCTGCCTGATGGTCCTGTTGCAGGGTGCTCCTGACTCGCTTGATGGTGTTCGGGGTTGTCATCGCCGACTTCGCGGTCTGCCGAAGAAGGCTGCTTTGTACTTCTGCTGGCCGCAGTGTGTTCTTCCGTATGGAGAGAGCGGTCTGTGTTTCCATTGACTGTTATAACCCCTCGAGGCCCTGGCATTTTGATCTTGAGGTATGCATAGTGTGGTACCGCATTGAATCGAGGGAACGCGGTTCGTCCCAGTAGTGCATGATAGCCACTACGGAAAGGGACGATGTCAAAGATTAACTCCTCGCTTCGGAAGTTATCCGGAGATCCGAAGACCACTTCCAGTGTTATTGAGCCCGTACAACGGGCCTCTACTCCTGGAATTACACCTTTGAAGGTGGTTTTGGTGGGTTTGATCCTTGAGGGATCAATGCCCATTTTGCGCACTGTGTCCTGATAAAGCAGGTTCAGGCTGCTGCAACCGTCCATAAGGACTTGCGTGAGGTGGAATCCATCGATGATTGGGTCGAGGACCAATGCGGTTGAACCGTCGTGACGGATGCTGGTAGGGTGGTCCCTACGAACGAAAGTGATGGGACAGGATGACCATGGGTTGAACTTTGGGGCGACTGGCTCCATCGCGTAGACGTCCCTCATGGCATGCTTTCGTTCCCATTTGGGAATGTGGGTGGCATAGATCATGTTTACCGTTTTTACCTGGGGAGGAAATTTCTTTTGTCCCCCAGTGTTCGGACGCTGGGGCTCCTCGTCGTCGTTCTGCAGCCCCTTGTCCTTGTCTTCGGTATTTAGCTTGCCAGCCTGTTTGAACACCCAGCAATCTCTGTTAGTGTAGTTGGCTGGCTTATCAGGGATGCCATGAATTTGGCACGAGCAGTCGAGTATGCGGTCTAGACTGGACGATCCCGGGTTGTTCCTTTTGAACGGCTTTTTCCGCTGACCGGATTTTGAGCCGCAGAATCTGGCATTGACTGCCGTGTCTTCGGTGTTGTCGCCATTGTTACAACGCTTATGCCTATGGCGTCGTGGCTTGCCGTTACTGTCGCGGACATCCGAAGTTCCAGAATTTCTTGGCGTGGTGCTACTACGAGCCGGCCAGCTGTCCTCGCCCGCGCAAAAGCGGGTCATGAGTGTCGTGAGGGCCACCATGGACTTCGGTTTTTCTTGGCTGAGGTGTCGGGCGAGCCACCCGTCGTGGATATTATGCTTAAAGGCCACCAGGGCTTCGGCGTATGGACAATCGACAATTTGGTTCTTTTTAGTTAGGAACCGAGTCCAAAATTTCCTGGCTGACTCTCCGGGCTGTTGGGTAATGTCACTTATGTCATCAGCATCCGGTGGTCGCACGTAGGTGCCTTGGAAGTTGTCGAGGAACACGTCCTCTAGGTTTTCCCAACTGCCAATGGAGTTTGTCGGCAGGCTATTCAGCCAGTGTCGGGCCGGTCCTTTGAGCTTAAGGGGAAGATACTTGATGGCGTGTAGGTCATCACCGCGGGCCATGTGAATGTGGAGAAGGAAGTCTTCTATCCATACCGCGTGGTCTGTTGTGCCATCGTATGATTCAATGTTTATGGGTTTAAACCCTTCTGGGAACTCGTGATCCATTACTTCATCAGTGAAGCAGAGGGGGTGTGCGGCGCCTCTGTGCCGGGCTATGTCGCTGCACAGTGCGACTAAGTGTGTCCGGTTATGTTCGGCCCGACCGGACTTGATGTTAGTGTATCCGGCATGACGGCCATCGTCATGTATTGAGGTGCGCCCCCGTGATCCGTAGATCGATCTCGGCTGTCCTGCTTTGTTTTCCAATATCTCTCGCAGATCCTGCGTGTTGCCCCGGGCCGTAGTGAATTGGCGTAGGGGTGCGGGCTGGTATTCGGGCTGATGCGCCGTTTTATCTCGGCCACGAGGTGGCCGGTCAGCCTCATCATGTGCTGGTAGTGTAGGCTCTACGGCCTCCTCCCCGAGTTGAGGTAGCAACTTGTGCTTTGGATAGCCTTTGGTGGGGCGCTCAAGTCCGTATTCCTCGGCCCCCAGGACCTCGGTCCATCTATCTGTGAGCAGATCTTGATCAGCCTCGAGCTGCTGCTGCTTCTTTTCCAGGCTTCTTGCAGTGGCTATAAGCTGGCGCTTGAAGCGCTCCTGCTCTATGGGCTCGTCAGGCATGCCGAATTCATTGTCGCCGAGGCTCACCTCGTCCTTGGAGGGAGGCATATAATATCCATCCTCCTAGTATTCGTCTATCGCCTGTTCATCTGGGCTATCCTGCCTGCATTCCTGTTCGGCCTGCTTGAAGGTAGGCTGATCGGGAATGTATTCCTCTTCGGCACCATCCGGATTGTTTTCATCTCCTGTGCCGGTATTGCTGTGGCGGGGCTTAGAGCGGCGCCGATGACGCCCATTCTTTGATTGCTTCCCTAAGGGATTATCCTTTATTGACTCATCGCCATTGTTTGCTTTGGGAGTGTCCACCATATATATATCATATGAGGAGGTGGCTGTCGAGCGCCCTGTGGGTGGTGGTTCCTATACTTTTCCTGCATCGTCGTCCATACCGTCGATGTCCTTGGAGTCGAAGTCAAGCAGGTCGGTTAAATCATCGACAGTGGCAATGAAGTGGGTGGTGGGTGGGTAACGAATTTCGTCGCCTGCTTCCCACTCAAGCCGGACATAGTTCGGCCAAGATTCTCCTGATAAAGAGAGAGACTTTAATGAATTCAGTACATCACCGAAGGGGGAGTGCTGAAAGATATCCCAGCGGTGAACTCCATTACCGAAGCCCAACCGGACTCGACGGGCCCAGACGCACGCAATTCGGAACCCACATCCGAACACAAGTCCAGGGGTCCGGTGACACATATTTTCTTAATGGTGGAATCAGTGTTCGGCTCTACCGCCGAAAGGTGTGCGGCCTCCATGGCGGGTCCACCCACACGTCCTCGGACGACGCGATCTGCCCCGGATCCAGGTCCGAAGCTGATGCAGGTGCGATATCACTAGTAGAAAAGGGGGCATTGGTCCAGGCCGGGCCAGCCCATTAGTCCCGGTTCAATCCAGAACCGGGACCAATGGTTGCATTGGACCCGATTCGTGAGCCCCGGGGGCCGGCCGGGCCACGTGGGCCATTGGTCCCGGTTCGTCTGGACCTTTTGGTCCCGGTTGGTTGGACGAACCGGGACCAATGGGCCTCGCTCCTGGCCCACCACCATTGGTCCCAGTTGGTGGGACGAACCGGGACCGAAGGCAACCCATTAGTCCCGGTTGGTGGCACGAACCGGAACTAAAGGGGTGCATTGGTACCGGTTCGTGGAACCAACCGGTACCAATGCCCCCCCTTTAGTCCTGGTTGGAGCCTCCAACCGGGACCAAATGCCTCTGCTTCCCGCCCTTTGGGCTGCTGAAAAGAGGCCTTTGGTCCCGGTTGGAGGTACCAACCGGGTCTAAAGGGTGGCATTGGTCCCGGTTGGTGCCACAAACCGGGACCAATGCCTTTGCTATATAAGTAGCACTTAGGAAAATTTCAGAACCGCCCATCCCCAGTTCAATCTCTTCTCCGTCCCACGCCGCCCCGTCACCGTCTCCGCGCCGCCCCGGCCCGCGCCGCCCCGAC
>NC_041391.1:564588309-564592512 GCF_002162155.2 Triticum dicoccoides
CGCCGCCCCGACACCGTCGCCGCCCCGCCCGCCCCGCGCCGCACGTCGCCGTCGCCGTCGCCGTCGCCATCGCCGTAAGTTAGATTTTTTTGTAGTTTATAGATTTTTTTGTTAGATGTGTAGTAACTTAGATGTGTAGTAATTTAGATGTGTAATAATTTTGTTAGATGTGTAGTAATTTAGATGTGTAATAATTATTTTTGTTAGATGTGTAGTAATTTAGATGTGTAACAATTTTGTTATATTTTTTCAGATTGTGCAATTAATTTGTTCATATTGTGTTAGATTGTTTTATGATTTTTTCTGTTGTAATTTGGATGTCAAATTTTTATGATTTGTTTCTGTTGTAATTTAGATGTCAATTTTTTTTCATATTGTGTAAGTAATTTAGATGTCAAAATTTTATGATGTTTTTCTGTTCATAGAATTTTTATGATTTTTTCTATTCTAATTTTGTTCATAGAATTTTAATGATTTTTTTGTAGTTCATTGATTTTTTTGTTAGATGTGTAGTAATTTAGATGTGTAGTTCATAGATTTTTCTGTTAGATTTTTTATGATTTTTTCTGTTGTAATTTAGATGTCAATTTTTTTGATTTTTTTCTGTTGTAATTTAGATGTCAATTTTTTTTTCATATTGTGTAAGTAATTTAGATGTCAATTTTTTTCATATTGTGTAAGTAATTTAGATGTCAATTTTTTTATGATTTTTTTCTGTTCATAGAATTTATATGATTTTTTTTCTGTTCTAGTTTTGTTCATAGAATTTTAATGATTTTTTTGTTCATAGTATTTTCTTTGTCAATTATTGTGTATGTATAGGAAAATTAGTTAGAAAAATAATAGAACTATAGTTAAACCAGTTTATTTTTAGTAAGTAGTACTTAATAAAAGTAGTTTATTTTTAATAAGTACTACTTTATTTATTTATAGTAAGTGCTTAGTAGTTGAACTAGTTGATTTAATTAATAAAACTACTTTATTTAACTATATATAGAAGTAGTTACCGCATCGATGTCGACGATGCCTATCCCGCATCCTCGTCGTCGTCGACTCGGCGGTGGTGGAGGCCTGCTTGATCAGGGCCATGTTCGGAACTGGGCTCCGCCGGGCTGGTATTGGGAGGTTCTACCTTCTGGGGGACGTAGGTTGGTGAGGAGGCAGCCCGTTGTTGACCCGATCCTTGTTTGGTGGCGGTCGCGTGGGCCAGTGATGGTGCCGAGGCTTCCGGACACCGCGGAGGTGGTACATCACCGTGTCAGCGAGGAGGACGAGCACGTCCGTCGCTACATGGTTGCGTTGGAGGGAAGGTTCGACAATACCTGGCAGGTTCTTCAGGGATCTCACTGGAGCTATGATCCTATGATCGTTCCTTATCTTTGGGTGTCCACCGCCCGCAACGATACCCGTCGGGCGCTACGGTTCTAGCTGTATTAATTAGCGATGCTATATTTATGATAGTATTCGAGGAGTATTCGATGATGTACGGACACAAGAGATGATGTACTTTTGGTTATAATTGAATACATGCTAATTTGAATACTACTTTATTTTACTATTTGGTTTTGCTTATTGAATGCTCATATTGGAAAAGTACTCCTACTTTGAATGCTAAAATTGAAGAGCACTCTATGCAGAAATCTAGGAGCCCCTCCATCATCCATGCCGTCGTGGGGGTAGCTTCTCCTTCATTCCCGTGTGCTAGACAATTTATTGTAATATTGCACTCGGGAATGAAAGGAGGAGCTACGTACCATCACCTATAGTCAACCCGTGATTAATAATAATGATCTAATTTAGGTTTTTTAGTACATATATTTAATATTTGAATTATGAACTTAGGCCGGAAATGTTGTACTCGGACAACGAAAACCGCCCGGGGGAGTGCGACTGGTGCCACGACGACTGAGGTATGTGCGACAGGTTCATTGAGCTGGACGAAGATCGGCGCTTCAGCATTAAGCTCGAGGAGACCTTCGATGTTCATACGGTACACAATGACGACAATAGTTTTTTTTCGTAATTAAGCACGACTTCAACTATTTTAACGTGTATTTTTCATCTTTTCCAATTCGTCTAGCTTATCCCATGCTATGCAAGACGCTATGTCTTGGAGAGGATGGGTTTTGAAGACCATGAAAGTATGGAAACCAAAAAAATTCTCCTAAGGACCCATCATGGTGTGGATTTTCAAGTAAAGTTGTACAATGCTCAGAGTGTAACCCATTTTGGTTGCAAAAATTGGGAAGCACTTTGCAAGATGTATGGTTTTGATGAGGGTATGCTTGTCACCATGGATCTTGGGGATCCTACAATCCAGCAAGACAATATGGGCATTTGGGTCCTTGTGGATACACCTCCAATTCTTCCCCTATGTGAGCTTAACATAGTTATTAAGTAATTTATATTGTTTATTTCAAAATAGTTGACAACTTGTTTCCATTGACAGCTTATTTTCATTCTTCAAAGAATGTGCGGAAAATGGTAGACAAAACCCACTACACCGATGGCTCCGAATTAACTTATAAGGAGAAAAATCATCTGATCGCATTTTGTACTGATCTTGAGAATTACAATGTCTACAATCGAACTCCTCAACATTATGGTCAATACGTGCCACTAGTGCACGTGTTGAACTACGGTAACTACCATGGAGATACCCTGGTAAGATTTTTTTACTACTACAACATCCTTGCATCTTTTTTAAATACTTCTAAAACTGGTACATCATTGCTAACTACGAAGTTATTACTATGTTTTTCAATAGATAATCTCGAATGATTGTGTGCCTCATCTGATGTATACGCACGGTCGCCTTGATGTCTTGAACATACAACCAGGTCGTCCTACGAATCTCAATTGTCCATACCGGATTTCTAAAAGAAGTGGAGACATGACAATCAAAGAATGGAAAAAATGTATGGACAGTCGTAAGGAGCTTCTTGCAAGCAAAAGGAGGCGAAGCGCAAGAATTGGAGACAGGATGATCTCCATTCTTCATAATGGAGACTCAGGGTCTATATTGTTTTATGCTATTTTACCTTAAGGGTGTTTAGGTCCTACCTGATACTGATGATCATGTGCTAAGAACAATTATGTAGGGTTGGCTTCGATGACTATGAGGATGATGATCGTATGACTTGTTATTAATAACGAGTAGAAGTTGTATGATGATGCATGATTAGTAGGACTTGTTATTATATATGATGATGTATGATGCGAGCATGCATGAGTTATTATATATCAGCGGGTGAAATGAACATAGCAGTATAAGAGAGGACACTTCTCTCTATTAGCTAGCTAATAACAACCTAAAATTAACCCTCAAAACCCCTAAACCAGCCACTTTTTTTTTTAAAAAAAAGAAAAACCTCAGCTGCTGACAAGTGGAAGCCTTTTGGTTCCGGTTCAAGTCACCAACCGGGACCAAAGGCCCCCTTGCCTGGGCTGCTCGCAGTGGCCAGGTGGAGGGCCTTTAGTCCCGGTTCGTGTTAGAACCAGGACTAAAGGGTGGAGGCATTAGTCACGACCCTTTAGTCCCGGTTCAAGAACCGGGACTAAAGGCCCTTACGAACCGGGACCGATGCCCCCTTTTCTACTAGTGTATCCCGAATAATGGCCGACAGCAGATCTAAGTCATGCTCGTCGTGATTGTTCGGCGCTCCTGGCATAGGACCGAATCCGTTGAAGATCAAGTCTCTACGGATATCGGCCGTGTAATTCAAGTTTCCGAACCTGACCTGATGGCCAGGGGTGTAGCTGTCGATCTGCTCCAGATGGCTAAACGAATTGGCCCGCAGTGCGAAGCCGCCGAACACGAAGATCTGTCCACGGAGAAAGGTCTCACCCTGGACCGTGTTGTTGTTGATGATTGAAGGAGCCATCGAGCCTTATAGAGACGACACAGAGGACCTCTCAATGAAAGCACCAATGTCGGTGTCAAAACTGGCGGATCTTGGGTAGGGGGTCCCGAACTGTGTGTCTCAGGCTAATGGTAACATGAGACTGGGGACACGATGTTTACCCAGGTTCGGTCCCTCTCAATGGAGGTAATACCCTACTTCCTGCTTGATTGATCTTGATGATATGAGTATTACGAGAGTTGATCTACCACAAGATCGTAGAGGCTAAACCCTAGGAGCTAGCCTATGATTACGATTGTCGTTCCCCTACGGACTAAACCCTCCGGTTTATATAGACATC
>NC_041391.1:564592830-564616132 GCF_002162155.2 Triticum dicoccoides
GAGAAGGAGATCTAACATCCAAATCGCCAAGCTTGCCGTCCACGCAAAGGAGAGTCCCATCTGGACACGGGACAAAGTCTTCAATCTTGTATCTTCATAGTCCAACAGTCTGCCAAAGTATATAGTCCGTCTGTCCGGATACCCCCTAATCCAGGACTCCCTCAGTGGCCACGAGGCAGGAGGGCACGTCCCCTACCTCGTGGGCCCCTCGTAGCTCCCGTGCCCTAGTTCCTTCGCCTATATATACTCTTATACCCTGAAAACATCCAGGAGAGCCACGAAACCACTTTTCCACCGCCGCAACCTTCTGTCCCCGTGAGATCCCATCTAGGGACCTTTTCCGACGTCCTACTGGAGGGGGATTCGATCACGGAGGGCTTCTACATCAACACCATTACCTCTCCGATGAAGCGTGAGTAGTTTACCACAGACCTTCGGGTCCATAGTTATAAGCTAGATGGCTTCTTCTCTCTCTTTGATTCTCAATAGCATGTTCTCCTCGATGTTCTTGGAGATCTATTCGATGTAATATTTCTTTTGCGGTGTGTTTGCCGAGATCCGATGAATTGTGGGTTTATGACCAGATTATCTATGAATATTATTTGGTTCTTCTCTGAATTCTTATATGCATGATTTGATATCTTTGCAAGTCTCTTTGAATTATAGGTTTAGTTTGTCCTACTAGATTGATCTTTCTTGCAATGGGAGAAGTGCTTAGCTTTGGGTTCAATCTTGTGGTGTCCTTTCCCAGTGACAGTAGGGGCAGCAAGGCACGTATTGTATTGTTGCCATCGAGGATAAAAAGATGGGGTTTTCATCATATTGCTTGAGTTAATTTCTCTAGATCATGTCATCTTACTTAATGTGTCACTCCATCCTTTATGAACTTAATACTCTAGATGCATGCTGGATAGCAGTCAATGTGTGGAGTAATAGTAGTAGATGCAAGAAGGAGTCGGTCTGCTTGACACGGACGTGATGCCTATGTTCATAATCATTGGCTTAGATATCATCATAACTATGCGCTTTTCTATCAATTGCTCGGCAGTAATTTGTTCACCCACCATAATATTTGCTATCTTGAGAGAAGCCACTAGTGAAACCTATGGCCCCCGGGTCTCTTTTCGATTATATTGAATCTCTTTTCCATATTATTTAATCTCATTTACATCTTAATAGTTTCCGATCTGTAAACAGTAAATACCAAAAATATTTACTTTACTGTTTATCTATCTCTATCAGATCTCACTTTTGCAAGTGACCGTGAAGGGATTGACAACCCCTTTATCGCGTTGGGTGCAAGTTGTTGATTGTTTGTGCAGGTATTCGGTGACTTGTGCGTTGTCTCCTACTGGATTGATACCTTGGTTCTCAAAATTGAGGGAAATACTTACGCTACTTTGCTACATCACCCTTTCGTCTTCAAGGGAAAACCAATGCAAGCTTAAGAGGTAGCAAAAAGGATTTCTAGTGCCGTTGCTGAGAAGATCTACGTCAGGTCAAGCCATACCAAGTACCCATCATAAAATCTTGTCCCTTGCATTACATTATTCGCGATTCGCCTCTCGTTTTCCTCTCCCCCAACTTCTAAAATGATTTTCGAAAAGATTTGCCTTTTCTTTGCCTTCTTCCCGCATGTCTTTTTGTTTACGTTTCCACGTGCCTCTATTTATTTGCATCTTTGCTTGCTAAAAATCTATTGTTATGGATCCACTTAAAGTGTTCTACTTGGATCATCTTCGATCTATTTGTGCTTGTCGGTGTCAAAACCGGTGGATCTCGGGTAGGGGGTCCCGAACTGTGCGTCTAAGGCTAATGGTAACAGGAGACTAGGGACACGATGTTTACCCAGGTTGGGGCCCTCTCGATGGAGGTAATACCCTACTTCCTGCTTGATTGATCTTGATGATATGAGTATTACAAGAGTTGATCTACCACGAGACCGTAGAGGCTAAACCCTAGAATCTAGCCTATGGTATGATTGTTGTCCTGTCCTACGGACCAAACCCTTTGGTTTATATAGACACCGGAGGGGGCTAGGGTTACACAGAGTCGGTTATAGAGAAGGAGATCTATTATCTAGATCGCCAAGCTTGCCTTACACGCAAAGGAGAGTCCCATCCGGACATGGGACAAAGTCTTCAATCTTGTATCTTCATAGTCCAACAGTCCGGCCAAAGTATATAGTCCGGCTGTCCGGATACCCCCTTATCCATGACTCCCTCAATAGCCCCTGAACCAGGCTTCAATGCCGATGAGTCCGGCGTGCAGATTGTCTTCGGCATTGCAAGGCGGGTTCCATCTCCGAATACTCCAAAGAAGATTGTGAACACAAGGATCGTGTCCGGCTCTGCAAAATAATTTCCGTGCACCATCGTAGAGAGCATAATACTTTATAAATCCAATCTGCTACGCCGAGGATGCTTGATACTCATCCCATTTATAGAGGGGTCGAGGCCTATCCCTCTATATTCACGCTTGTGCCCTCCCGCACTTCGAGTTCCAACACCCAAAGCTCAAGCTTAAGCACTTCAGATCTCCAACCATGTCCAGATCCGACCTTCAAGGCCGGTGGATGGCCTCCTCTGTCACAGAGGAGGACATTGTGAAGCTTAGGATGGCCGGGTATCTGACCGCCGACGTCAAGCACAGGCTTCCTGTTGCAGGGAAGGTCATCCCTACTCCCGAACCCAATGAGAGCATCATATTTGTCTCTCACTTCCTCCGAGGCTTGGGCTTTACTCTTGATCCCTTCGTGAGGGGGCTCATGTTATATTACAGGCTAGATTTTCATGATCTAGCTCCGGATTCCATCCTGCACATCTCGTCGTTTATCGTCGTGTGAGAAGCCTTCCTCCACATCACCCCCACTTCGGCCTATGGCTCAAGACCTTCAATGTGAAGCCGAAGGAGATTGAGGGGCGACACGCAGAGTGCGGGGGTGCCGCAATAAGCAGAAACACCGATGCTCCATGGCTAGGAGGTGTCTGATTTGTGGCAATGGAGGTGGTTTTACATCATAGCTCCCCGAGGCACAAAGTGGGCGGCCGCCCCCTCCTTCCGCTCGGGCCCTCTGCCTCAACTGGCGTCGTGGGCCAACGTGGGACTGGACTGGGGGTCTGCAAACGATGTACCAACGTTGTAGAGCCGCATTCGGGAGCTTCTTGAGAGGGATATTAGTCTTGTCAAAATAATCCCGGTAATGCTAGTTCGGCGGGCCCTGCCATGCAAACGTCGACCTCTCCAGATGTGGGAGTTCAATCCAGAAGGCCCGCGAACCATTCAACACATCTTCGGCATGACGCTTGAAGGAATGTATAAGTTGTTCTTCGGACCACGAATAAAGTGTCCGAATACCACCAAGGATGCGGGCCTGAGGTGCAACCGCCTAGATACCCAAGTAAGTAACCATGTGACCGAACACTTCGTTTATATTTATCATAACATTGTTCTGAAAAACTGTCCACAACCAGGATTGGCTCAGTAAGGCGGGGAGAATCAGGTGTCCCACCCCGCTTCCCGAAGGCTCGCCCGGTCCGGCAATAGCCAGGATGCTTAAACGGGCGCTAGGTAAAGTGCCATCGGGGAAAGATGAAGGGAGGAGTGGAGAAGCCAAGAGTGAGCTTCACACATTGTGCATCCAAACCGGGGGAATTAATGTTTCACGGAGGAGGACAATCAGGGAGGTGAATCTAAGGTTTCCTTCCCCCGTGGGAAGAAGAGGGCCGCCTCCAAAGACTTGGAAACGGAGGTGCCTAAACAAGGGAAGAAAACTTCACCAAAGGGCCCTGTCCCGAAGGGCGTTCTTACCACACCGTGCCCGCTAACGGGCCAGCCCTCCACCGAGTTGTAAGTTAATAAACAAGAAGCTTATTGCCTTTTCCTCTAAGAGTAATAACCAGGACCTATTTTTTGCAATCCGGCTAGTAGTTCGTCTCAACAGGGTTCGTCCTCGGGGGATTTTCTTTCGGAGATGATGGAGAGTGAAACCCCACCTGCCTCTCCGCCCCATGGGGCAGGCGACCCTGAGCTATCGTCATGGAGGAGTCCAGATCCAGTGAGGCCAGAAGCTAACACTTCGGCCGTCCCGAGCCCAGCGCGTTCGGCTCCTGTGGAGGGCAGTGAGAAGGGTCCGGGAGAGTCCGATGCCCAGCCGAACATACTGACGGGCCTCCTGGAGCAAGCTGCTCTCTCTGAGGATCACCATACACTAATGGGTACGATGTTGGAGAAAATTTCCTCCGCCACAAGCGGGTTAAATGAAGCTTTTAGAAGCTTGCTCAAAGGCTTTGAGGTAAGCAACGAAATACGTAATTTTTGGTTGCACCGCATGCAATAGATGTGCTCTGTATAGATAGTAGCCCCTGAGACTGTGGTTGCCAGCCCATGGCGGCAAACGGAGGATTACACTCCTAGGTAATGATTGCACTGTATTTATGTGCAGGTTGCTAAGGGTCCGGCGGTAGACTAGACCGCTGAATTCGCCGAATTGAGGCGACCGATTGATGTGGTGGACGCCGGCATCATGCTTGTAAACAAGCGATTTGACAAGTCACAGAGTATGCGCTCGTATTTCCTTATTTTTTTAGGAAATTGTAAGAAGGTTGTAATATTGATATGATATGATGTGGCTGCAGGCGGAGCTGCAGCCATTGAGGCCCTGAGGGCGGAACTTGCCCTAGCCAAGGAACAAACACGGGTTAGCAATGCGGCTGACCTAAAGGCAGCCGAAGACTTGAGAGCCGAACAGGCTACTCATCTCCGTAGCAAAGAAAAGATAGCCGAGATGGCTGTGGAGCTGAGGGACACCGCCGGCCGGTATGAGCTTCTCGAGAAGGAGAATCAGTCAAAGGCGGCCTGAAGAAGGTGCTGGATTTGGCTAAGGAGATGCACTCTGACATTAGAGATGCGCGGGAGGAACTTTGACAAGCCGGAGAAATCGTGGCTGGAAACCCCTATTTGTTGCGGATGAAGTTCTTAGATCCAAAGTATGCTCCTTTGGATCAACTTTGGAGTGCTACAGATGAGTATGCGGACTTGGCGAAGAGTACGGCTGATGCGACCAAGTTATTCAAGGATCATAAAGATAATGAAATAGAAAGGCTATTCTGATCGCAATTTAGCGCTCCAACGCGCTCAATGCCATTAAGTGAGAAGATGGCCGCTATAACCGAGCTCCATAGGTTGTCCGGTCTTGCAATGAGGTCTGTAATAGACCATCTATGGCCGAAAGGACCGAGGCTGGACAGTTACTTTGGTTTAGTGCAGCAACTATTTGGCGCCAGATCGCGAATCGATGCCGTGAAGAGGTCGGCGTGCATAGAGGGTGAGCGAATGGCTCTTGCCCATGATAAGACATATTGGGCGGATATGGAGGCCACCAGCATTGCAATCCAGGGTCCGGCAGGAAGCCAAGACCCAGCCGAGCACTATTTTGAGCAGGTCATAGAAGGTGCCCGTAGAATAGAGGCTCAGTGCTCGAAGAATGTCCTGTTCGAGTGACAAGTCTGTTGATTGTAAACAATTATGTGTTAATTATAGAGGCTGTTTTTATACTTTTGCCTGAAAGTATTATAATGTTTCATGTGTGGCCGTTTATGTATGCATATAACATGAAAGTTAGCAGTCGTTGGCTTTAGCCCCCACGCATATAATGTAGGGGTGTTCGAAAAAATATGCGTAAACACACTTGATCCAACGTCTCGGTCCATGAAGGAGGTGATCGCACGTCGAACCAGGCAACCGGACTATATAGCTGTAACACTTTCACTTAGCCATAGGATTTTAAGGGTGGGGCTACTATGTAGCCCCTAGTACTTCCGTGTGCATCCGGATAGGGGTGCGTATGTACATGACCGTGAATCGGTCCTTCGTTAATGCGGAGGAATCCTATAGATTCCGATGAGTCTTCGAGTGGTTGACCAGTCTCTCGCTGTATCATGACAGTCAATTTTCGGCTTTCTCTACTGAGGTGCTCATTCAGAATAACCAGGGCACAATCGCAGTAATTCTCCTTTGGCCGCCTTAGCCGATAGAACGGAACGTAAGGCGGCAAACCCAGGAGCCGGGATAACCCAACATTTGACCAAAGACATGATTCGTAGCTGATGCATATAAGGCCAAACTCGCGACGCCGAACACTCCCAAAGGTATTCAGACTTTATAACATATACTGGTCTGAGTAACGCCCTTGACCCTGTATTTCCAGGTACGTGCATTAATCTGTCCTGGCGAAAAGCCTATAACGCCAGTGTCCCTTGTGGGCGTATGGAATACCCATGGGATGTAAAGTAACAAAAGACAGTAAAGAAGGTTTACACAGGGGCTTAATATGAGGAGAAACCTTTGAGCGGGGCCCTGCTGCACGTCTGCACCTTTGTCTTCGTTGTGCCGTATCCTAGAATTGTGTCGCACGAGTAGTGTCTGTAAAAACGAAAACTCATATAGAGGAGTAAGCGTGCGGGAAGTTGGTTATTCTCAATGGATATTAGAAATATGAGATATTGGCCTGTTGATAAGGCAAGCCGAATTGTGGGCTTTATTATGTGTTGACAGCCCCTAGTACCATTTATGGGGATATATGTATAGCACCCAGCTCGGGTTTATCCGGGCTGTTGTTGATGGTGGTGCACCGGACTCGTCTAGCCGTGTCTGTGGTCTTAACGACCGATCATGCGTTCTGGTGGGAGAGGCCTCTTAGTGTCCGGCTACGAGAGCTGCCGCATACTGCTCTATGTTTCCATTAACCGTTATGACGCCACGTGGACCGGGCATCTTAAGTTTAAGGCAGGCGTAGTTCAGTATTGCATTAAAGCAAGTGAAGGCCGTTCTTCCGAGTAATGCATGATAACCGTTGCTGAAGGGAGCAATATCAAAGAGTAATTCCTCGCTTCTGAAGTTGTCGGGAGAACCAAATGTCACTTCTAATATGAGGGAGCCCCGGCAGCGGGCCTCAACGCCTGGTATCACTCCGTTAAAGGTGGTGTTACTCTGGCTTATTCTGGATAGGTCTATCCCATGCGGACGGTGTCCTGATATATCAGATTAAGACTACTGTCGTTGGCCATTAGGACTCGAGTGAGATGGTATCCATCAATTATTGGGTCGAGCACCAAGGCAGCCGATCTTCTGTGCCGGATACTGGCCGGGTGGTCCCTATGATCAAAAGTGATCGGGCAGGCCGCCCAGGGATTGAATTTGGGGGCAACGAACTCCATGTGGGTTGCATGGACCATGTTTACTGTTTTAACTTTTGGTGGGAATTTTTTCTGTCCCCCAGTGTTTGACTGGCGAGGCTCATCCTCGTCTTCACTTGGTGTTTCCCTTCCCTTGTGTTCGGCGTTTAACTTGCCGGCCTGCTTGAAGACCCAACATTCTTTGTGAGTATGATTTGCAGGTTTTTCCGAGGTGCCATGGATTTGGTATAGTCTGTCCAGGACTTTATTTAGGCCGGACGGTCCTTCTTTGCTGCCTTTAAATGGCTTCTTTCTTTGACCGGGTTGCGAGCCCCTGAATCCAGCGTTGACCGCCGTGTTGTCCGGACTATCTTCATTGCTCCGACGCTCATTCTTGTTGCGTCGTGGCTTCCCATTGCCATCTCGAATTTCGGATGTGCCTGGGTCGCTGGTGCCTCTACGGGCTAACCAGCTGTCCTCGCCCGCACAAAAGCGGGTCATAAGGCTTGTTAAGGCCGCCATCATCCTTGGCTTTTCTTGGCCGAGGTGCCTGGCCAGCCACTTGTCTCGGATACTGTGTTTAAAGGCCGCTAGGGCTTCGGCATCCGGACAGTCGATGATTTGGTTCTTCTTAGTGAGAAATCTATTCCAAAGCTTACGGGCTAACTCTCCGGGCTATTGTATTATGTGACTTAAATTGTCTGCATCCCGAGGTCGGACATAGGTCCCTTGGAAATTGGCCCTGAAAGCGTCCTCAAGTTCCTCCCAACTTCCAATTGAATTTTCGGGGAGGCTTTTCAACCAGTGCCGAGCTGGCCCTTTCAACTTGAGGGGAAGGTATTTGATAGTGTGGAGGTCGCCCCCATGGGCCATGTGTATGTGACGGATAAAATCCTTGATCCAGACCCCAGGGTCTATTGTTCCATCGTATGCCTCTATGTTCACGAGTTTGAACCCCTGTGGAAATTCGTGGTCCAGCACCTCGTCAGTGAAACACATGGGGTGCGCGGCCCCTCTTTACCTGGACATGTTGTGGCATGCTGTCGATGGTTGTTGTATCCGGGTTTGATTCCGAACTGGTATTTGATTAGTATGATCATTTTGGTGATCATAATCTTGTGCCGGAGCGTGCCCTCTGGATCCATAGACGGACCTGGTCGCACCAGCCTTTTTGTCCAGGAGCTCACGTAAATCGTGTGCGGCATTAGTGGCTGCTCTATTGCGGCCATTAAGTGGTTGGTATGGCTGATTGGCCGTATTGTTCTTTGGCGGAATGGTCTCTGCAGCCTCATCATCGAATTCCGGCAGCAGCTTGCGCTTTGGGTAGCTCTTTGTGTGGCGATCGTCGCCATATCTTTCTTTAGTGTCTAGCACTTCCTTCCATTTTCAGTTGAGCGTATCCTACACGGTGTTAAGCCTCTGTTTCTGCTTCTTTAAGCTCCTCGCTGTGGCCATAAGCCTTCTGCGGAGGTCATCTTGTTCCAAGCGTCCTTCCGGGATGATGAATGCATCATCAACCGGACTGTCCTCCTCTCCAGAGGCAGTTTGCTGAGTTCGGTCCTCGGGATCGCTATGGTTGGGCGTCTGCTCTGGGCTGTGTTCGGCGTGACCTGGCTTATCCTGCTCCATCGCTAGGTCCCTATGGTTGTTGTTTCCTTTGGAGTCAACCGGAGTGTCATCCTTTTTTGCGTTGTTATCGCTATTTTTACTATGACTGGACTTAGAGTGGTGCCTGCTTTGTTGTTTTGACTTTTGTCCGGGGGGTTTGTCCTCCGTTGTGTCCTTTTTGTCACCATTGTCTTCTTTAGGCGTATCCACCATGTAGACGTCATATGATGAAGTGGCAGTCCAGCGCCCCGTGGGCGGTGGTTCCAGATCATCCCGTACATCGACGTCCATACCATCGATGTTGTCGGAGTCGAAGTCAAGCATGTCTGTTAGGTCATCGACATTGACTATAAAGTGGGTGGTGGATGGATTGCGATTTTCTTCGTCATCCGTGTCCCACACGGGCCGGGCATAGTTCGGCCAAGAGTCTCCTGATAAAGAGAGAGACTTTAATGAATTTAGCACATCGCCAAAGGGGGAGTGCTGAAAGATCTCCGCGGCGGTGAACTCCATTATTGGAGCCCAATCGGACTCGATGGGTCCGGACGCGCGAGGTTCGGAGCCCACGCCCGGACACAGGTACGGGGATCCGGTGACGCAGATCCCCTTGACGGTGGAATCTATGTTCGGCTCTACCGCCGAAGGGTATGCGGCCTCCATGGCAGGGTCTATCCACCCGTCCTCGGTCGACGCGATCTGCCCCGGATTTAGGTTCGGAGCAGTTGTAGGGGCGATATTCGAAATACTGTCCGATGGAAGATTTAAGGCATGCTCGTCATGACTGTTCGGCACTCCTGATGCAGGCCCGAATCCGTCGAAGATCAAGTCTCCGCGAATATTGGTCGCGTAATTTAAGTTTCCAAACCTGACCTGATGGCCAGGGGGTAGCTGTTGATCTGCTCTAGATGGCCAAGCGAATTGGCCCAAAGTTCAAAGCCGCCGAACACGAAGATCTGTCTGGGGAGAAAAGTCTCACCCTGGACTGTGTTGTTTAAGATTGAAGGAGCCATCAAGCCTTATAATGAAGACACAGAGGAACTCTCAATGAAATCACCAATGTCGGTGTCAAAACCGGCGGATCTCGGGTAGGGGGTACCAAACTGTGCGTCTAAGGCTAATGGTAACAGGAGACTGGGGACACGATGTTTACCCAGGTTCGGGCCCTCTCGATGGAGGTAATACCCTACTTCCTGCTTGATTGATCTTGATGATATGAGTATTACAAGAGTTGATCTACCATGAGATCATATAGGCTTAACCCTAGGAGCTAGCCTATGGTTATGATTGTCCTTCCCCTATGAACTAAACCCTCCGATTTATATAGACACCGGGGGGGTCTAGGGTTACACAGAGTCGGTTACAGAGAAGGAGATCTATTATCCGGATTGCCAAGCTTGCCTTCCACGCAAAGGAGAGTCCCATCCGGACACGGGACAAAGTCTTCAATCTTGTATCTTCATAGTCCAATAGTCCGGCCAAAGTATATAGTCCGGCTGTCCGGATACCCCCTTATCCAGGACTCCCTCAGTGCTTGTGCTAAAACCCCAACTAGTTTAGTTGAGGGAAAATCATTAGATGAGCATGCTCATTTTGTGCGTCACTGTTTGTCTGAAAAAGGGAGACTCTTATGGAATCAAATAAATGGTTTGATGTGTTATGCTTGGAACCTTTGTGAAATTTGTGATTTTACTTGTTGCTCTAAGAACCCTAAAAAACACCTTCCCTACCTATGTGAGTTTAATGATAATGAAATCTTATCTTATTATGCAAAGGGTGTTTATAGTTACTATGATGTTGAACAGATTGAAGAATTTGTTGCTTTTAAGGGTGCTTAGGAAGTTGCTTATTTGATTGAAAAGTATGATATTACTCTCTACAAATCTGAGAATTTTGACATACTTAAATATTGCTATGAAAACTATGCTCATAATGTCTATGTCAAAGAATTTATTGAAAGAATGGCCGTTGCTTTGGAAGAATATAGCGATATGCATGAATCTATAGATAATTATGATTCTGATGATATGATTGAAATGTCCCTTGATTAACATGATGCTTTCTATTCTTGTGGCCATGATGGCAATATTTATGGAGATGAATTTGCTATAGTCCCTTATGTTAAACATGAGATTGTTGCTATTGCACCCATACTTGATAGTTTCTTCAATGAAAAGCATGATTGTAATGATTTTACTATAAATTCTATTGATGTCAATTGTGCTAATAATATGCAAAACCCTAAGCTTGGGGATGCTAGTTTTGCTATGTTCACTACTTGTTGCAATGATCATGATTGGGATGATTCTTCTTATGATCTCGAAATTTTATTTAAGCCCCATGATGAATATGAGATTGATAATAATCTTTGCAATAATATTGAAAGTGAGTTTGGAAGAGTGTCAACTTTAGATCCCACATATTTGGAGAATGTTCAGTCTTATGAAATTTTAGATAAAAGTGGGTTTGGAGAGGTCATGACTTTAGTTAATATTAATCCCGCTATTTTGGAAGAGTGTAAACTTTGCATGCATGTGGATCATGTTGAGAATATGTTATGTGATAGCTATATTGCTGAATTTGCTTATGATCCTACATGTAATTATTATGAGAGAGGAAAATATGGTTGTAGAAGTTTTCATGTTACTAAATTACCTCTCTTCATGTTGAGATTGCTATCGTCTCTTACTTTTTCCTTGCATATGCTAGTTTTTGCTTGCTTTAATAATTTTTTTGCTTATAAAATTCCTATGCATTGGAAGTACATTTGACTTTAGTGTGTTTGTCACATGTTTTATGATGCTCTCTTTGTGTTTCAATTTCTATCTTTCTTGGGAGCATCATTAAAATTATCAATGCCTAGCTAAGGGCATTAAACGATAGCGCTTGTTGGGAGGCAACCCAATTTTGTTTTTGTTCTTTGCTTTTTGCTCCTGCTTAGTAATAAATAATTCATCTAGCCTCTGGTTAGATGTGGTTTTAAGTTTTAGTTAGTGTTTGTGCCAAGTAGAACCTTTGGGAAGACTTGGGTGCAAGTTGATTTGATCTTGCTGAAAAACAGAAACTTTTGCGCTCATGAGATTATTTGTCATTTTTAACAAAAGTGTGCTTTTGAGTCGAGTTTTGTGTTGTGAAGTTTTCAAGTTTTGGGTAAGGATTTGATGGACTATGGAATAAGGAGTAGCAAGAGCCTAAGCTTGGGGATTCTCAAGGCACCCCAAGGTAATATTCAAGGACAGCCAAAAGCCTAAGCTTGGGGATGCCCCGGATGGCATCCCCTCTTTTGTCTTCGTCTATCGGTAAGTTTACTTGAGGCTATATTTTTATTCACCACATGATATGTTCTTTGCTTGAAGCGTCTTGTATGATTTGATTCTTTGCTTTTTTAGTTTACCACAATCATCCTTGTCGTACACACCTTTTTGGAGAGACACGCATGAATCATGATTTATTAGAATACTCTATGTGCTTCACTCATATCTTTTGAGCTAGGAAATATTGCTCTAGCGCTTCACTTATATCTTTTTAGAGCATGGAAGTGGCTTTATTTTATAGAAATTGTTGAACTCTCATGCTTCACTTATATTATTTTGAGAGTCTTTTAGAACAACATGGTAATTTGCTTGGGTTATAAAACTAGTCCTAATATGATGGGTATCCAAGATGGATATAATAAAAACTCTCATATAAAGTGCATTGAATACTTGAGAAGTTTGATTCCTTATGATTGTTTTGAGATATGAAGAAGGTGATATTAGAGTCATGCTAGTGGAGTAATTGTGAATTTGAGAAATACTTGTGTTGAGGTTTGTGAGTCCCGTAGCATGCGCGTATGGTTACCGTTGTGTAACAAATTTGAAGCATGAGGTATCTCTTTGATTGTCATCCTTTGTGTGGAGGTCGGGATCACATGATGGTTAACTCCTACCAACCCTTCCCCTAGGAGCATGCGTGTAATGCTTGGTTTTGATAACTTGTAGATTTTTGCAATAAGTATGTGAGTTCTTTATGACTAATGTTGAGTCCATGGATTATACGCACTCTCACCATTCCACCATTGCTAGCCTCTCTTGTGCCGTGCAACTTTCGCCAGTACCATACACCCACCATTTACCTTCCTCAAAACAGCCACCATACCTACCTATTATGGCATTTCCATAGCCATTCCTGGATATATTGCCATGCAACTTTCCACCGTTCTGTTTATTATGACACACTTCATTATTGTCATATTGCTTTGCATGATCATGTAGTTGACATCGTATTTGTGGCAAAGCTGTAACACCCCAAAAATTTAACCAGGTTTTAGTTATTAAAATTTTGCCAAGAGTTTAAAATTTTTGCATGCAAGTATATCTTTGTTGATTTCAAAACTTATCTTTTAATATTAAGAAATTTTTCCCAAGTGGACCCTTCCAAAATATATTGGACTTATTTTCCCTCTCATTTAAAAAACATCTCTCAATCAGGAGATTTATTTATAAAATTATTTCACCCTGAGCTTTATTCATTAAATGACTTCTTTTAAAATTTGGAGCTCTTTTTGAACTACAACCATTTGATATATTTAACTAAAAATTTCACCAAAATTTGGAGATATCATGTGATGTCTCTAAATCACTTTTGTGCAATAATATATTTCATTCATTGGATATTTTGAGTTCTACACCAAGTTTTCAAATATGGTCCAGTGGGCAATTTTACACTACAACCTATTTAAATATTTCTTTAAAACTTCTACCAAAATTAGGGGAGGTCAGTAGGAGCCTATTATTCCACTTTGTGCAAAAACCTATTTATGTTCTTTGAAAAAATTGAGTGAACCATCCTCTTTTTCATTCTGGTCCAGCCTTGTGATTTCTACTGCAACCCTATTTAATTTTGCTCCAAAGATCTTGTGTTTTCTCCTACTTGTAGACAGCCCTACCAAACCCCTAAATCCAGGAGCATGCACCCATTGGATTAATTTTGGTTCATGAAATAATGTCATTTATTTCCTGTCCAGAATTGTAGTTTTGCAAGACTTGCACTAACAAGTTTGTGCTTTTCACAAACTAACCTCACCACTCCCTCTTGCATCCAAAGAGACTTCAATCTGGAGTTTTTGACCACTCCAAGACTTGACTAAGTGCCCTTGGCATTTTGTCAAACACCTTATGGGCATGATCTGTTTTGACATGACTTTTGACATTGCACTGGGAGCTTGCACCCCTAATAGAACTAACATGTCCACTAGACTCCCAGTGGCTCCTGGCCTGTATCAGTTAAGTTCCAGCCTAACCCAAGCTCTGCAACATGCACTGGCATTTCTTCAAGCACGTCCCGTGCACGCCCAGAGCGCGAGCAGAGCGTGCGTTTGGCGCACGCGTGCAACCGAGCCGCCGCGTCTCACCCCGCACCCGTTCCGACTCGTGCCACCTGCAGCTAGCTGCCACGCACTCCCCGCCTCACCACTACACGCCAGCCCGCCCTGGCACCCTATAGCACCACCGCCAGAGCACTTTTGGCGGCACGCCGGCGTCGGCCGACAGCCTCTGCTCCGTTCAGCGCCGCCCAAGCCACCCCGGCTCGCCACCTGGCCTCTGGCACATCCCGAACTCATCCGCAAGCGTGTCCGCTAGCGTTCGTCGCCGCCACGACGCCATGCAAGCTACAGAGGGGCGGTTCGCCGGCATCCTTATCCACCGCCACGGAACCGACCTCGTCGTGCTATAAAAGGACGCCCCGAAACCTTCCGAGCACGCAGGCGACTCTTAAGCCATCCCCTAGGACCCCTTGGGGCAGCCAATCGACCCGGGGAGGTCATTTTCCCCACCTCCGGCAGCAGCGACCGCCGCCATGGCCCCAGCTCTTCCAGCGCCACCAGGGCCTCTCCCTCCCATTTCTCTTCACCAAGAACACCTCCTTCCTTCCAGGAACCCAACCCCCTACTAGATTTTCATCAAGAACCACATTCGCCCCAAAACCACTCTGCCACCGAAGCCTCCTCCGCCGCGAAGCTCGCCGCCGGCAACTCCCTCCGTCCCCACCGGCCTGGCGACCACCGGGAGGACCGCCCTGGAGTGGAGGATCCATCCCCACCCTCGGGGCCCCGCGAGGAGCCGCCAGTCGCCGGCGACGATCGCCGGAGCTCCGCCTCCGCTCGGGACAGAGAAAGAAGGGGGAAAAAGAAATAGGCAAACCTGACTAGTGGGCCCCCGGGACCCACTGTCAGTGTCTCACCGCGCCATCCATGTGTTTAAGTGAAGGCGTAATCCACCCCAGTACGTTTCTCCCGCTTCGAAAGCGTATTCCATTCTGAAACGTTTTTCTTTTTCTGTTTTATTTAAAATCAGATTTGACCAAAACTTTGACTGGTTATATCTTTTTAAATACAACTCCAAATGAAATGATTCTTTTTCCTACCTCTCTCAAATTTCACCTAGTTTATTTTAAGATTTATTTGAAAAAATTTCAGAACAACTTTTGGTGCTGTTTTTATTTTGTGTGTTAATTCTTTTATATTGCTAAAATAGGATTTTTGAAGAGAGGAGAAATGTTTCAAGTTTTGGAGTGCACCCTGCCTTTCCACACATTGAAGGCAAGCATTCTGAACCCCGGCATAATATTTTTGTGTGTTCGATGACACGTTCATAACATCACCTCACTTTGGAGAAACTTGTTATTTCATGTGATATGATCATATGCATGGGTGCATGTTATTGATTTCCATGCTGTTGGAAATGGACACACTTGTGATGATAATCACCCACATGTGCCTTGCATGCATACCGGTAGGAACCCGGGAAAACTTCTGCCTTGGGTAGGCATGAGTTTGTCGCCGGTCTCCGTCGGGACGGTTATGTCTGGTATGGCATGGCAAGGTGATATGAGCGGTGACTCTGTTGGTTGAAATATATTCGTCATGCTAATCATGCAGGGAATACTTAAACCCCCTGAGTCGACCGTAGATCGAGTCTTGTGCCAGTAACCCCCATACTTGTTTCGTACTACCACTCGTCTCTACAGCAAGTAGAGTACAATTCAGTAAGTTGTCAACCTCTTTCTAGCACACACCATACAGAGAGGCCATGGTGGAAGATACCGGTTGTAGCTGGTAGGCAGGCCACCTGGTCCGGGGGCATGGGTGTTTCCAGTTGGGACCGAGAGGGGAGGCCACCCCTTAGAGCGCGCGATATAAATTTGATCCCATGCTACGCGAGGTTGTAGCCTCCCCACTTAGAGTTTGCTTAACAGGTGTCGTGGGTGATTCCAGACACGTGTGAGATAAGCTGGTGTGTGCAAGTTAGGTGTGTTTTCAACAAAAAGACCGTAGACGGAATTAGTCCCGATGGACTAAAGAAATCCGTTACTCATGGGTAAAGAGTACACCCTCTGCACAGATTAAACCTATTCGAATAGCCGTGTCCATGGTTAAGGATTACAGTCTGGGATGGGTCAAGTGTCGGTCTTAGTGTCGGTCTTCGGAGGTGAAACTGTTAACCAGAACTGGAACTACTACCTGTGACTTGTGATAATTATGATTATTATTATTGTTGGCTAACCCGTGATATTATTGTTATTATCGAGTATCTCTGGGATGGTTCTACCTCCGGGATATTCACTATGATTGTTTCTTTTAAATCCCTTTATGTGGTGTCGCTCAGACGCTCGACTGTGGCATTTCTTTTAAAGCCCTTTATGTGGTGTCACTCATACGCCCGACTGTGGCATTTCTTTTAAAGCCCTTTATGTGGTGTCGCTCAGACGCCCGACTGTGGCATTTCTTTTAAAGCCCTTTATGTGGTGTCGCTCAGACGCCCGACTGTGGCATTTCTTTTAAAGCCCTTTATGTGGTGTCGCTCAGACGCCCGACTGTGGCATTCCTTTTAAAGCCCTTTATGTGGTGTCGCTAAGACGCCCGACTGTGGCTTTGCTTGTTATTTATTTCATAAATTTTAATACTACTATGTTATTGCAATTTTATAAATAACTTGCTTGCACGCATCAGAGATTTATTTATCTTTTGTGACTGACGTCATGAGCATAAAATATGTTTAGCACATCATTGTTATATTTTACCTGTGTTCATAATGTTTGCGAGTACATTCAAAGTACTCACTGGCTTGTCCCTGGCTATTGTCTTGGCCAGATTTTCTTGCACGAAGAGGAGCGACGCGATGGCAGCCCCGGAACCTAAGCAATGGAGATAGCAGCCTCGCGAAGATAGGAATTAACCTGGTCAGCTGTTCCCGTGGGAAATGGAGTCCCATAGACACTGATGTTTCACAACCCGCTTCCGCCATCAACCACTAGAAACCATTTGTTGTACTCACAGGCCAGAATGGCCTTGTACTACATATTTTGTTTTCTGCTTGGAATTTCTGTATCAAGTTGGAGCCTCATCAGCTAACAGTAATCCTGGGGCTGATGAGCACGACGGTCTTTTCTGGAAATTTATTACCCGGAAAACCGGTCGTGACAGACTTGGTATCAGAGCCAGGCTGACCATTGGCTAATCCTATCTTAGCCAGGTCGAAAAACTTAGGCAAACCAACCCACTAGACCTTAGCCAAACCCCAGCCAAGCTTCTCGTGCAAGATAGCCACACAATAATCCCGACACTTTTGGCAGTCGGTGCCCAACCTATCAGCCTAGCCTGTCGATCGCACACCAGTGACCAGCACCCAAGGCGCCTCATTCGCAAGCGTGCGGAAGAAGACTTCGTCCCCTTTTTCCTATAAAAAGGGCACGCTAGTCTCAACCCAGCACAGCACAGCCGCTACCCCAAACCGAGCCACAATGCCTGGCCCCATAGTGCACAACGAGACCACAACAACCAACCTTGGAGGTTTTGTGACCATCCTCGCAAACCTCACCCGTCGTGCCTATGCGTTAGAGGAGCCACCAGAATATGTTGTGTACCAAGGACCCATGAGCAGTGAAGACCGTCAATTCTGGGCCACTGTGCACATCTACGGTAGGGGTCTAGCACCCGAACGCCCCTACATGTTCACCGGAAGAACAACTTCCTTTGAGCCACAAGCCATACAACTAGCTGCTCGAGAGGCTATAGTTCATCTCAGGCACTTGTCGCCCAGAGTTAACTGTCGCTCGTTCCACTACTACCCCAGATGTGAAGGGTATGGTAGACCACCCCAAGTTGCCAACGGAGATCACGAGACAGATCCTGCATTGTTGCACCTGGTGCGCTATGTAAGTGCACTAGAGGAACTGTGCGATCAAATCACTATTGATTTAATTGCAGCTCGTGGAGAGCTGGTTCGTCGAGCCCCGGCGAGAGAAGAAAACGAGCCCAACGCCGACAACCCAGTCGTGCTGTTTGGACAACCGATCGAGACCCCGAGATCAGCTCCAGCCATCAGCCGAGATGCTTTGATGACCCCAGAAGTGCTTTGTCGCCTTTTGGGAGCACACTCCAACGGGGTTGTGGCCAACAATCCCCGCGATGATCATCATCACTACCCCGACCCTGCAGTTCCTCCGCCATCTCCGACTAATCCCGGCAGTGAGACACGTGGAGAAGCCTCTACATCCACCAGGCACGCCCGTTTAGACATAAACGAGGTAGACTAAGCCGTACGAGTAGTACCGAGTCTCAGTGTATCCTCACTTTGTAATCATGCGACCATGTATATTAACGCAACTTGTCGTTGTGCCTCTGTTTTAATAGTAGCCTTGCATATTTGGTCAGCACATAGTTGCATATTTTTCCGGGCACAACTACCAAAACCAACCCGACGACAACCACAGTAACACGTCTCTTTATGAGATATGTGTATCTCTGACACTGACCTGACCTTTGGAGCTAAGCTGGCAAATTTATTACCTTTCACCACGGTAAAACGAATCCGGCTCCATTGCTATATAAAGGCCACCTTGTGACCTTACCCAGCAACCCTCACCTTGTGCACCACACTCACAACTTTTTCCTGTCATGCCGAGCCCCAGCATTCATCTGAGAACCCCAGATGCAACCCCAGGTAGCTTTGTCAAAATATTGTGGGATTTTACCCGCAGTACCATGGGTTCTACCCAGCCACCCCAGTACGAGCTGTTCAAATCTAGAATCACCCCATCCACCTCGGAATATTGGGCAGCAGTACACATTCCTCCTGTAGACCCCAACCAAGATCCAACAGAAGTTTCCTTCGTGGGGAAATCTATGCCAACCCCACACCTGGCCATAGAAGCTGCTGCGAAAGAAGCGATTGCTTGTCTTCAATCCACAGTACCCTATGCCCGCGAACGAGGATATTATTACTTTCCGAGCCGTGCAGCACCCGGAGAAGTAACGTCTTTTCCCGGTGGGCGTATTGAGAGAGACCCAGTTCTGGCCAACCTTATCCAGTACATCATCGCTCAAGAGCATTTGAACCAACGAGTGATGGATTATCTCCAGAATCTCACTGATCTGAATCCTCAGATTGCCATCGGCAGACCACTGAGGCCCGACCCGGAGAGACGCATACATCGACTGGTCAATCCACTTCCTCCGATAGAAGAGGAGTGTATCCCTTTACCAGAGACATTTTATCAGGACCCCACCCAGTTACCATTTTCATTTTAGACGTCACTACTGTATTTGTTTTTGCAGCATTTATATTTGCGTGTATCTTATGCATGGTACCCCAAATTTGTGCGACGAGTCGAGTATTTAGTTTCTACTGGTATGAGTAATTTTTCTTTGTGATTAACTTGTGTAACCGCAAAAGATCCTAGTATGAGTTTTCTTTTTACTGAATTGCTGCATCATTTATCCCCTCACTATGTGGATTATTATTATTTCTATTCACGCAGCACCACGACAGCAGTCTCACAACCGCTCGCACGCATATGGAACTTTTGTTTTTCACAACGGCTCTTAGCAAATCTCGAGGACGAGATTTTTCTTAAGGGGGGTAGTATTGTAACACCCCAAAAATTTAACCAGGTTTTAGTTATTAAAATTTTGCCAAGAGTTTAAAATTTTTGCATGCAAGTATATCTCTGTTGATTTCAAAACTTATCTTTTAATATTAAGAAATTTTTCCCAAGTGGATCCTTCCAAAATATATTGAACTTATTTTCCCTCTCATTTAAAAAACATCTCTCAATCAGGAGATTTATTTATAAAATTATTTCACCCTGAGCTTTATTCATTAAATGACTTGTTTTAAAATTTGGAGCTCTTTTTGAACTACAACCATTTGATATATTTAACTAAAAATTTCACCAAAATTTGGAGATATCATGTGATGTCTCTAAATCACTTTTGTGCAATAATATATTTCATTCATTGGATATTTTGAGTTCTACACCAAGTTTTCAAATCTGGTCCAGTGGGCAATTTTACACTACAACCTATTTAAATATTTCTTTAAAACTTCTACCAAAATTAGGGGAGGTCAGTAGGAGCCTATTATTCCACTTTGTGCAAAAACCTATTTATGTTCTTTGAAAAAATTGAGTGAACCATCCTCTTTTTCATTTTGGTCCAGCCTTGTGATTTCTACTGCAACCCTATTTAATTTTGCTCCAAAGATCTTGTGTTTTCTCCAACTTGTAGACAGCCCTACCAAACCCCTAAATCCAGGAGCATGCACCCATTGGATTAATTTTGGTTCATGAAATAATGTCATTTATTTCCTGTCCAGAATTGTAGTTTTGCAAGACTTGCACTAACAAGTTTGTGCTTTTCACAAACTAACCTCACCACTCCCTCTTGCATCCAAAGAGACTTCAATCTGGAGTTTTTGACCACTCCAAGACTTGCCTAAGTGCCCTTGGCATTTTGTCAAACACCTTATGGGCATGATCTGTTTTGACATGACTTTTGACATTGCACTGGGAGCTTGCACCCCTAATAGAACTAACATGTCCACTAGACTCCCAGTGGCTCTTGGCCTGTATCTGTTAAGTTCCAGCCTAACCCAAGCTCTACAGCATGCACTGGCATTTCTTCAAGCACGTCCCGTGCACGCCCAGAGCGCGAGCAGAGCGTGCGTTTGGCGCACGCGTGCAACCGAGCCGCCGCATCTCACCCCGCACCCGTTCCGACTCGTGACCACCTTCAGCTAGCTGCCACGCACTCCCCGCCTCACCACTACACGCCAGCCCACCCTGGCACCCTACAGCGCCACCGCCAGAGCACTTTTGGCAGCACGCCGGCGTCGGCCGATAGCCTCTGCTCCGTTCAGCGCCGCCCAAGCCACCCCGGCTCGCCACCTGGCCCCTGGCACAGCCCGAACTCATCCGCAAGCGTGTCCGCTAGCGTTCGTTGCCGCCACGACGCCATGCAAGCTACAGAGGGGCGGTTCGCCGGCATCCTCATCCATCGCCGCGGAACCGACCTCGTCGCGCTATAAAAGGACGCCCTGAAACCTTCCGAGCACGCAGGCGACTCTTAAGCCATCCCCTAGGACCCCTTGGGGCAGCCAATCGACCCGGGGAGGTCATCTTCCCCACCTCCGGCAGCAGCGACCGCCGCCATGGCCCCAGCTTTTCCAGCGCCACCAGGGCCTCTCCCTCCCATTTCTCTTCACCAAGAACACCTCCTTCCTTCCAGGAACCCAACCCCCTACTCGATTTTGATCGGGAACCACATTCGCCCCAAAACCACTCTGCCACCGAAGCCTCCTCCGCCGCGAAGCTCGCCGCCGGCAACTCCCTCCGTCCCCACCGGCCTGGCGACCACCGGGAGGACCGCCCTGGAGTGGCGGATCCATCCCCACCCTCGGGGCCACGCGAGGAGCCGCCAGTCGCCAGCGACGATCGCCAGAGCTCCGCCTCCGCTCGGGACAGAGAAAGAAGGGGGAAAAAGAAATAGGCAAACCTGACTAGTGGGCCCCCGGGACCCACTGTCAGTGTCTCACCGCGCCGTCCATGTGTTTAAGTGAAGGCGTAATCCACCCCAGTACGTTTCTCCCGCTTCGAAAGCGTATTCCATTCTGAAACGTTTTTCTTTTTCTGTTTTATTTAAAATCAGATTTGACCAAAACTTTGACTGGTTATATCTTTTTAAATACAACTCCAAATGAAATGATTCTTTTTCCTACCTCTCTCAAATTTCACCTAGTTTATTTTAAGATTTATTTGAAAAAATTTCAGAACAACTTTTGGTGCTGTTTTTATTTTGTGTGTTAATTCTTTTATATTGCTAAAATAGGATTTTTGAAGAGAGGAGAAATGTTTCAAGTTTTGGAGTGCACCCTGCCTTTCCACACATTGAAGGCAAGCATTCTGAACCCCGGCATAATATTTTTGTGTGTTCGATGACACGTTCATAACATCACCTCACTTTGGAGAAACTTGTTATTTCATGTGATATGATCATATGCATGGGTGCATGTTATTGATTTCCATGCTGTTGGAAATGGACACACTTGTGATGATAATCACCCTCATGTGCCTTGCATGCATACCGGCAGGAACCCGGGAAAACCTCTGCCTTGGGTAGGCATGAGTTTGTCGCCGGTCTCCGTCGGGACGGTTATGTCTGGTATGGCATGGCAAGGTGATATGAGCGGTGACTCTTTTGGTTGAAATATATTCGTCATGCTAATCATGCAGGGAATACTTAAACCCCCTGAGTCGACTGTAGATCGAGTCTTGTGCCAGTAACCCCCATACTTGTTTCGTACTACCACTCGTCTCTACAGCAAGTAGAGTATGGTTCAGTAAGTTGTCAACCTCTTTCTAGCACACACCGTACAGAGAGGCCATGGTGGAAGATACCGGTTGTAGCTGGTAGGCAGGCCACCTGGTCCGGGGGCATGGGTGTTTCCGGTTGGGACCGAGAGGGGAGGCCACCCCTTAGAGCGTGCGATATAAATTTGATCCCATGCTACACGAGGTTGTAGCATCCCCACTTAGAGTTTGCTTAACATGTGTCGTGGGTGATTCCAGACACGTGTGAGATAAGCTGGTGTGTGCAAGTTAGGTGTGTTTTCAACAAAAAGACCGTAGACGAAATTAGTCCCGATGGACTAAAGAAATCCGTTACTCGTGGGTAAAGAGTACACCCTCTGCAGAGATTAAACCTATTCGAATAGCCGTGTCCATGGTTAAGGATTACAGTCTGGGATGGGTCAAGTGTCGGTCTTAGTGTCGGTCTTCGGAGGTGAAACTGTTAACCAGAACTAGAACTACTACCTGTGACTTGTGATAATTATGATTATTATTATTGTTGGCTAACCCATGATATTATTGTTATTATCGAGTATCTCTGGGATGGTTCTACCTCCGGGATATTCACTATGATTGTTTCTTTTAAAGCCCTTTATGTGGTGTCGCTCAGACGCCCGACTGTGGCATTTCTTTTAAAGCCCTTTATGTGGTGTCGCTCAGACGCCCGACTGTGGCATTTCTTTTAAAGCCCTTTATGTGGTATCGCTCAGACGCCCGACTGTGGCATTTCTTTTAAAGCCCTTTATGTGGTGTCGCTCAGACGCCCGACTGTGGCATTTCTTTTAAAGCCCTTTATGTGGTGTCGCTCAGATGCCCGACTGTGGCATTTCTTTTAAAGCCCTTTATGTGGTGTC
>NC_041391.1:564616663-564800920 GCF_002162155.2 Triticum dicoccoides
TGGTGTCGCTCAGACGCCCGACTGTGGCATTTCTTTTAAAGCCCTTTATGTGGTGTCGCTCAGACGCCCGACTGTGGCATTCCTTTTAAAGCCCTTTATGTGGTGTCGCTAAGACGCCCGACTGTGGCTTTGCTTGTTATTTATTTCATAAATTTTAATACTACTATGTTATTGCAATTTTACAAATAACTTGCTTGCACGCATCAGAGATTTATTTATCCTTTGTGACTGACGTCATGAGCATAAAATATTTTCAGCACATCATTGTTATATTATACCTGTGTTCATAATGTTTGCGAGTACATTCAAAGTACTCACTGGCTTGTCCCTGGCTATTGTCTTGGCCAGATTTTCTTGCACGAAGAGGAGCGACGCGATGACAGCCCCGGAACCTAAGCAATGGAGATAGCAGCCTCGCGAAGATAGGAGTTAACCTGGTCAGCTGTTCCCGTGGGAAATGGAGTCCCATAGACACTGATGTTTCACAACCCGCTTCCGCCATCAACCACTAGAAACCATTTGTTGTACTCACAGGCCAGAATGGCCTTGTACTACATATTTTGTTTTCTGCTTGGAATTTCTGTATCAAGTTGGAGCCTCATCAGCTAACAGTAATCCTAGGGCTGATGAGCACGACGGTCTTTTCTGGAAATTTATTACCCGGAAAACCGATCGTGACAAAAGCCACCATTCATAATTCTTTCATACATGTCACTCTTGATTCATTGCACATCCCGGTACACCGCCGGAGGTATTCACATAGATTCATATTTTGTTCTAAGTATCAAATTGTAATTCTTGAGATGTAAGTAAATAAAAGTGTGATGATCATCATCATTAGAGCATTGTCCCATGTGAGGAAATTAAAAAAAAGAGGCCAAAGAAGCCAATCAGAAAAAAGAGAGAAAAGGAGAGAAGGGGCAATGTTACTATCCTTTTTCTACACTAGTGATTCGAAATAGCACCATGATCTTCATGATAGAGAGTCTCTTATTTTGTCACTTTCATATACTAGTGGGAATTTTTCATTATAGAACTTGGGTTGTATATTCCAACGATGGGCTTCCTCAAATGCCCTAGGCCTTCATGAGCAAGCAAGTTGGATGCACACCCACTTAGTTTCTTTTTGAGCTTTCATACACTTATATCTCTAGTGCATCTGTTGCATGGCAATCCCTACTCACTCACATTGATATCTATTGATGGGCATCTCCATAGCCCATTGATACGCCTAGTTGATGTGAGACTATCTCCTCTTTTTGTCTTCTCCACAACCACCATTCTATTCCACCTATTGTCGCGGGAAACGACACCTATGGGATCACAAGAATCCCTACTACGGTCAGCGGGCGCGAGGTTGTGGAAAGAGCGGGTATAGGAGCCAGCATGAGGATCTTTTACCCAGGTTCAGGCCGCGAGGATCGCGTAATACCCTAGTCCTGCTTTGGTGTATATCGGGATGTTCTTGAGCTAGCTATGGCGTGTGACTTGCTCAAAAGAGCCGAATCCCCCTCTAGTATGCCTTGGGCCTCCTTTTATTGGGAAAAGGGGACGCCACAGTGGCACACAGGAGGTGGAAAGTGCGTGCGGTGGCTAAGTCTATCCTCTGGCAGCGTCGGACAAACGCATTTATTGTGCTGCCGACGTGCCCTTCTTGTTGTCACCGCTTCGCCTTGCTTCGAAACACGTCCAGGCCAGCGCGGTGTGCGGTGCCATGTAGGCTAGTAGGCTACTGAGTTGGTGCGGTGGCAGGGTCTTCACGAAGATCTGCATGCCACCACACAGGTGCTTGCTGAGCTGGTCTCGGGGCCGCACGTCGCCACGCAGTTGCTCGCCTGGCTGGCTGGGCTGGCAGCTGCATGGGAACGGCGGTGGAGCCTTGGCGGGCGCGGGCCTGGCCGCAGCCCCGCTGATGTCCTCGGGAAGGGTCTTGTCGGGGCCTCGACAAGGGTCTTGCCGCAGCATTGTGGTCGTCCCCAGCAAGGATCTTGCCAGAGGTCTCATGGATTTCCTTGGCAAGGATCTTGCCGAGGATCGTCGTCTTCTGGTCATTATCTGATCTTGCATGTTTATGATCATCACGAAGATCTACATGCCATCATGGAGGTTCCGCTCGAGCCTTGGCTCCAATGTGGTTGACGATGTTGGAACCCTTGGGCTCAAGGGTTGCGCGCTCTGCTGGCATTGGGAAAGTTGCCCCGGCAAGGGTCTTGCCGGGGCTGCGGAGGTTGCCCCTGCAAGGGTCTTGCCGGGGGAGCCTACCTCGCCCTCTCCGCTCCTTGTATTTCTAGTCTTGGCGTTTCTTGATTGTCTGGTGGCTTTGGCTTCCCTCTTCTGCCCTGCTAAGTGTGGCCGTGGGCGCGGCTCTGACTGCCTGTGCATATGTAAAGGGGTACAAAGCAGAGCCCCTACTTTTGTACACCAAAAGGATCCCTCGGGCCTGGGCCACACATAAGCGCGACGCGTTGTTGGGCCAGGCCCAGAATGTTGCGCGGGCAGGTAGGGCGGAGCCTTACCGCAGTAAATCCTTCGCCCGCTATGCCGCCCCACAATCTGCGTTAAAAGCGTGACGTTGGGATCATGCATGGGGTGACCGAAGCATGCATGCGTCATCCTGTGGTGAATAGCAAAGAGGCGGCTTGCGTGTCCCTTTAAGACTGCAGGGCCGCTGCTCATTTACTTTCTCCGCCTTGGAACCGTCGTTCCATGTTTCCCACTACGCCCGCCCCTCACGCCACGTATGCCTCATGCATGGCGTGGGGCAGGTGACACACGCACGGGATACGGGAAGGCGCGCGGGCCAATATTCGTGCGTCTTTGATTGGGCGAGGAGGGCGGTCGATGGCCTCGCCTACTGCCACTTTTATGAGCCAAATCCGAGCGGGCTCTTCAGGGGCGCAGGGTTGGTCCTTCGGCCTCCCCTTCCGAACTATAAAAACGGGACCCAGGGGCAGGAGGAAAAGCATCTCCTCGCATCTCCCCTTTATCTCCATTCTTCATCCATTGCCATGGTGAGAGGGCACGCTGGTACTCCGATGGCGGAGATGAGGGTCTCTGCTCGACAGTGTGCCCCTCCTTCTCAAGACCTCATGGCGGCAGATCCGGCCGCGAGAGGAAGGGGAAGGGGGCGAAGCCGAGGCCGCCGTGGCATTCGGGGAAGAGGAGGACGGGGCGGCGCACCGGCCTCGCCTCCGCCTGCGGCCCCTCCCCAAATGGAGGGCCACGTCGGAGATCAGCCCCGCGAGTTCGTCATCAGGCTGCACCGGCCAGTTCGTCATCGTCTCTGTCTCCCTACTCCATTTGCTCGGGAGATGGAGCTCGACCTGCCACATGCTCTGACGTTGCACATGAGGGGCTGCGGGAATGGTAGCATGCTGGTCAATGTTGACTTCCCCGCCCCTCATGTCATGTATCTTCGGCGCGGATGGAAGGCCTTCGCTCGTGCCCACAGCCTGTCGGAGGGGCTCGTTTGCCACTTCAAACTAATGGAGAATGGCCTGCTCTCCGTCAAGGTCTTCGAGCACTTCGGAACTCGCCTAAGGTGTTGCGTGGAGAGCTCCTCCGATGATGAAGACTCCTCCTCAAGGGAGAGTGGCGAGGAGGACAGCAGCAGCCATGACGAGGGCGTCGAACGGGAGGATGACGGGTCCAACTAGGTGTCGGACACGCCATCCCTGGGCGGTGCCGGCAGCAACAGCATCTGCACCTAGCCCCTCCTACTGGTGGGGCCGGCTCCTTGAACTTCTCGGGGTCGCCTCCTTGGGCGGCTGGTGTAGGAGGGCCGGAGAAGGCAAAGAAGACGGGTGGCGGGCCGTCAAGTCGGAGTACGATGGGACCGATGCCTTCATAGAGTATTGGCAGCCCGCTGCCTCATCTTCCCGCTCTTCTCCCGGCACCATCACTACCAGCCCTCTTCTGGATGGCCACCGAGATGTTCTCTTGGTGTCTTCTGCTGCTCGTACCTCACCTAGGCGCTCCTTTTGCCCTCCTGCTTTCTTGTTTCGTTTCCCGAGGAGATGGACAAGAAGATTACATGCATCTTATCTCTTTTTAGTTTGTAAGCCCACGGGCCTTAGTTAAATTTAAAACTTGTAATTCCCTTGCTCATGTTTACATTCCATACGAACTGTACCTGTATGGGACGTATTAATGAAAAAAGGGTGCTTGCCAGGTTTTCTGTGCGTGAGCAAAGGTCATACCAAGGAGCAAATCGTCGTTATTTTTTAAAATAAACATTCTTGCCCGGCAATACGCCTTGCCGTCCCCTTACTTCATTTGACCATACTCACGCTCTTGGAAGAGGCGGGGATGAAGTAGAGTCAGGCCCTACACTTGCTTCCTTGTCGCAGCGACTACAACCAAGTTCCGACCCAGGGTTGGGTATAGGAAAAGGGGAGCACGGTGACTTAGGAATAAAATGAGGTTTCATACCTCCCAATTCCATACAGAAACGCAAAACAGGGGATAAAAGACTTATCTGAATCTGCAGCCCCCAGCAACCTTGGCTTGCCAGGGTTGGATCCCTGTGTCTTCAGCCCCCGGCAACCTTGGCTTGCCGGGGTTGGATCCCTGTGTCTTCAGCCCCCTGCAACCTTGGCTTGCCGGGACCGGAGCGCCGGCTCGTTCTCTTTCTTCCAAATAGCTCAACGGGAATGTCCATGTACCCTGCGAACCAAAGAGGACGGAAAGGAACAGAGAGACGCACACTCGACCTCTATGCTAGGGGTTAGTCTCCGCTAAGCACTATCAACCCTAACCAAGGGAGGGACTCAACCTAGCATGCATGCTATAACTTAGGGCGCCATTGCTTTGTTTATTTATGCTCAGGGTCTGCGACTGGCATTGTACAGAGGGTTACATGCCTTGCTGGCAAGGCTTGTACAAAATGTGGTTTGTCGGGTGGCCCGGCAACCGTGCCTTATGGGTAAAACTTGTGAAGATGCTCGATGTTCTAGGAATTGCTCACTGGAATGGCATCTTCAGTCTCCAGGCGGACTGCACCGGGTCTGGTGACTCGTATTACCCGATTAGGGCCTTCCCACTTCGGCGTCAACTTGTTGGAATTCTTGGCCGATTGAACATGCCGAAGAACAAGGTCGCCTTCCTCAAAGCTTCGGGCATGAACCTTGCGTCTATGGTAGCGGCGCAAGGCTTGCTGGTAGCACGCTGCTCTCACATCTGCCCGAAGATGATCTTCCTCGAGGAGTGTTGCGTCATCTTGCCGCAATCGCTCTTGCTCAAGCTCGTCATAAGCGAGCACTTGAGATGACCCATATGTGAGTTCCGTGGGGAGAATTGCCTCTGCCACGTATACCAAGGCAAAGGGTGTCTGGCCGGTGGCTCGATTTGGCGTCATTCTGATCAACCAAAGAACCTCCGGCAACTCATCAATCCAGCGCCTTCTACTCTTGTGTAGTCTGTCAAAAGTCTTTGTCCTCAGGCCTCACAGTACTTCAGCATTTGCCCTCTCCACTTGGCCGTTGCTCCGCGAGTGTGCCACGGAAGCGAAACAGACCTTCCTGTCGAGGTCTTTGATGTATTGCATGAAGGTGTGGCTTGTGAACCGCGTGCTGTTGTCGGTGATGACATTGTTTGGCACACCAAAACGGCACGCTAGCCCCTTGAAGAATTTGATGGCTGACTGCGCTGTCACCTTCCTCACTGCTTCCACCTCCGGCCACTTTGTGAACTTGTTGATTGCAACGTACAAGTACTCAAAGCCCCCGACGACGCGGGGGAAAGGGCCCAGCATGTCGAGCCCCCAGACCGAGAATGGCCAGGAGAGAGGAATTGTTTGAAGGGCTTGAGCTAGCTAATGAAGCTTCTTTGAATGGAACTGACACGCTTCACACTTGGTTACTAGTGCCGTTGCATCCTGGAGGGCAGTGGGCCAGAAGAAACCTTGCCGGAAAGCCTTGCCGGCAAGGGTCCTCGACCCTATGTGGGAGCCACATATGCCTCCATGTATCTGTGCCAATAGTTCCAGTCCTTCCTCCCAGGGAATGCACTTCAATTTCACTCTATTTGGTATTTTCCTGTGCAGAACATTATCAACAAACTGGTACATGACAGACCGACGGGATACTTTCTCTACTTCTTCCTGCTCCTCAAGAAGCTCCCCTGTTTGGACGAATCGTATGGTATGTTGTGCCCACGCCGGAGCCTAGGGCTCAACGGCAAGGACTAAAGGCATTTCCTCTACCATGGGAGCAGATGTCTCTATGGCTAGGGCTTGACGCCCTGCCGGAGTCGTTTGCCCCACGGCAGGCTCAGTGTCCACGGCAGCATCTTTGCCAGCGGCTCCTGGGAGCTCGATGGGAAAGTACTTGCCGGGGCCTGATTCCCTCCGCTTGTTCTGCTCTGTCGATGGTTCAACCGATGGTTGAGTTAACCGAAGCACAAAAGTACCTGGTTCCACAGGTAGTTTGAGGGCAGCACGCTTCGACAGGTAGTCAGCGATGTCGTTCTCCACTCGGGGAACATGCTCCGCCTGTATAACGTCAAAATGCTCCTCCAGCTTCCTCACCTCATCCACATAGGACTCCATCAATGGGCTTTGATAATCCTTGTTGATTTGTCTGACGTCAAGATGTGAATCACCTCTGACGATGAGCTTCTTGACCCCGAGGTCTGCCACGATCCTGAGACCGGGAAGCAATCCCTCATATTCAGCAGTGTTTTTCATCGACATCTCCCTGGGAAAGTGCATCTGGATCACATACTTGAGGTGCTCTCCGGTGGGTGCGACGAGCAGCACACCAGCACCAACGCCTTGCAACGAGAAAGCCCCGTCAAAGTACATAACCCAGTTGCGACTTGTTTCCTTGACGGGAAGAGTGGTCTCCTGGACCTCTTCGTCGGGCGTCGAGGTCCACTCTGCAATGAACTCCACCAAGACTCGGCTCTGGATAGTTGAAGTACTTTCAAACTTCAAACCAAAGCTCGACAGCTCCAAGGCCCATTCCACAATCCTCCCCATTGCATCTTGGTTATGCAGTATTCGTTGCAACGGGAGGCGGGTGACAACAGTTATCTCATGCGCTTGGAAGTAATGACGTAGCTTCCTCGAGGCCATAAGGAGGCCGAAGAGCAATTTCTGCACACCGGAGTACCTTGACCTAGCCCCCTGGAACAGGGAGCTGACAAAGTAAACCGGTTGCTGCATCATCTTCTTCTTCTGCAGCACTTCACTTGGTTGCACAGGTCCTGTCCCACCAGCGTCAGACCCTGCCGGGGACCTCGCCTTGCCAGGAACATGCCCTGCTAGGGGGAGCTCTGGCTCACCATCCGCCAGTCCTGCCGTTGCCACTGCCTCCTCGCCAACCTCCCTCTGCGCCACTAGCGCAGCGCTGGCCACTTGATTCGTTGCTGCTAGATACAGCAGCAGCAGCTCTTGTGGTTTAGGCTCAAGTAGTATCGGCGTGGAGGAGAGGTATTTCTTCAAGTCCTGCAGTGCTGCTTTGGCCTCTGGGGTCCATTCCACTAGGCCCGCCTTTTTCAAGATCTTGAAAAAGGGGATGGCACGCTCAGCAGACTTGGAGATGAATCTGCTCATAGCGGCAACGCAGCCAGTGAGCCAACGCACATCCTTGATCCGCCTAGGTGCCTCAATCTGCTCAATGGCTTTGATCTTGTCTGGATTTGCCTCAATCCGACGCTACGACACAAAGAACCCGAGAAGCTTGCCGGACGGAACGCCGAAGACACACTTCTCTGGGTTCTGCTTGAGGTTGATCTTGTGCAGATTTGCAAACGTCTCTTCCAAATCTTGCACAAGTGTCGCCTTGTCCTTGGTTTTGACCACTATGTCATCCATATAAGCTTCCATATTTCTATGTAGATGGGGCTCGAAACCAATTTGGACTATTCTTGCAAAAGTGGAGCCAACACTCTTCAACCCGAAAGGCATCCGTAAAGAGCAATACGTACCACATGGGGTGATGAATGATGTCTTCTCTTCATCTTCTATCGTCATGAAAATATGATGGTATCCTGAGTAGGCGTCGAGGAATGATAACATGCCGCACCCAGCCATGGAGTCAACAATCTGGTTAATGAGCGGCAACGGGAAAGGGTCTTTTGGACAGGCCTTACTGATATCTGTGTAATCAATACACAGCCTCCACTTCCCGTTTTTCTTGCGCACCACCACCGGATTGGCCAACCACGTTGGATGGAGTACTCCTCTCACCAAGCCTGCCACTTCTAGCTTTATGATCTCTTCTATGATGAACTCCTGCCTCTCCAAAGCTTGCTTCCTGACCTTCTGCTTGACGGGACGTGCATGAGGACAAACAGCAAGATGGTGCTCAATCATCTCCGTGGGAACACCGGGGATGTCAGATGCTTGCCATGCAAACACATCGACATTCGCCCACAGGAAAGTGATGATCTTGCCTTCCTATTTTCTATTGAGGGTGGAGCTTATGGTGAAAGCTCCTCCCGTGCCATCCTCCTGGACGGACACCTTCTTGGTCTCTGGCGGTGCAGCTCTGGATTTCTTGCTCTTGCCGGTGGATCTCTCTGGCACATCCTCGACGGGAGCACAACACTCCGAAGAGGTGCGCTTGCCGGAGTGGGTGCGAGAGGTCTTGCCGGTCTTCTTCCCTCCTGGGGCTTCAGAGACAGGAGCAAGCGCCTTGGCGGAAGTCGCTGCAACTCCTTCCCGGTAGAGTTGGTCAGTGCAGATCAGCGCATCTTTCTTGTCGGAGGGGATGGTGATGATGGTCATCGGACCAGGCATCTTCAGCGTGTTGTAGGCGTAGTGTGATGCCGCCATGAACTTGTCTAGTGCCGGGCGGCCGAGGATCCCGATTTAGGGCAAGGGGATCTCGGCTACATCAAAGACAATCATCTCCATCCTGTGGTTCAACTCGCCTCCAAACATCACGGGCAGCGTGACCTTACCCTTCGGCTGACTTCTTCCCGGGTTGACCCCTTGAAACGTGCCCGTCTCTCCGAGGTCTCCATCAGGAAGCTGCAGCCTTTTGATCACAACAGGCGAGATCAAGTTCAGACTGGCCCCGCCGTCAACTAGAATCTTCGTCACCTTGAGGTTGCGTATCGTTGGTGAAACCAACAACGGCAAACACCCGGCCGCAGTCGTGCGATCAGGGTGGTCCTCGGTGTCAAAGATGATAGGCATGCTGGACCACTTCAGTGGCTTCCGTGCGTCGAATGATGGCTCCACCGTTGTGATCTCACGCGCCCACTGCTTGAGCTGGTGGTGAGAGGTGTGCAGCGAGGCGCCACCATCGACGCACATGGCCTCCGTAGATTTCTAAAACTTGTGGTCATCGGACTCGTCGTCCTCGTTATGATCATCATCTTCCTGCTTCTTGTCGCGGCCCCGGGCGGGCCTCTCTTGCTGGTTATCCTTGCCGTGGCCGCCATGCTTCTTGTCGGATCCTTTAGCACCGTCCTGGCCCTTCTACTGGTCCTGCCTCTCATACTCACCCTTTTGCTTTTCAGCAAGTATCTCAACTTGTCGGCAGTTCTGGAGGTCGTGGCCCTTGGTGCGGTGGATCTTGCAATACTGCTTATCGGAGCTTCCTGGCTTGTCGGCAGCCACCAAGGCCCGGCAAGCGGAACATCCGGCAGCTTCCTTGTCGGGGTCGCTTGCCTTGGCCTTCTTGGCAGCGCCGGTGTCGTCGGATCCCTCGACGACAAGCACAACCTTGCCCTTGCACTTTCTGTTACGGCGCCGGCCCTTTTTTGTCGGGGCGGCGGTGTCGTCGTTTGTGGAGTCGGTTTCTGCACCGGTGTCCTAGTCGGGGTACTTCCTCCCCTCTTCAGCTCGGGCGCACCTGTTGGACAGAACATAAAGTTCGGCCACATCTTTGACCTTGTTCATCGCCAGCTCTTCATGCATCTTGTGGTTGTGCACATTCTGATGGAATGCACTGATCACGGCAGCTGGGTGAACGTCTGGGATGTTGTATTGCACCCAGCTGAACCTCTGGATGTACTTGCGCAGGTTTTCCCCTTCCTTCTGGGGGATGATATGCAGATCGCTCGCCTGGCCATGAGCTTGATGGCCTTGTCGTTGCGGGCTCCAGCAGCCTACATTGCAATGGTGTAGATGCAGAGGAACTTTGATGGGTGAGTCTTGCCGTTGTACTTCTGGCCAACGTTGGGCATGAACATGCGGTGGGAGGGCCACTGGAACTGCCGCAGCTCACAGGTAAATGCTAGGCAACCCACCTCATAGGATAGGCCACCGTAGCCTCTCGGTGCTGGGTGGTCCATAGTGGGCCCTGCCCGCCCATCTGACTGGTGGCGTGCATCACGTTGGCATTCGATGGTGGTTTGGGCGTCTTCAAGGGCTCGCTCCCGAAGAACTTGGCGCTGATTGCGGTGGGTCCGTGAATCGGACGATGCTATGGAAATGTTATCACAAGCGTCATCACGACGGATCGACACCCGCGGTAGCTGGCGTGGGGGAGGAGAGTGCATCATGGCTGCGTGACCTCCGGCCCTTCCTCTACTGGCATGTGGTGGCTCGACGGAGCGTCGGCCTATGGGCCCTGCTGGTTGTGGATCATCTTTGTTGGCAATGCCGATGAGGCTCCGGATGATGGCTCTCCACTCTTCGAGCTTCTCTGCAGCAGGAGGAAAGTCAAGGAGCAGCTGCGCGCACGCCAAAGCTTCCGCTGGCATGGGCGGTGGTGAAAGCCGCATGGACCGTGACGCGTCCGACTTCTAACCACGTTAGAAGGAGCTCTATCACGGCCCTGTGGCTGTTCACCATTTTCTCCAGCACCTCGGCGTGCATGCTGGCCTCCTTCATCCCGCGAATGATGTGCATGACTCTTTCCACGGCGGCGCCCAGGGTCACTAACATGGTGATGCTGCTCATCGCGCACAACTTGGGAAGAGCGCGTCGTGGGGGCCAGCATAGGTGTCTTGGAGGTCGCCGCGGTGCCGATGGGTGGTGCGACGATGCCCCTGGAGGGCCCCATGCTGCCTGCAGGGGTCCCAACTCCGTCTTTGGATGTGGCAGCGTGCGCCCCGTCGTCTTGCGCATGAACGATGCCGCTCGCCAAGCTTTGACTGCTAGAGCGATGTGGGTGTTCGCGGGCCGCGCCCCGGGTTCTGTCCGCGATCGCCCCGCTACCTGCCCACACTGGTACGGGCAGTCTGGCTCCGAATGAACTGATCACTGTTGTCGTCTTCCTCTTGGGAGGCATGGTGGTGAAGAACTGCTAGACTAGCTGCAAGACCGGATTTTCACAGCTGCGCCCCCTACCTGGCGCGCCAAAGATGTTGCGGGAAACGACACCTATGGGAGCACAAGAATCCCTACTACGGTCGGCGGGAGCGAGGTTGTGGAAAGAGCAGGTCTAGGAGCCAGCACGAGGATCGTTTACCCAGGTTCGGGCTGCGAGGATCGCGTAATACCCTAGTCCTGCTTTGGTGTATATCGGAATGTTCTTGAGCTAGCTATGGCGTGTGACTTGCTCAAAAGAGCCGAATCCTCCTCCAGTATGCCTCGGGCCTCCTTTTATAGGGAAAAGGGGACGCCACAGTGGCACATAGGAGGTGGAAAGCGCGTGTGGTGGCTGAGTCTATCCTTTGGCAGCGTCGGACAAACGCATCTAATGCACTGCCGACGTGTCCTTCTTGCTGTCACCGCTTCGCCTTGCTTCCACACGCGTCTAGGCCAGCGCGGTGTGCGGTGCCAGGTAGGCTAGCAGGCTGCTGAACTGGTGCGGTGGCAGGGTCTTCACGAAGATCTGCATGCCACCACGCAGGTGCTTGCTGAGCTGTTCTTGGGGCCGCAGATCGCCACGCAGGTGCTCGCCTGGCTGGCTGGGCTGGCAGCTACATGGGAACGGCGGTGGAGCCTTGGCGAGCACGGGCCTGGCCGCGGCCCCGCTGATGTCCTTGGCAAGGATCTTGTCGGGGCCCCGGCAAGGGTCTTGTTCGCGGCACTATGGTCGTCCCCAACAAGGATCTTGCCGGAGGTCTCGTGGATTTCCTTGGCAAGGATCTTGCCGAGGATCATCGTCTTCTGGTCCTTATCTGATCTTGCGTGTTTATGATCTTCATGAAGATCTGCAAGCCACCATGGAGGTGCCCTTCGAGCCTTGGCTCCAATGTGGTTGATGACGTTGGAACCCTTGGGCTCAAGGGTGGCGCGCTCTGCTGGTGTTGGGCAAGTTTCCCCGGCAAGGCTCTTGCCGGGGCTACGGAGGCTGCCCCGGCAAGGGTCTTGCAGGGAGAGCCTACCTCGCCCTCTCCGCTCCTTGTATTTCTAGTCTTGGTGTTGCTTGATTGTCTGGTGGCTTTGGCTTCCATCTTCTGCCCTGCTAAGTGTGGCCATGGGCGCGGCTCTGACTGCCCGTGCACAAGTAAAGGGGTACGAAGCAGAGCCCCTACTTTTGTACACCAACACCTATAGTGCTATGTCCATGGCTCACGCTCATGTATTGCGTGAAAGTTGAAAAAGTTTGAGAATACTAAAGTATCAAACAATTGCTTGGCTAAAACTGGGGTTCTGCATGATTTGAATATTTTGTGTGACGAAGATGGAGCATAGCCAAACTATATGACTTTGTAGGGATAAGCTTTCTTTGGCCATATTATTTGAGAAGACATAATTGCTTTGTTAGTATGCTTGGAGTATTATTATTTTTATGTCAATATTAAACTTTTGATTTGAATCTTTCGGATCTGAACATTCATGCCACAATAAAGAAAATTACATGGATAAATATGATAGGTAGCATTCCACATCAAAATTTTTGTTTTTATCATTTACCTACTCGAGGACGAGCAAGAATTAAGCTTGGGGGTGCTTGATACGTCTCCAACGTATCTATAATTCTTGATTGTTCCATGCTATTATATTATCGATTTTGGATGTTTAATAGGCATTTATATGCTATTTTATATTATTTTTGGGACTAACCTATTAACCGAGGGCCCAGTGCCAGTTTTTTTGCCTATTTTAGAGTTTCGCAGAAAAGGAATACCAAACGGAGTCCAAACGGAATGAAACCTTCATGATGATCTTTCGCGGATCAAAAGCAAACCAGGAGACTTGGAGATGAAGTCAGAGATGCAACAAGGTGGCCACGAGGCAGGAGGGCGCGCCCATGGGGGTAGGGCGCGCCCCCTACCTCGCGGGCCCCTCGTAGCTCCCCTGACCTAGTTCCTTCGCCTATACATACTCTTATACCCTGAAAACATCCAAGAGAGCCACGAAACCACTTTTAAACCGCCGCAACCTTCTGTACCCGTCAGATCCCATCTAGGGACCTTTTCTGTCATCCTACCGGAGGGGGATTCAATCACGGAGGGCTTCTAAATCAACACCATTACCTCTCTGATGAAGCGTGAGTAGTTTACCATAGACCTTCGAGTCCATAGTTATTAGCTAGATGGCTTCTTCTCTCTCTTTGATTCTCAATACCATGTTCTCCTCGATGTTCTTGGAGATCTATTCGATGTAATACTCTTTTGTGGTGTGTTTTCCGAGATCCGATGAATTGTGGATTTATGATCAGATTATCTATGAATATTATTTGGTTCTTCTCTGAATTCTTATATGCATGATTTGATATCTTTGCAAGTCTCTTTGAATTATAGGTTTAGTTTGGCCTACTAGATTGATTTTTCTTGCAATGGAGAAGTGCTTAGCTTTGGGTTCAATCTTGCGGTGTCCTTTCCCAGTGACAGTAGGGGCAGCAAGGCACGTATTGTATTGTTTCCATCGAGGATAAAAAGATGGGGTTTTCATCATATTGCTTGAGTTAATTCCTCTACATCATGTCATCTTACTTAATGTTTTACTCTGTTCTTTATGAACTTAATACTCTAGGTGCATGCTAGATAGCGGTCGATGTGTGGAGTAATAGTAGTAGATGCAGGCAGGAGTCGGTCTACTTGACACGGACGTGATGCCTAAGTTCATGATCATTGGCTTAGATATCGTCATAACTATGCGCTTTTCTATCAATTGCTCGGCAGTAATTTGTTCACCCACCGTAATATTTGCTATCTTGAGAGAAGCCACTAGTGAAACCTATGGCCCCCGGGTCTCTTTTCCATATTATTTAATCTTGTTTACATCTTACTAGTTTCCGATCTGTAAACCGAAAATACCAACCATATTTACTTTACCGTTTATCTATCCCTATCAGATCTCACTTTTGCAAGTGACCGTGAAGGGATTGACAACCCCTTTATCGCGTTGGGTGCAAGTTGTTGATTGTTTGTGCAGGTATTCAGTGACTTGTGCGTTGTCTCCTACTGGATTGATACCTTGGTTCTCAAAACTTCGGGAAATACTTACGCTACTTTGCTGCATCACCCTTTCCTCTTCAAGGGAAAATCAACTCAAGCTCAAGAGGTAGCAAGAATTCGTAAGAAAAAGCTTGTCTTCTCTTATTTAAGAGAAGAGAAGAGATGATCTCTTAGCACAATATGTCTCACCACGTTTTTAGGAATAGCTAGTTATTGAAGATAAGACTAAGAAATGACCCATTGTAGACATCTTTTTTTGTCATCTCTAAATTACGTGCAAGACTTAAGATAAGACTATCTTATCAACCATTGTACATGCCCTTACCGGTGACAGAAATGGGTTGAGTGATAAAGGGAGTGACAAAGCTGATAATGTGCGAGCTAATAAGGCGGCCCGTAAGAAAGAAAAGATGACCTGTTATCGTTGTGGTGTGCCAGGTCATTGTGTGATTGACTGCACGGCGGTGTTATGTGACATATGTCTGAAGCCTAGACACTTGTCTGACGATTTTCCGATGCTTTTGGTATCTAAGCCTGTGATGACCATTTATGGTGTTTGCAACAACAAGCTTATGTTCTTTGAGACTCCACGCACGATCTTGGTGACTCCTTCTTTGAAGAGCTGGAAGTATGGTCTGGTCAAGGTTACTCATGGGACTTTGACAGAGGAACAGGTGTGTCAACAACTCATATGGCTAGTTTCTGAGTCTTTTCACTGGTCACCTGTCAGGTTGGAGGATCAAGTTTACAGAGTGGAGTTCTCTAGGAGGGAGGATCTTAATCCTCTGCTGAAATGTGGGCTTAGTAAGGTGCCTGGGATTAAGTGCATTCCTGAGTTTGATGAATGCAAAAAACCTGAGCCGGCGGGAATACTGTTGGAGAAGGTCTGGTTCAGACTCTCTGGTGTCCCAGAGATCGTGCTAAATGACTTTCTTATTGTTTGGAGTATCGGTTCTCTGTTAGGTAAAACAGAGAAGATGGATATGAAATTTACATGTCTGCATGGAGTTGCTAGGCTACTTGTCGGTGTTGTGGATGCAGAATATATTCCGGATTATGTACCGTGGACCTATGATGAACTGTCGTATGATCTCGAGGTTGTGGTTGAGGAGGTTCATCAGGCAGACAATAACACTGGGACCAAAGATGTTGATATGACCGATGGCGGAGACGGTAGCGGTGACCAGGGGATGGATGGAAATCCCGATGACCATGTTGGGACGAAAAAACCGGACGGAAAATCCACACGGTCGACTGAGCTGAGGACAAAGAAGGGGTCGGCCCTCATTTAGTCCGGTGGCTTCTCTCTGGTTTGGTTTGTTCCAGGCGGTGTCCGCATCCAGTCCCCTTTGGAGTGACTGCATGGTGATGGAGGACTCTAATGATGGTCTTCCCTCGAAGGTGATGGAGGAGCATCACCATCAGGTGGTGGTTGAGGTTCCACCGCAGACGACACTGCATGAGCGGCGAGCTACTCAAATGGAGGTGGAGGTGGCTCCACTGATTGTTAGGGCAGAGGGACGACCGGCGGCGGTTACTCCTCCTCCTGTGATGGAGGGTGATGAACCGGCTGGGTTCGTCACGGCCTCCATCTTGCTCTCCGTCGCCACGTCTGACCAGTAGGACACAGGAGGTGTCCCCATCGTTTGTTGACGAGGGCCAGCCGACTGAGATTAGTGCCATAGCCTTCCCGGTTGACGCCGCACCGGCGGTTCAGTCCGAGAGGCCATTGTCTCCCATCGCTTCGGACTCTGTCGGGCATATGGCAGACGTCCACAGCCCGGATGGAGTCTCTATGGAGGACGTGATTGTTGGGGAACATAGTAATTTCAAAAAAAATCCTACGCACATGCAAGATCATGGTGATGCATAGCAACGAGAGGGGAGAGTGTCGTCCACGTACCCTCGTGGACCGTAAGCGGAAGCGTTATAACAACGCGGTTGATGTAGTCGTACGTCTTCACGATCGACCGATCCTAGTACCAAACATACGACACCTCCGTGATCTGCACACGTTCAGCTCAGTGACGTCCCACAAACTCATGATACAGTATGATACGTCTCCAACGTATCTATAATTTTTGATTACTCCATGCTACTTTGTCTACTGTTTTGGACTATATTGGGCTTTATTCTCCACTTCTATATTATTTTTGGGACTAACCTACTAACCGGAGGCCCAGCCCAGAATTGTTGTTTTTTTTTGCCTATTTTAGTGTTTCGAAGAAACAGAATATCAAACGGAGTCCAAACGGAATAAAACTTTCGGGAACGTGATTTTCCAACCGAATGTGATCCAGGAGACTTGGACCCTACTCCAAGAAGTTTCCGAGGAGGCCACGAGGGTGGAGGGCCCCCCCCCCCCCGCTGGGTGCGCCCCCTACCTTGTGGGCCCCTCGGAGCTCCACCGATGTACTCCTTCCTCCTATATATACCTACGTACCCCCGTCAGATCAGATATGGAGCCAAAAACCTAATTCCACTGCCGCAACCTTCTGTATCCGCGAGATCCCATCTTGGGGCCTGTTCCGGAGCTCCGCTGGAGAGGGCATCCACCATGGAGGGCTTCTACATCAACACCATAGCCTCTCCGATGAAGTGTGAGTAGTTTACTTTAGACCTTCGGGGTCCATAGTTATTAGCTAGATGGCTTCTTCTCTCTTTTTGGATCTCAATACAATGTTCTCCCCCTCTCTTGTGGAGATCTATTCGGTGTAATCTTCTTTTTTGCGGTGTGTTTGTTGAGACCGATGAAATGTGGGTTTATGATCCAGCTTATCTATGAACAATATTTGATTCTTCTCTGAATTCTTTTATGTATGATTGAGTTATCTTTGCAAGTCTCTTCGAATTATCTTTATGGTTTGGCCAACTAGATTGGTAGTTCTTGCAATGGGAAAAGTGCTTAGCTTTGGGTTCAATCTTGCGGTGTCCTTACTCAGTGACAGAAAGAGTTGCAAGGCACGTATTGTATTGTTGCCATCGAGGATAACAAGATGGGTGAGGGAGTCCCGGACTAGGGGGTGTCCGGATAGCCGAACTACCATCATCGGCCGGACTCCAAGACTATGAAGATACAAGATTGAAGACTTCGTCCCGTGTCCGGATGGGACTTTCCTTGGCGTGGAAGGCAAGCTTGGCATTACGGATATGTAGATCTCCTACCATTGTAACCGACTCTGTGTAACCCTAGCCCTCTCTGGTGTCTATATAAACCGGATGGCTTTAGTCCATAGGACGAACAACAATCATACCATAGGCTAGCTTCTAGGGTCTAGCCTCCTTGATCTCGTGGTAGATCTACTCTTGTAACCCACATCATCAATATTAATCAAGCAGGACGTAGGGTTTTACCTCCATCAAGAGGGCCCGAACCTGGGTAAAAACATCGTGTCCCTCGTCTCCTGTTACCATCCGCCTAGACGCACAGTTCGGGACCCCCTACCCGAGATCCGCCGGTTTTGACACCAACATTGGTGGTTTCACTGAGAGTTCCTCTGTGTTGTCACCGATAGGCTCGATGGCTTCTTCGATCATCAACGACGATGCAGTCCAGGGTGAGACCTTCCTCCCCGGATATATCTTCGTATTCGGCGGCTTTGCACTGCGGGCCAATTCGCTTGGCCAGCTGGAGCAGATTGAAGGCTACGCCCCTGGCCGTCAGGTCAGATTTGGAAGGTTGAACTTCACAGCTGACATCCGCGGGGACTTGATCTTCGACGGATTCGAGCCACAGCCGAGCGTGCCGCACTGTCACGTCGGACATGATTTAGCTCTACCGCCGGACAATACCCTGGAGGCTGCACTCGAAACCGCTCCAATCTTCAATTCAGAGGCAGCTCCGCAGATCGAGGATGGATGCCTAGACACCGCCTCGGGGGCTGCAACCTCTACAGCGATAGAGCCGAACACTGACTTCGTCCCTCTTAAAGCTCGTGACTCCAAGGTGCCGGACTCCTCGCCGGACTCCGAACCTCCCGCGCCCGCCCCGATCGAATCCGATTGGGCGCCGATCATGGAATTCACCGCAGCGGACATCTTTCAACACACACCTTTCAGCGACATCTTGAGTTCGCTAAAGTATCTCTCATTATCAGGAGAGCCCTGGCCGGACTGCGGTCAGGAAGGTTGGGATGCGGACGACGAAGAAATTCAAAGCCCACCCACCACCCACTTGGTAGCCGCTGTCGACGATCTAACCGACATGCTAGACTACGACTCCGAAGACATCGACGGTATGGACGACGATGCCGGAGACGACCAAGAACCAGCGCCTAACGGGCACGGAAAGCCACCCCAGCTCACAATGTATACATGGTGGACACACCAAAAGGAAGCGACAATGAGGAAAAACGGGACGTGGCGAAGGACAACTCCCCCAACAAACAAAGCGGTGATGCAAGCGCCGCCCGAAGACCGGCATCGACAAAAACGGCACCCATACGGACCCGGCCCTAGAGCAGGGCGAAGCAGTGGACGACGCACACGTCAACAAGCAGCCAGTCGGACATGAACTGGACGAGCAACCCATCCCCGGCAAAGATCATCTCACATCACCAGAGCATATGAACCTTCATAAAAGGCTCGTCGCCACTGCAAGAAGTTTGAAGAAGCAAAAGCGGAAGCTCAAAACAGCGGAGGACGCACTCAGAATGAGATGGAGCAAAGTACTCAACACCGCAGATAAATATGGCACTAGTCACCAGACAAAGAGCTACCCGAAGCGCAAGCTGTTGCCCGAATTTGACGAGGAGGCCTTAGAGCCCCCGCAGTCAAAAAAGAAAGAAGCCGCCTGGCCGGATAGATGACCAGATGGAAGGCCAAGAGCAACAAGGGGCGCTGCACTCAAGCCGGCACACGATCAGCATAAAGATCCTCGGAAAAAGGATAACCCGGCCAGGTCTATTTATGGGCCAAAAAAGAAGACCCCAGTAAGTAACACAACCATCCGAGCATTTGAAGACAACGGCACACCCAAATACAGGGGCGCCGCACACCCACTATGTTTTACCGATGAGGTACTGGATCATGGATTTCCAGCGGGATTTAAACCCATAGACATAGAGGCTTACGACGGAACAACAGACCCCGGAGTCTGGATTGAGGATTATATCCTACACATACACATGGCAAGAGGAGACGGTCTCCATGCCATAAAATACCTTCCCCTCAAGCTCAAAGGGCCGGCCCGGCATTGGCTTAAAAGCCTCCCAGAAAATACGATTGGAAGTTGGGAAGAGCTTGAGGATGCGTTTCGAGCAAATTTTCAGGGGACTTATGTCCGGCCTTCGGATGCAGACGATTTAAGTCACATAAATCAACAGCCCGGAGAATCAGCATGCAAATTCTGGAACAGGTTCCTCACTAAAAAGAACCAAATAGTCGACTGTCCGGACGCTGAAGCCTTAGCAGCCTTTAAACACAACGTCCAAGACGAATGGCTCGCCAGACACCTCGGCCAGGAAAAACCAAGAACAATGGCCGCACTAACAAGCCTCATGACACGCTTTTGCGCAGGGGAAGACAACTGGCTGGCTAGATGCAGCACCGGCGACCCGAGTACATCCGAAATCAGGGATGGAAATGGGAAATCACGACGCAGAAAAGATCAGCCCCGGAATAAGGAAAATGGCCCAAATAGTACGGCAGTCAACGCCAGATTCAAAAGCTCTCGGCCGAACAACAAAACACTGCCCCTCAAGGACAACAGTGACGAGCTATCCAACCTAAACAAGATTCTGGACAGATTGTGCCAAATACATGGTACCTCTGGGAAGCCTGCAAACCATACCCACAGAGATTGTTGGGTCTTCAAGCAGTCCGGCCGACTTAACGCCGAACACAAGGGGCTCGACACACCAAGTGAAAGTGACGAAACCCAAAAGCAGCGCTCCGGAAACCAAGAGACTTTCCCACTAGAAGTCAAAACAGTGAACTCACTTCACGTGATAACACGCAGCGCGGCACCTGCTATACCAGGACACCGTCCGCAGACTGGGGATAGAACCCACCAAAATTCGCTATAGCAGCACTTCCTTCAAAGGAGTGACGCCAGGCCTCTTAAGCCAATTTTACAGGCTCTGTACCACTAGTGGTCGTGTTCGGTTCATCCGACAACCTCCATCGCGAAAAGCTCACTCTCCATCGCCCCATTTAACAGTAGCCCTTAATCGCTACTGGGGCGCGAAGCTTTCGCCTGCTTTAATGCAATACAACATTACGCGTCTCTTACGCTTAGAAATGCCTGGTCCACGTGGCATAATCTCCCAACTTTGAGTGTCCCTCGACCACAGAGAATGTGCGACTGCTTCGACAACCACACATTAATCAGACCTTGCAGGTCAAAGTCCCTGAAAAATAGGTCATTTAGACCTCGGACATGGTTAGACAAGTCCGGCGTAAGCTAACAAGGGGCTTCCCAGCCGCATACCCCTTTTTTTAGGGGGCCGCGCGCATAAATGATGAAAGCCAATAAAGCTCAACTTTCTTCATCTTCCAAATTATACTTTATTTTAATACAATTTTTGCACGATATTTCTTAGAAACTAAGTCCTTCTCTTTTACAGATGAAGCACGTGCTACACCCGTCCAGGATACAGCACAATGGAGACACAGTCTCAGACATGCAGTAGGGACCCGTTGCAAGGATTCTTTTCAGATTAAGACCCTGCGTAAACCTTTCTTACTATATCTTGTTGATACACATCCCCCGGTTTCCTACCAGAGCCGAGGAGGAGGCTGGCGTTTTGGCATCGGCCGCATCAGAAGTTCCCGCCTGTACCTGGACACTAGGGGCTTAGGGCTTTGTTCGGCCCAATATCATAAAGACCGAACACCTCAGGGAGTGTCCGGCGTCTCGAGTTAGGGCTTATATGCATCAGCTCCGAATCATGTCTTTGGTCAAATGTTGGGTTTACCCGGCTCCTGTGTTTTGCTGCCTTATGTTCCGTATCATCGGCTAACGCGGCACCAGGAGAACTACTGCGATTGTGCCCCGGTTCGGCCGGGAGAGCACCTCAGTAGAGAAAGCCGAAAACTGACTGTCATGATATAGTGAGAGACTGGTCAACCACTCGATCGACCATTGGAATGTCTAGAATTCCTCCGCTTTGACGAAGGACCGCTTCCCGGTCAGGCACATACGCGCCCCGAGTTCGGAGAAGCGTGGTGCCATCAGGGGCTATATAGTAGCCCCACATTCGAGCTCCTATAGCTAAGTGAAAGTGATAAAGCATTATAGTCCGGTTGCCTAGTTTGCTACGCTATCACCTCCTTAAAAGGACCAAGACGTTGGATTAAGTGTGAAGAAGCGATTTTCTTTTTGCAAACACCCCCGCACCATGTGCGTGGGGGCTGAAGCCAAAGACTGCCATCTTTCAGATTATACATATACGGCCGCACAGGAGATAGTTCAATACTTGAACACACAAGTATAAGAAGTCATTGCATTATAAACATGATCTTAGAAATCATACATGTCATTCAAACATAACATCTTTCGAGCACTGCGACTCTATTATACGAGCGCCCTGCAGGACTTCCTCAAAGTAATGCTCGATGGGGAATCGGCTTTTGTCCGAACCCCGGGATGCAACAGCGGTGGCATCCATCTCCGCCCAGTATGTTTTACCACGGGCGAGAGCCATCCGTGCACCTTCTATGCATGCCGACCGCTTCATCGCCTTAATATGCGGCACTGCCCCAAGGAATTGCTGCAACAAGCCAAAATAACTCTTCAGCTTGGGCCTTTTCGGCCACAGATGAGGGACCACATCCATCATGGCCAGTCCGGACAATCTATGCAGCTCAGCCCACTCAACCAGCCGATCACTCAACGGAAGTGGACACTCTGGACTATGGAATTGAGACCAGAAAAGCTCTTCCATTTCATGATCCTCCTGGCTCGAAAGTGCATGACTGCGTCAGCCGCACTCACCGCCAAGTCCAGATAAGGATCCTCCGCACTGTACAATTGGCCCAGCTGAGCATACTTCGGATCCGTGAACTTCCTACGCAGCATAAAGGGCTTTCCGGCCACAATGTCTCCGACCTGACGCAGTTCTTCCTTCATAGCCCGCATCGCACTACGGGCATCCTTGGCTTCGGCATCGGCCTTCTTCAGGTCCTCTTGCTCTGCTCGGCGTTCTCCTTCAAGAACCTCCAGGCGGTCGGTAGCAACTTTTAATTTCATGGCCATTCCGGCCATCTCCTCCCTGCTTCGGCAGTGAGCAGCCTTGTCGGCTTCTCGCTCTTCCGCTGCCTTCAAGGCAGCCGCCTCGCTTTTTCTGGCTTGCTCCTTGGCCCGAGCAAGTTCTGCTCGAAGGTCTTCCACAGCAGCAGCACCATCTGCATCAAGCATACAACTTGTAAGGAATGGGCATCAGCTCCCTTACTAAGCGACCGCAGCGCAATCACATACCTTGTGACTCATCAAGTTGTTTATTGACCAGCGAGATGTCCGCATCTGCAGCGTCGAGTTGCTTCTTCAGCTTGGCGAATCCATCCGTCCGGCTGGCCACCGAACGTTCCGCCACCTGCATAGGAAAGGCGACAGTTAATAACTGAGATTATGATCCTACGCACGCTGCCATTTTCGACAGCATACCAAGTCTCAGGGGCTACTATACAGGGTGCACTTCATGTGCAAAACTGTCAACATGTATGTCATTTTTTGCGTACCTCAAATCCCGTCAGTAAACTTCCAACAGCCTCATACAACCCGCTTTCGGCAGACGAGATCCTCTCAATCACATTACCCATTAATGTGCGGTGATCTTCTGAGATGGACGCCCTCTTAAGCAAATTCTGCAGCTCCACCAGCCGTACTCCAATGGGTGTCGAACTCTCCGGCCCCGCCGGACTCGGGGAGACCCTCCGCGACGACACCTCAGGGTCATCCGCCCCGTGCGATGGGGCGGCAGATGGAGGCGTTTCACTCTCCATCATCTCCGGACGAAGGTCTCCCGAAGATGAGCTGTGCTGAGATGGGCTGAGATCTGAACTACAAGGTAAAAACTTCGGTTACCTTTAGACATTAAGCAGGGGTGTCTAATAATTATAAAATCCCCCTTTTTACTTACGGCTCGTTAGAGGGCTGATTCCTCCGAGCTGACAGTACGACCGGGGCTCTTCCCGGTGCAGGACCTTCCGGTACAGATTTCTTTCCCCGCTTTGAGGCCTTGGCCTCCGGGTCTTCGGAAGCGGTCCTCTTCTCCCCCTGGAAGGAGGGACTCTCGATTCCTCCCTTACTAAAAACCTCCTTGGCAGAGGTGACAGTTTCCCCGTGCCCCCTTTTGCCCTCATTCAAAGGTGCAACCTCCGACATTTTGATTAACATGGAATCCTGCGTGGTCTCAGGGAGGGGGGCCGGACACCGTATCAGTTTTTCTTGCACTATCCACTCCTATCCAGGGAAAGCTGGTTAAAAGGCAAGCTCACGATAAATAAATGGACGGTGTGTCCGGACACAGGGCTACTTACTTGAGTATCCAGGCGATTGCAGCTTAGGCCAGCGTCCTCGGTCAATTCCGGATGCATCTCTTGCAATCCGAAGAACAGTTTATACATCTCCATGGGTGTCAAACCCATGAAGTGTTGGAGAGCTCGTGGCCCCTCCGGATTAAATTCCCACAAGCGGAGGGGGCGACGTTTGCAGGGTAGTAGGCGCTGGATCAACATGACCTGTACCACTGCGACCAGATTGATCTCCCTTTCTTGAAGGCCTCGAATCCGGTCTTGCAACAGGGGGACGTTTTTGGGCAGCCCCCAGTCATGCCCCTTGTTGACCCATGATGCCAGCTGCTGTGGAGGGCCCGAGCGAAAGACGGGCGGCGGCTTCTGCCTGCTGCCCCGGGGAGCGGTGATATAAAACCACTCCTATTGCCACAAGCCGAGCTCCTCCTGGAAAGAGCCCTTGGGCCATGGAGCTTCGGCCCTCTTGCTTATAACCGCCCCGCCGCACTTTGCCTAACGCCCCTCAATCATCTTCGGCTCCACGTTGAAGGTTTTGTGCCACAAGCCGAAGTGAGGGGTAGTGCGGAGGAAGGCTTCACAAACGACAATGAATGATGGACTCCGGAGCCAGGTCATGGAATTCCAGCCCATAGTAAAACATGAGCCCCCTCATGAAGGGATCCGTCGGGAAGCCTAAACCCCGACGGAAGTGAGACATGAACATGATGATCTCGCTAGGCTCGGGAGTTGGGATAACTTGCCCTCGGGCAGGCAGCCTATGCGAAATCTCGTAGGTTAAATACCTGGCATCTCTCAGCTTTAGCACGTCCTCTTCCGTGACGGAGGAAGGCATCCACCGGCCTCATAGGTCAGGACCGGACATTGTCGAAGATCGAAGGTACCCGAATTTGGAGCCCTGGGTGTTGGAACTCGGGGGGAGGGGCGGATTCGATAGAGAATTGAATAAAAAGAACGGGCCTTGGTCTCATTATAAAGAGGAAGAATACCAAGAGCCGTCCCCGTGACCGTTTGGAACCCGCCTTCGATGGAGGGGGCGTGGCAACGGGCGCGGTTGGGTTACCCACGTCCGTATTGATGGGAATCTCGGAATAAGGGAAACACGATCTCTGATTCGATAGGACGTGCCAAGGAAACCGCTTCGCTAAACGCACTGAAGTGGTACAATAAAAACGTTTCAAATAAAGGCTTGGTTGTGGTGTGACGTCACGCGACAGAATACGTCAGCAGATTGGACTTGTGTGAATATTATTCTCTCTACGGTGGTATGTGGAAATTATTTTGCAGAGCCGGACACTATCTTGGTGTTCACAATCTTCTATAAATTATTCGGAGGAGGAACCCGCCTTGCAATGCTGAAGACAATATGCGCGCCGGACTCGTCGTCATTGAAGCCTGGTTCAGGGGCTACTGAGGGAGTCCCGGACTAGGGGGTGTCCGGATAGCCGAACTACCATCATCGGCCGGACTCCAAGACTATGAAGATACAAGATTGAAGACTTCGTCCCGTGTCCGGATGGGACTTTCCTTGGCGTGGAAGGCAAGCTTGGCGATACGGATATGTAGATCTCCTACCATTGTAACCGACTCTGTGTAACCCTAGCCCTCTCCGGTGTCTATATAAACCAGATGGCTTTAGTCCATAGGACGAACAACAATCATACCATAGGCTAGCTTCTAGGGTTTAGCCTCCTTGATCTCATGGTAGATCTACTCTTGTAACCCACATCATCAATATTAATCAAGCAGGACGTAGGGTTTTACCTCCATCAAGAGGGCCCGAACCTGGGTAAAAACATCATGTCCCTCGTCTCCTGTTACCATCCGCCTAGACGCACAGTTCGGGACCCCCTACCCGAGATCCGCCGGATTTGACACCGACAATGGGGTTTTTATCATATTGCATGAATTTATCCCTCTACATCATGTCATCTTGCTTATGACGCTACTCTGTTTTTACTTAATACTCTAGATGCATGCTGGATAGCGGTCGATGAGTGGAGTAATAGTAGTAGATGCAGAATCATTTCGATCTACTTTTTTTGGACGTGATGCCTATATACATGATCATACCTAGATAATCTCATAATTATTAGCTTTTCTATCAATTGCTCAACAGTAATTTGTTCACCCACCGTAGAATACTTATGCTCTTGAGAGAAGCCACTAGTGAAACCTATGGCCCCGGGTCTATTCTCATCATATCAATATCCATTACTTTATTTACTTGCTTTGTTTTACTTTGCATCTATCTATCAAAAATACCAAAAAATATTATCTCTATCAGATCTCACTCTCGTAAGTGACCATGAAGGAATTGACAACCCCTAAGCGTTGGTTGCGAGTTGCTATCGTTTTGTGTAGGTACAAGGGACTTGTATGTGATCTCCTACTGGATTGATACCTTGGTTCTCAAAAACTGAGGGAAACACTTACGCTACTTTACTGCATCATCCTCTCCTCTTCACGGAAATCCAACGCAGTGCTCAAGAGGTAGCAAGAAGAATTTCTGGCGCCGTTGCTGGGGAGTTCGTGCAAAAGTCAACTATACCAAGTACCCATCACAATCCCTATCTCTCGCATTACATTATTTGCCTCTCGTTTTCCTCTCCCCCACTTCACCCTTTCCGTTTTATTCGCCCTCTCTTTCCCAATCTCCTCCTCTCTTTATCTTTTGCCTTTTTCTCGTTTGCCTTTGCTTGTGTGTTGGATTACTTGTTGCCATGGCACAAGATAATACCAAATTGTGTGATTTCTCGAATACCAATAATAATGATTTCCTTAGTACTCCGATTGCTCCTCTTAATAATGATGAGTCTTGTGAAATCAATACCGCTTTGTTGAATCTTGTTATGAAAGATCAATTCGTCGGCCTTCCTAGTGAAGATGCCGCTACTCATCTAAACAATTTTGTTGATTTGTGTGACATGCAAAAGAAGAAAGATATGGATAACAATATTATCAAATTAAAGTTATTTCCGTTTTCACTTAGAGATCGTGCTAAAGTTTGGTTTTCATCTTTGCCTAAAAATAGTATTGATTCTTGGAACAAGTGCAAAGATGCTTTTATCTCTAAGTATTTTCCTCCCGCTAAGATTATCACTCTTAGGAACAATATCATGAATTTTAAACAACTTGATCATCAGCATGTTACCCAATCTTGGGAAAGAATGAAATTAATGCTTCGCAATTGCCCAACTCATGGTTTGAATTTATGGTTTTATGGAAATTACGTTAGGAGATTCTACCTAATTGCTTGATAATATTATGGCTAATTATTCTCAATGGCATACCGAAAGAACTTCTAGTAAAAAAGTGCATGCTATAGAAGAAATCAATGTTTTGAGTGAAAAGATGGATGAACTTATGAAGATGTTTGCTACTAAAAATACTTCTCTTGATCCCAATGATATGCCTTTATCTACTTTGATTGAGAATAATAATGAATCTATGGAGGTGAATTTTGTTGGTAGGAATAGTTTTGGAAATAACGCATATAGAGGGAATTTTAATCCTAGGCCTTACCCTAGTAATAATGCTAATAATTATGGAAATTCCTACAACAAATCTTATGGAAATTTTAATAAGATGCCCTCTGAATTTTAGAGTAGTGTTAAAGAGTTTATGAATTCACAAAAGAATTTTAATGCCTTGCTTGAAGAAAAATTACTTAAAGTTGATGATTTGGCTAGGAACGTTGATGAATTTCTCTTGAAATTGATTCTTTAAAGCTTAGATCTACTCCTCCTAAGCATGATATCAATGAGTCTCTCAAATCTATGAGAATTTCTATTGATGAGTGCAAGGAAAGAACCGCTAGGATGCGTGCTTCCAAAGATGCCTTTATTAAAGTGTGTTCTTCCGATTCCTATGAAAATCAAGATGAAGATCTAAAAGTTATTGATGTATCCCCCACTAAATCCTTGTTTTGCAATATTAATCTTGATGAATCTGAATATGATCTTCCTTTACCTAGAAGGCATCCTAAGAATTCTGAGTTTCTAGATTTTGATGATGAAATTGATGAAAGTGGGATTGAAATAAATAAAAACCGTGATGTTGCTAAACCCACTATTTTGGATCTCAAGGAATTTAATTATGAAAATGGCTCTTTGATTGGTTGTATTTCCTTGTTGCAATCCGTGCTAGATTCTCCTCATGCTTATAGTCAAAATAAGGCCTTTACCGAACACATTGTTGATGCCTTGATGCAATCTTATGAAGAAAAACTTGAGTTGAAAGTTTCTATCCCTAGAAAACTCTATGATGAGTGGGAACCTACTATCAAAACCAAAATTAAAGATTATGAGTTTCATGCCTTGTGTGATTTGGGTGCTAGTGTCTCCACTATTCCCAAAACTTTGTGTGATTTGCTAGATTTCCGTGACTTTGAAGATTGCTCTCTAAATTTGCATATTGCGGATTCCACTATTAAAAAGCCTATGGGAAGAATTAATTATGTTCTTATTGTTGCCAATAGGAATTATGTGCCCGTAGATTTTATCGTTCTTGATATAGATTGCAATCCTTCATGTCCTATTATTCTTGGTAGACCTTTCCTTAGAACGATTGGTGCGATTATTGATATGAAGGAAGGGAATATTAGATTCCAATTTACCTTGAGAAAGGGTATGGAACACTTCCCTAGAAAGAAAATCAAACTACCATATGAATCTATCATGAGAGCCACCTATGGATTGCCTACCAAAGATGGCAAAACTTAGATCTATCTTCGCTTTTATGCCTAGCTAGGGGCGTTAAACGATAGCGCTTGTTGGGAGGCAACCCAATTTTATTTTGTGTTCTTTGTTTTTGTTCCTTTTTAGTGTTAAATTTTGTTTTTATTTTTCTGTTTAGATGTGGTTTTGTGTTTTAATTAGTGTTTGTGCCAAGTAGAACCTATAGGATAAGCTATGATGATAGTTGATTTGATTCTGCTGAAAAACAGAAACTTTGCGCTCACGAGAAAAATTCAATAAATCACAGGAACGAGATTTTTCATTGATTCTTTTTGATGCTGTTCAATAAACAAATTGTCTAGTGCGTAATATTTTGGTAGAATTTTTTTAGAGTTCCAGAAGTTTGTGTTAGTTACAGATTGCTACAGACTGTTCTGTTTTTGATAGATTCTGATTTCGTGTGTTGTTTGCTTATTTCAATGCATCTATGGCTAATAAATTAGTTTATAATCCAGAAGGAAGTTGGAATACAGTAGGTTTAACACCAATATAAATAAATAATAAGTTCATTACAGTACCTTGAAGTAGTCTTTTGTTTTCTTTCACTAACGGAGCTCACGAGATTTCTAGTGAGTTTTGTGTTGTGAAGTTTTCATGTTTTGGGTGAATTCTTTTGATGGGTTATGGAACAAAGAGTGGCAAGAGCCTAAGCTTGGGGATGCCCATCGCACCCCCAAGATAATCCAAGGACACCAAAAAGTCAAAGCTTGGGGATGCCTCGGAAGGCATCCCCTCTTTCGTCTACTTCCATCGGTAATTTACTTGGAGCTATATTTTTATCCACTACATGATATGTGTTTTGCTTGGAGCGTCTTATATTATTTGTGTCTTTGCTTGTTAGTTTGCCACAATCATCCTTGCTGTACACACCTTTTGAGAGAGCCATACATGATATGGAATTTGCTAGAATACTCTACGTGCTTCACTTATATCTTTTGAGCTTGATAGTTTTGCTCATAGTGCTTCACTTATATCTTTTGAGCTTGATAGTTTTGCTCATAGTGCTTCACTTATATATTTTGAGCTTGATAGTTTTTCTCATAGTGATTCACTTATATCTTTTGAGCTTGATAGTTTTGCTCATAGTGCTTCACTTATATCTTTTGAGCGTAATAATTTTTGCTCTAGTGCTTCACTTAGATCTTTTAGAGCACGGTGGTGGATTTGTTTTAAAGAAACTATTGATCTCTCATGCTTCACTTATATTATTTTGAGAGTTTTTAATAGCATGGCAATTTACTTAAAGTTAATATACTTGGTATTCAAGATTTGTGAAACTTTCTTTTGAGTGCATTGAATACTAAGATAAGTTTGATGCTTGATAATTGTTTTGAGATATGAAGGTGATAATATTAAAGCAATGCTAGTAGGGGTAATTATGAATTTAAAGAATGCTTGCGTTGAAGTTTGTGATTCCCGTAGCATGCACGTATGGTGAACCGCTTGTGATGAAGTCGGAGCACAATTTTATTTATTGATTGTCTTCCTTATGAGTGGCAGTCGGGGACGAGCGATGGTCTTTTCCTACCAATCTATCCCCCTAGGAGTATGCGTTTAATACTTTGGTTTTTGATGACTTCTAAATTTTTGCAATAAGTGCATGAGTTATTTTGATTAATGTTGAGTCCATGGATTATACACACTCTCACCCTTCCGCCATTGCTAGCCTCTCTAATACCGCTCACTTCTCGCCGGTATCATACACCCACCATATACCTTCCTCAAAACAACCACCATACCTACCTATCATGGCATTTCCATAGCCATTCCGAGATATATTGCCATGCAACTCTCCACCGTTCCGCTCATATGACACACATTACTTTTGTCATATTGCTTTTTGCATGAACATGTAGTTGACATTGTATTTGTGGCAAAGCCACCATTCATAATTCTTTCATACATGTCACTCTTGATTCATTGCATATCCCGGTACACCACCGGAGGCATTCATATAGAGTCATACTTTGTTCTAGTATCGAGTTGTAATTGTTGAGTTGTAAGAAAAAATAAAAGTGTGATGATCATCATTATTAGAGCATTGTCCTAGTGAGGAAAGGATGATGGAGACTATGATTCCCCCATAAGTCGGGATGAGACTCTGGACTTTATGAAAAATAAAAGAGGCCAAAGAAGCCCAAACAAAAAAAAAGAAAAAAAAAGGCCAAAGAAGCCCACCAAAATAAAAAAATAAAAAAATGAGAGAAAAAGAGAGAAGGGACAATGCTACTATCCTTTTCCACACTTGTGCTTTAAAATAAGCACCATGATCTTCATGATAGAGAGTCTCATATGTTGTCACTTTCATATACTAGTGGGAATTTTTCATTATAGAACTTGGCTTGTATATTCCAATGATGGGCTTCCTCAAAAGTTCCCTAGGTCTTCGTGAGCAAGCAAGTTGGATGCACACCCACTTAGTTTCTTTTGTTGAGCATTCATATACTTATAGCTCTAGTGCATCTGTTGCATGGCAATCCCTACTCACTAACATTGATATCTATTGATGGGCATCTCCATAGCCCGTTGATATGCCTAGTTGATGTGAGACTATCATCTCCTTTTTTGTCTTCTCCGCAACCACCGTTCTATTCCACCTAGAGTGATATGTCCATGGCTCACGCTCATGTATTGCGTGATAGTTGAAAAAGTTTGAGATTTCTAAAGTATGAAACAATTGCTTGGCTCATCATCGGGGTTGTGCATGATTAAATACTTTGTGTGATGAAGATAGAGCATAGCCAGACTATATGATTTTGTAGGGATAACTTTCTTTAACCATGCTATTTTGAGAAGACATGATTGCTTTGATTAGTATGCTTGAAGTATTATTACTTTTATGTTAATATGAACTTTTGTCTTGAATCTTTCGGATCTGAATATTGATGTCACAATTAAGAAGATTTACATTGAAATTATGCCAAAGTATCACTCCGCATCAAAAATTCTTTTTTATCATTTACCTACTCGAGGACGAGCAGGAATTAAGCTTGAGGATGCTTGATACGTCTCCAATGTATCTATAATTTTTTATTACTCCATGCTACTTTGTCTACTGTTTTGGACTATATTGGGCTTTATTTTCCACTTATATATTATTTTTGGGACTAACCTATTAACCGGAGGCCCGGCCCAGAATTGCTGTTTTTTTTGCCTATTTTAGTGTTTCAAAGAAATAGAATATCAAACGGAGTCCAAACAGAATAAAACCTTCGGGAACGTGATTTTCCAACCGAATGTGATCCAGGAGACTTGGACCCTACTCCAAGAAGTTTCCGAGGAGGCCACGAGGGTGGAGGGCGCGCCCCCCTACCTCGTGGGCCCCTCAGAGCTCCACCGACGTACTCCTTCCTCCTATATATACCTATGTACCCCCGTCAGATCAGATATGGAGCCAAAAACTTAATTCCACCGCCGCAACCTTCTGTATCCGCGAGATCCCATCTTGGGGCCTGTTCCGGAGCTCCGCCGGAGAGGGCATCCACCACGGAGGGCTTCTACATCAACACCATAGCCTCTCCGATGAAGTGTGAGTAGTTTACTTCAGACCTTCGGGTCCATAGTTATTAGCTAGATGGCTTCTTCTCTCTTTTTGGATCTCGATACAATGTTCTCCCCCTCTCTTGTGGAGATCTATTCGATGTAATCTTCCTTTTTGCGGTGTATTTGTTGAGACTGATGAATTGTGGATTTATGATCCAGCTTATCTGTGAACAATATTTGATTCTTCTCCGAATTCTTTTATGTATGATTGAGTTATCTTTGCAAGTCTCTTCGAATTATCTTTATGGTTTCGCCAACTAGATTGGTAGTTCTTGCAATGGGAGAAGTGCTTAGCTTTGGGTTCAATCTTGCGGTGTCCTTACTTAGTGACAGAAAGAGTTGCAAGGCACGTATTGTATTGTTGCCATTGAGGATAACAAGATGGGGTTTTTATCATATGGCATGAATTTATCCCTCTACATCATGTCATCTTGCTTATGGCGTTACTCTGTTTTTACTTAATACTCTAGATGCATGCTGGATAGTGGTCGATGAGTGGAGTAATAGTAGTAGATGCAGAATCGTTTCGATCTACTTGTTTTGGACGTGATGCCTATATACATGATCATACCTAGATAATCTCATAATTATTCGCTTTTCTATCAATTGCTCAACAGTAATTTGTTCACCCACCAGAATACTTATGCTCTTGAGAGAAGCCACTAGTCAAACCTATGGCCCCCGGGTCTATTCTCATCATATGAATATCCATTACTTTATTTACTTGCTTTGTTTTACTTTGCCTTTTACTTTTTACTTAGCATCTATCTATCAAAAATACCAAAAAAATTATCTCTATCAGATCTCACTCTCATAAGTGACCGTGAAGGGATTGACAACCCCTAAGCGTTGGTTGTGAGCTGCTATCGTTTTGTGTAGGTACGAGGGACTTGTGTGTGATCTCCTACTGGATTGATACCTTGGTTCTCAAAAAATGAGGGAAATACTTACGCTACTTTACTGCATCATCATCTCCTCTTCGGGGAAATCCAACGCAGTGCTCAAGAGGTAGCATAGTAGAGCTTCGAGGGAGAGTTCCGTCAGCACGACGGCGTGATGACGGTGTTGATGAAGCTGCCAACGCAGGGCTTCGCCTAAGCACCGCAATGATATGACCGGGGTGGATTATGGTGGAGGGGGTCACCGTACACGGCTAAAGATCAATGATCAACTTGTGAGTCTTGGGGTGCCCCCCTGCCCACGTATATAAAGGAGCAAGGGGGAGGCAGCCGGCCTAGGAGGAGGGCGCGCCAAAAGGGAGAGTCCTACTCCCACCGGGAGTAGGACTCCCCTTTCCTAGTAGGAGTAGGAGAAGGGGGAAGGGAAGGAGAGGAGGAGAAGGAAGGAGGGGGCGCCGCCCCTCCCCCTAGTCCAATTTGGACTAGGCTTGGGGGGGCATGGCCCAACCCTAGCCAGCCCCTCTCTCTCTCCGTAAAGCCCATTAAGGCCCATATACTTCCCGGGGGATTCCGGTAACCTCCCGGTACTTCGGTATTTATCCGGTGACCCCGGGAATCCTTCCGGTGTCCGAATATAACCTTCCAATATATCAATCTTTATTTCTCGACCATTTCGAGACTCCTCATCATGTCCGTGATCTCATCCGGGACTCCGAACAACCTTCGGTACATCAAAACACATAAACTCATAATATCGATCGTCACCGAACGTTAAGCGTGCGGACCCTACGGGTTCGAGAACTATGTAGACATGACCGAGACATGTCTCCGGTCAATAACCAATAGCGGATGCTCATATTGGCTCCTACATATTCTATGAAGATCTTTATCGGTCAAACCGCATAACACCATACGTTGTTCCCTTTGTCATCGGTATGTTACTTGCCTGAGATTCGATCGTCGGTATCTCAATACCTAGTTCAATCTCATTACCGGAAAGTCTCTTTACTCATTCCGTAATGCATCATCCTGCAACTAACTCATTAGTCACATCACTTGCAAGGCTTATAGTGATGTGCATTATCGAGAGGGCCCAGAGATACCTCTCCGACAATCGGAGTGACAAATCCTAATCTTGATCTATGCCAACTCAACAAGTACCATCGGAGACACCTGTAGAGCGCCTTTATAATCACCCAGTTATGTTGTGACATTTGGTAGCACACAAAGTGTTCCTCTGGTATTCGGGAGTTGCATAATCTCATAGTCATAGGGACATGTATAAGTCATGAAGAAAGAAATAGCAACAAACTAAACGATGAAGTGCTAAGCTAACGGAATGGGTCAAGTCAATCACATCATTCTCTAATGATGTGATCCCGTTAATCAAATGACAACTCATGTCTATGGTTAGGAAACACAACCATCTTTGATTCAACGAGCTAGTTAAGTAGAGGCATACTAGTGACACTTTGTTTATCTATGTATTCACACATGTATTAAGTTTCTGGTTAATACAATTCTAGCATGAATAATAAACATTTATCATGATATAAGGAAATATAAATAACAAATTTATTATTGCCTCTACATATTTCCTTCAGTCTCCCACTTGCACTAGAGTCAATAATCTAGATTACATAGTAATGATTCTAACACCCATGGAGTTTGGTGCTGATCATGTTTTGCTCGTGAGAGAGGCTTAGTCAATGGGTCTGCAGCATTCAGATTCGTGTGTATCTTGCAAATCTCTATGTCTCCCTCCTTGACTTGATCGCGGATGGAATTGAAGCATCTTTTGATGTGCTTGGTTCTTTTGTGAAATCTGGATTCCTTTGCCAAGGCAATTGCACCAGTATTGTCACAAATGATTTTCATTTGACCCAATGCACTACGTATGACACCTAGATTGGATATGAACTCCTTCATCCAGACTCCTTCATTTGCTGCTTCCGAAGAAACTATGTACTCCGCTTCACACGTAGATCCCGCCACGACGCTTTGTTTAGAACTGCACCAACTGACAGCTCCACCGTTCAATATAAACACGTATTCGTTTTGTGACTTAGAGTCATTCGGATCAGTGTCAAAGCTTGCATCGATGTAACCATTTACGACGAGCTCTTTGTCACCTCCATAAACGAGAAACATATGCTTAGTCCTTTTCAGGTATTTCAGGATGTTCTTGACCGTTGTCTAGTGACCCACTCCTAGATTACTTTGGTACCTCCCTGCTAAACTAATAGCAAGGCACACATCAGGTCTGGTACACAGCATTGCATACATGATAGAGCCTATGGCTGAAGCATAGGGAACACATTTCATTTTTTTTCTCTATCTTCTGACGTGGTCGGACATTGAGTCTGACTCAACTTCACACCTTGTAACACAGGCAAGAACCCTTTCTTTGCTTGATCCATTTTGAACTTCTTCAAAACTTTATCAAGGTATGTGCTTTGTGAAAGTCCAATTAAGCGTCTTGATCTATCTCTATAGATCTTGATGCCCAATATATAAGTAGCTTCACCAAGGTCCTTCATTGAAAAACTCTTTATTCAAGTATCCTTTTATGCTATCCAGAAATTCTATATCATTTTCAATCAACAATATTTCATCCACATATAATATTAGAAATGCTACAGAGCTCCCACTCACTTTCTTGTAAATACAGTCTTCTCCAAAAGTCTATATAAAACCATATGCTTTGATCACACTATAAAAACATTTATTCCAACTCCGAGATGCTTGCACCAGTCCATAGATAGATCGCTGGAGCTTACACACTTTGTTAGCGTCCTTTGGACCGATAAAGCCTTCAGGTTGCATCATATACAACTCTTCTTTCCAGAAATCCATTCAGGAATGCAGTCATTACATCCATTTGCCAAATTTCATAATCATAAAATGCGGCAATTGGTAACATGATTCGGACGGACTTAAGCATCGCTACGGGTGAGAAGGTCCCATCATAGTCAACTCCTTGAACTTGTCGAAAACCTTTCGCAACAAGTCGAGCTTTGTAGACAGTAACATTACCGTCAGCATCTGTGTTCTTCTTGAAAATCCATTTATTCTCGATGGCTTGCCAATCATCGGGCAAGTCAACCAAAGTCCACACTTTGTTCTCATACATGGATCCCATCTCAGATTTCATGGCCTCAAGCCATTTCACGGAATCTGGGCTCATCATCGCTTCCTCATAGTTCATAGGTTCGCCATGGTCAAGTAACATGACCTCCAGAACAGGATTATCGTACCACTCTGGTGCGGATCTTATTCTGTTTGACCTGCGAGGTTCGGTAGTAACTTGATCTGAAGTGTCATGATCATTATCATCAGCTTCCTCACTAATTGGTGTAGGGATCACATGAACTGATTTCTGTGATGAACTAGTTTCCAATAAGGGAGTAGGTACAGTTACCTCATCAAGTTCTACTTTCCTCCCACTCACTTCTTTCGAGAGAAACTCCTTCTCTAGAAAGGATCCATTCTTAGCAACGAATGTCTTGCCTTAGTATCTGTGATAGAAGATGTACCCAACAGTTTCCTTTGGGTATCCTATGAAGACACATTTCTCCGATTTGGGTTCGAGCTTATCAGGTTGAAGCTTTTTCACATAAGCATCGCAGCCCCAAACTTTCAGAAACGACAATTTTGGTTTCTTGCCAAACCATAGTTCATAAGGCGTCATCTCAACGGATTTAGATGGTGCCCTATTTAACGTGAATGCAGCCGTCTCCAAAGCATAACCCCAAAACGATAGCAATAAATCAGTAAGAGACATCATAGGTCGCACCATATCTAATAAAATGCGGTTACAACGTTCGGACACACCATTACGTTGTGGTGTTCCGGGTGGCGTGAGTTGTGAAACTATTCTGCATTGTTTCAAAAAAAGACCAAACTCGTAACTCAAATATTCTCCTCCACAATCAGATCGTAGAAACTTTGTTTTCTTGTTACGATGATTTTCCACTTCACTCTGAAATTCTTTGAACTTTTCAAATGTTTCAGACTTATGTTTCATTAAGTAGATATACCCATATCTGCTCAAATCATCTGTGAAGGTGAGAAAATAATGATACCGCCGCGAGCCTCAATATTTATCGGACCACATACATCAGTATGTATGACTTCCAACAAATATGTTGCTCGCTCCATTGTTCCGGAGAACAGAGTTTTAGTCATCTTGCCCATGAGGCATGGTTTGCAAGTACCAAGTGATTCATAATCAAATGATTCCAAAAGTCCATCAGTATGGAGTTTATTCATGCGCTTTACACCAATATGACCCAAACGACAGTGCCACAAATAAGTTGCACTATCATTATCAACTCTGCATCTTTTGGCTTCAATATTATGAATATGTGTATCACTACTATCGAGATTCAGTAAAAATAGACCACTCTTTAAGGGTGCATGACCATAAAATATATTACTCATATAAATAGAACAACCATTATTCTCAGATTTAAATGGATAACAGTCTCACATCAAACAAGATCCAGATATAATGTTCATGCTCAACGCTGGCACCAAATAACAATTACTCAGGTCTAAAACTAATCCTGAAGGTAGATGTAGAGGTAGCGTGCCAACCGCGATCACATCAACTTTGGAACCATTTCCCACGCGCATCGTCACCTCGTCCTTAGCTAATCTTTGCTTAATCCATAGTCCCTGTTTTGAGTTGCAAATATTAACAACAGAACCAGTATCAAATACCCAGGCACTGCTGCGAGCATAAGTAAGGTATACATCAATAACATGTATATCACATATACCTTTGTTCACCTTGCTGTCCTTCTTCTTCGCCAAATACTTGGGGTAGTTCTGCTTCCAGTGACCAGTCCCTTTGTAGTAGAAGCACTCAATCTCAGGCTTAGGTCTAGGCTTGGGTTTCTTCACTTGAGAAGCAACTTGCATGCCATTCTTATTGAAGTTCCCTTTCTTCCCTTTACCTTTTTTCTTGAAACTGGTGGTCTTGTTGACCATCAACACTTGATGCTCCTTCTTGATTTCTACCTCCGTAGCCTTTAGCATCGCGAAGAGCTCAGGAATTGTCTTATCCATCCCTTCCATATTATAGTTCATCATGAGGCTCTTGTAGCTTGGTGGCAGTGATTGAAGAATTCTGTCAATGACACTATCATCCAGAAGATTCACTCCCAGTTGAATCAAGTGATTATTATACCCAGACATTTTGAGTATATGTTCACTGCCAGAACTATTCTCCTCCATCTTGCAGCTGTAGAACTTATTGGAGACTTCATAACTCTCAATCCGGGCATTTGCTTGAAATATTAACTTCAACTCCCGGAACATCTCATATGCCCCATGACGTTCAAAACGTCATTGTAGTCCCGGTTATAAGCCGTAAAGCATGGCACACTAAACTATCGAGTAGTCATCATCTTTGCTCTGCCAAACGTTCAAAACATCTCGCATCGCTCCTGCAGTGGGTCTTGCACCTAGCGGTGCTTCCAGGACGCAATTCTTCTGTGCAATAATGAGGATAATCCTCAAGTTACGGACCCAATTCGTGTAATTGCTACCATCATCTTTCAACTTAGATTTCTCAAGGAACGCATTAAAATTCAACGGAACAACAGCACGGGCCATGTATCTACAACAACATAGACATGCAAAATACTTCATGTACTAAGTTCATGATAAATTAGTTCAATTAATCAAATTACTTAAGAACTCCCACTTAGATAAACATCCCTCTAATCATCTAAGTGATCACGTGATCCATATCAACGAAACCATGTCCGATCATCACGTGAGATGGAGTAGTTTTCAATGGTGAACATCACTATGTTGATCATATCTACAATATGATTCACGCTCGACCTTTCGGTCTCAGTGTTCCGAGGCCATATCTGCATATGCTAGGCTTGTCAAGTTTAACCCGAGTATTCTGCGTGTGCAAAACTGGCTTGTACTCGTTGTATGTGAACGTAGAGCTTATCACACCCGATCATCACATGGTGTCTCGGCACGACGAACTTTCGCAACAATGCATACTCAGGGAGAACACTTATACCTTGCAATTTAGTGAGAGATCATCTTATAATGCTACTGTCAATCTAAGCAAAATAAGATGCATAAAAGATAAACATCACATGAATTCAATATAAGTGATATGATATGGCCATCATCATATTGTGCCTTTGATCTCCATCTCCAAAGCACCGTCATGATCACCATCGTCACCGGCGCGACACCTTGATCTCCATCGTAGCATCATTGTCGTCTCGCCAACTATTGCTTCTATGACTATCACTACCGCTTAGTGATAAAGTAAAGCAATTACATGGTGATTGCATTTCATACAATAAAGCGACAACCATATGGCTCCTGCCAGTTGCCGATAACTCCGTTACAAAACATGATCATCTCATACAATAAAATTTAGCATCATGTCTTGACCATATTGTCGGTGTCAAAACCGACGGATCTTGGGTAGGGGGTCCCGAACTGTGCGTCTAAGGCTAATGGTAACAGGAGGTGGGGGACACGATGTTTACCCAGGTTCGGTCCCTCTCGATGGAGGTAATACCCTACTTCCTGCTTGATTGATCTTTATGATATGAGTATTACAAGTGTTGATCTACCACGAGATCGTAGAGGCTAAACCCTAGAAGCTAGCCTATGGTATGATTGTTGTTCTTGTCCTGCGGACTAAACCCTCCGGTTTATATAGACACCGGAGGGGGATAGGGTTACAGAGAGTCGGTTACAGAGAAGGAGATCTGTACATCCGGATTGCCAAGCTTTCCTTCCACGCCAAGGAGAGTCCCATCCGGACATGGGACAAAGTCTTCAATCTTGTATCTTCATAGTCCAACAGTCCGGCCAAAGAATATAGTCCGGCTGTCCGAGGACCCCCTAATCCAAGACTACCTCAGTAGTCCCTGAACCAGGCTTCAAAGACGATGAGTCCGGCGCGCAGATTGTCTTCGGCATTGCAAGGCTGGTTCCTCCTCCGAATACTCCATAGAAGATTTTGAACACATGAATCGTGTCCGACTCTACAAAACAAATTCCACATACCACCATAGAGAGTACAATATTCCACAAATCTAATCTGCTGACGTTATTTCATAGTGTGACGCCGCGGCCCGGTATTTATCCGAACCGTTTTTCAACCCACTAGCGCACATACCGTGAGGCGGTTTTATTGGCATGTCTTGTTGAAGTAGAGATCGTGTCCCCTTATCTCAGGATTCTCATCAATACAGGCGTGGGTAACCCAACCGCGCCATCAATACGGCGCTTGGGGAATAAGCGAGTTTATAGGGCAAGTGGGGAGGCGCACAGCTTTTACCGCCTTTATAAAGAGATAAGGATTCCCCTTTTTCACCCACGCCTTCTTCTTCCTCTGCTCATTGATAACCAACAAGTATAGGGGATAGTTGTAGCCTCTTTCGATAAGTAAGAGTGTCGAACCCAACGAGGAGCTAAAGGTAGAACAAATACTCTCTCAAGTCCTATCGGCCACTGATACGACTCTACGCACGCTTGACATTCGCTTTACCTAGAACAAGTATGAAACTAGAAGTACTTTGTAGGTGTGAATAGGTTTGCAAGATAATAAAGAACACGCAAATAAAAGCTAGGGGCTGTTTAGATAAAGATGCAAATAAAGTAAATATAGCGAGTGTGGAAAAGTGGTGGTAGGAGTTGTGGAATTGTCCCTAGGCAACTGACTATGTTACTAGACCGGTAATCACTATTGCAATTCTATTTGAGGGAGAGGCATAAGCTAACATAGTTTCTCTACTTGGATCATATGCACTTATGATTGGAACTCTAGCAATCATCCGCAACTACTAAAGATTCATTAAGGTAAAACCCAACCATAGCATTAAAGTATCAAGTCCCCTTTTATCCCATACGCAAACAACCTACTTACTCGGGTCTGTGCTTCTGTCACTCACGCCACCCACCATAAGCAAATCATAAACATATTGCAAACCCTACAGCGGGAATCCCTCACGCTTGCATGACACGGAGAGCACCATAGGACAGCACCAATAATAAAACATGCAACTCAAACCAATCACGATCATCAATTAACCCATAGGACAAAACGGATCTACTCAAACATCATAGGATAGCCATACATCATTGGGAAATAATATATAGCATTGAGCACCATGTTTAAGTAGAGATTACAGCGGGTAAGAGAGAGGTTACACCGCTGCATAGAGGGAGGAAGAGTTGGTGATGAAGGCGGTGAAGTTGTTGGTGAAGATCGCGGTGATGATGATGGCCCCCGGCAGCGCTCCAGCGCCACCGAAAGCAAGGGGGAGAGAGCCCCCCTTCTTCTTTTTCTTCCTTGACCTCCTCCCTAGATGGGACAAGGGTTTCCCCTCTGTTCCTTAGCTCCCATGGCGTGGGAGGGGCGAGAGCCCCTCCGAGATTGGATCTATCTCTCTGTTTCTGCGTTCTCTGGTTTTACCCCTTCACCATTTCCTTTATATCTGGAGATCCATAGCTTTGATTGGGGTGAATCTTTTGCCCAGATCTTTCTCATAAAATTAGCTTTCTTGCGCCAAAAGAAGAGTGTCAACCGCCTTATGGGTGGACCACGAGAGTCAGGGGCGCTCCTGGGGGGGTAGGGTGCGCCCCCTACCTCGTGACCACCCCGGACACCGTTTCGCGTTGATTTCACTTCCCAAAAATCATAAATATTCCAAAAAAAATCTCCGTCCATTTTTATCCCGTTTGGACTCCATTTGATATTGGGTTTTTGTGAAACAAAAAATAGGCAACAGAGAGGAACTGGCACTGGGCACTGGATCAATATGTTAGTCCCAAAAATAGTATAAAAACTTGCCAAAAGTATATAGAAGTTGGAGAATATTGGCATGGAACAATCAAAAATTATAGATACGACGGAGACGTATCAGCATCCCCAAGCTTAATTCCTGCTTGTCCTCGAGTAGGTAAATGATAAAAAAATCGATGTGGAATGCTACCTAGCATAATCTTGATCATATGTCTAATCATGGCATGAATATTAAGACACGAGTGATTCAAAGCAATAGTCTATCATTTGACATAAAAGCAATAATACTTCGAACGTACCAATAAAGCAATCATGTCTTTTCAAAACAACAAGGCCGAAGCAAGCTTATCCCTACAAAATCATACAGTTTGGCCATGCTTCATCTTCATCACACAAAATGCTCCCATCATGCACAACCCCGATGACGAGCCGAGCAATTGGTTCATACTTTTTAACGCGCTTCAGCTTTTTCAACCATCACGCAATACATGAGCGCAAGCCATGGATATAGCACTATAGGTGGAATAGAATATAATGATGGAGGTTATGTGGAGAAGACAAAAAGGGAGAAAGTCTCACATCGACACGGCTAATCAACGGGCTATGGAGATGCCCATCAATTTATGCCAATGCGAGGAGTAGGGATTGCCATGCAACGGATGCACTAAGAGCTATAAGTGCATGAAAGCTCAACAAAAGAAACTAAGTGGGTGTGCATCCAACTTGCTTGCTCATGAAGACCTAGGGCTTTTGAGGAAGCCCATCGTTGGAATATACAAGCCAAGTCCTATAATGAGAATTCCCACTAGTATATGAAAGTGACAACATAGGAGACAATCTATATGAAGAACATGGTGCTACTTTGAAGCACAAGATATGAGACTCACTACATGAAGAACATGGTGCTACTTTGAAGCACAAGTGTGGAAAAAGAGATAGTAACATTGCCCCCCTTTTTTGGATGGGCTTCTTTGGGCCCCTTTTTTTATTTAGGCTTCTTTGGCCTTTTTTTCATGGGGCAATGTTCTATAATGATGATCATCACACTTTTATTTACTTACAACTCAACATTACAACTCGATGCCAGAACAAAGATATGACTCTATATGAATGCTTCCGGCGGGGTATCGGGATGTGCAATGATCTAGCATAGCAATGACATCAAACATCATGCTAGCTATCTTACGATCATGCAAAGTAATATGATAATGAATGCTCAAGTCATGAATATGATGATGATGGAAGTTGCATGGCAATATATCTCGGAATGGCTATGGAAATGCCATGATAGGTAGGTATGGTGGCTGTTTTAAGGAAGATATAATGAGGCTTATGTGTGATAGAGCGTATCATATCACGGGGTTTGGATGCACCGGCGAAATTTGCACCAACTCTCGAGGTGAGAAAGGGCAATGCACGGTACCGAAGCGGCTAGCAATGATGGAAAGGTAAAAGTGCGTATAATTCATGGACTCACATTAGTCATAAAGAACGCATATACTTATTGCAATAATTTATTAGCCCTCAAAGCAAAGTACTACTACGCATGCCCCTAGGGGGATAGATTGGTAGGAAAAGACCATCGCTCGTCCCCGACTGCCACTCATAAGGAAGACAATCAAAGAAACACCCCATGCTTCAAATTTGTCACACAACGGTTACCATACGTGCATGCTACGGGACTTGAAAACCTCAACACAAGTGTCTCTACAATCCACAACCACCCACTAGCATGACTCTAATATCACCATCTTTATATCGCAAAACTATTGCAAGGAATCAAACATATCATATTCAACGATCTACAAGTTTTACGTATGATTTTATGACTAATCATGTGAATGACCAATTCATGTCATCTCTCTAAATTGATATAAGTGAAGCAAGAGAGTTTAATTCTTTCTACAAAAGATATGCCCACGCTCTAACAAGTATAAGTGAAGCAAAAGAGCATTCTACAAACGGCGGTTTTTCATGTAAAGAGAAACAGGCAATCCAACTTCAAATGATATAAGTGAAGCACATGAAGCATTCTATAAAGCCACACTCAAAAGATTTAAGTGAAGTGCAATGAGCATTCTATAAATCAACCAAGGACTATCTCATACCAGCATGGTACATAAAAGAAAAATAAAACCTAATTGCAAAAGACGCTCCAAGACTTGCACATAATGCATGAACGAAACGAATCCAGAACATACTGATACTTGTTAAAGAAAGAGGGGATGCCTCCCCAGCATCCCCAAGCTTAGACGTTTGAGTCTCCTTGAATATTTACTTGGGGTGCCTCGGGCATCCCCAAGCTTGAGCTCTTGCCTCTCTTCCTTCTTCTCACATCGAAACATCCTCGATTAGACACTACATCCACACAAAACTTCAACAGAAAACTCGGTAAGATCCGTTAGTATAATAAAGCAAATCACCACTCTAAGTACTGTTGCAAACCAATTCATATTTTGTTTTTTCATTGTTTCTACTGTAATATAGCTTTTACATGGCTTAATCCACTGATATAAATTGATAGATTCATCAAAACAAGCAAACTATGCATCAAAAACAGAATCTGTCAAAAACAGAACAGTCTGTAGCAATCTGAACATCCACCATACTTCTGGTACCCCAACAATTCTACCAAAATTAGGAAAACTAACCAAGTTGTATAGAAAGACAGTGCAAAAGGAATCAGAACCAATTGACCTTCCAGGTAAAAATGTAAAATTGCGCACTACAGCCAAAGTTTCTGTCCTGCACCGTACAAACCAACAAGCATTGTAAACATCCTAAAGGCAAACCTTGGCACATTATTTTCATAATACAATGGAATTGTACAAGGGGATTATTATTTTTATTGAAAATTTTCTGTAATTAAGATTCACAAAGTTCCCATGGGCATGAACAAAGTTCAAGGACGTCCCCCACTTTCACAATGCTCGTCTCTCACTTTCACTTCTCTTTTTGAAAAGTTTTGGGTTCCCCTCTTTATTTTTGTTGTTTTTAAACTATATGAAAATACTCAACAGGAATAAATGGCTCTCTAAAACTTCCGGGTTGTCTCCCTGGCAACGCTTTCTTTAAAGCCATTAAGCTAGGCATATAGTGCTCAAGTAGTGAATCCACCCGGATCCCAAGGTATATCAAAGCCAATTTTAATTAACAATGATTTGTAATTTAGTAGTGAGAACAAAGTAACATAAATCATGTAATGACGAAGTCTAACTCTCTTCCTATGCATCGGCATGTCATAAAAGAACAATTCATGCACACATAGTAAAGGCCAATGCATAGTATAAACAGTTTCTTGCAATTTTATCGTGTGGGAAACATAGAGAGGTGGAGATATAGTTCCTCTCTCATAATAATTGCAATTAGGAGCAGCAAGCACATGCATATTACATTCATCAAAATCATCATGTGCAATGGTAAAAGGCAACCCATCAATGTAATCCTTAATAAGCGCAAACTTCTCCGATATAGTGTAATCGGGAGAATTCAAAAAGATAATAGGACTATCATGCGTGGGTGCAATAGCAACAATTTGATGTTTAACATAAGGAACTATAGCAAGTTCATCTCCATAAGCATTATTCATATTGGCATCTTGGCCACAAGCATAGCAAGCATCATCAAAAAGGGATATTTCAAAAGAATCAAAGGGATCATAACAGTCATCATAGCAATCATCCTTCGGTAAGCACGAAGGGAAATTAAACAATGTATGAGTTGAAGAGTTACTCTCATTAGAAGGTGGGCACGGGTGATCAATCCGCTCTTCCTCCTTTTGTTCTTCGCTCTCCTCCTCATCTTTTTCATCCAATGAGCTCATAGTTTCATCAATTTCTTCTTCCATAGATTCCTGCAAAATATTATTCTCTTCTTGGACAGTGGAGAACTCCTCGATAAATTTTTTAACATAGGCATTAGAAGCATAATTCTCATAACAATATTCAAGTATGGCAAAATTTTCAGATTTGTGAAAAGTAGCATCATACGTTTCAATCAAAGAAGCAATTTCATAAGCACCCTTAAAAGCAACAAATTCTTCAATTTTTTGAACATCATAGTAATTGTAAACACCCTTAGCATACGAATATATGATTCCATTATCACTAAACTCACATTGATAGGGAAGGTGTTTCTTAGGGTTTTCAGAACACACAAGTAACATCATATATTTCACATAAATTCCAAGCATAGCATTGCAAATGTTGAATTTGACCCCATAATAATTTCCCTTTTTCAGATACACGGTGTCGCACATAACAAGCATGCTCATCTAAAGATTTGCCCTCAACTAAGCTAGTTGGGGTTTCAGCACGAGCACAAAGGGATCGAAGATGATCCAAGTAAAAAGCTTCAGTAGTGTGATAGATTTTGAGTGGTTCTTCAACCATTGGAGCAGTAGGTACAACTAATTTTTTTGTATTTTGCATTTCCTACCCATAACTAAAGATAGAAAACAACTAAGGACAGCAAATAAAAAATTACTTAGTGATAAAGCAAACAAGCACACACGAGAATATTCACCCCACGCTATGACTCCCCATCAACGGCGCCAGAAAAAGGTCTTGATAACCCACAAGTATAGGGGATAGTTGTAGCCTCTTTCGATAAGTAAGAGTGTCGAACCCAACGAGGAGCTAAAGGTAGAACAAATACTCTCTCAAGTCCTATCGGCCACTGATACGACTCTACGCACGCTTGACGTTCGCTTTACCTAGAACAAGTATGAAACTAGAAGTACTTTGTAGGTGTGAAAGGATAGGTTTGCAAGATAATAAAGAACACGTAAATAAAAGCTAGGGGTTGTTTAGATAAAGATGCAAATAAAGTAAATATAGCGAGTGTGGAAAAGTGGTGGTAGAAGTTGTGGAATTGTCCCTAGGCAACTGACTATGTTACTAGACCGGTAATCACTACTGCAATTCTATTTGAGGGAGAGGCATAAGCTAACATACTTTCTCTACTTGGATCATATGCACTTATGATTGGAACTCTAGAAATCATCCGCAACTACTAAAGATTCATTAAGGTAAAACCCAACCATAGCATTAAAGTATCAAGTCCCCTTTTATCCCATACGCAAACAACCTACTTACTCGGGTCTGTGCTTCTGTCACTCACGCCACCCACCATAAGCAAATCATAAACATATTGCAAACCCTACAATGGGAATCCCTCATGCTTGCGCGACACGGAGAGCACCATAGGACAGCACCAATAATAAAACATGCAACTCAAACCAATCACGATCATCAATTAACCCATAGGACAAAACGGATCTACTCAAACATCATAGGATAGCCATACATCATTGGGAAATAATATATAGCGTTGAGCACCATGTTTAAGTAGATATTACAGCGGGTAAGAGAGAGGTTATATCGCTGCATAGAGGGAGGAAGAGTTGGTGATGAAGGCGGTGAAGTTGTTGGTGAAGATCGCGGTGATGATGATGGCCCCCGGCAGCGCTCCGGCGCCACCGGAAGCAAGGGGGAGAGAGCCCCCCTTCTTCTTTTTCTTCCTTGACCTCCTCCCTAGATGGTACAAGGGTTTGCCCTCTGTTCCTTGGCTCCCATGGCATGGGAGGGGCGAGAGCCCCTCCGAGATTGGATCTATCTCTCTGTTTCTGTGTTCTCTGCTTTTACCCCTTCACCATTTCATTTATATCTGGAGATCCGTAACTCCGATTGGGGTGAATCTTTCGCCCAGATCTTTCTCATAAAATTAGCTTTCTTGCGCCAAAAGAAGAGCGTCAACCGCCTTACGGGTGGACCACGAGGGTCAGGGGCGCGCCTGGGGGTAGGGCGCACCCCCCTACCTCGTGACCACCCCGGACACCGTTTTGCGTTGATTTCACTTCCCAAAAATCATAAATATTCCAAAAAAATCTCCATTCATTTTTATCCCGTTTGGACTCCATTTGATATTGGGTTTCTGAGAAACAAAAAACATGCAACAGACAGGAACTGGCACTGGGCACTGGATCAATATGTTATTCCCAAAAATAGTATAAAAAGTGGCCAAAAGTATATAAAAGTTGGAGAATATTGGCATGGAACAATCAAAAATTATAGATACGACGGAGACGTATTACTCATCCATTCCCCCTCTGCTCGAGCTCTAGCGCCCAAGCGTTCGTCTTCTCCGCCCCAAAAAAGCCTTCCGAAAATGTCCGGATCCAGAGCAGGAGGCAAGTGGATGGCCTCTACCGTCCGGGAGAAGGATATCAAAAAGCTTCGGGAGGCCGGGTATCTGGCTAAGAAAATCAGGCATTGTCTGCGCACGTCAGGTCAGATCATCCCTACTCCGGAACCCCACGAGAGGGTTGTATTCCTTCCTCATTTTGTCCGCGGGCGAGGGTTTCCCCTCCACCCATTTGTTCGCGGCATCATGTATTATTATGGGATCGATTTTCATGATCTATCCCCCAATTCCTTCCTCAACATCTTGACATTCATCGTCGTGTGCGAGGCCTTACTCCGCATCTCGCCACACTTCGGCTTATGGCTGAAGATCTTTAATGTGAAGCCCAAGGTAGTGAGCGGCGAGCACGCCGAGTGCGGAGGCGCCATGGTGAGCAAGATGATCAACGTCACATGGTCGGCAGGTACTTTCAATGATTCTGTTAAAGAGTGGCAGTAGCAGTGGTTTTACATAACTGAGCCGCGCAGCACGGAATTGGCCACTGCTCCCGAATTCTGATCCGGAGCCCCCCTACGACTTATGTCCTGGCCCAAGAAGGGCCTTGAATGGTCTTCGCCCGATGAATTGTCGGCGCTCCAGACGCGCGTCAAGGGTATGGAAGACAAGAATATCAAACTTGTCAATGTAGTCCAGGTGATGATAGTTCGCCGGATTCTTCCTTGTGAACACAGGGCTTGCAATTTATGGGAATTTGACCCGACCAAGCACCAGGCCCTTCTAGAGCTCTTCGGCTCCTCGCACAAGGATATTTGGAAGGTGCTCTTTAAGTCCAGAAAATCGTGGACGGACTCCGCCGAGGACCGTGGTTACCAACTGTCCCGCCCTGCAAGCTCGGTAAGTCATTGTATGTTGGCAATTCATATGTTTCATTCGCATATCCAGAGGAAGATGCTTAACGTGCTTTCCACAATTCTCCTAGGGCTGGACGAAGAAGGCAGAGCGGATCTATTGTCCGGCCTCACTGCCGAAAGAACCGGCCGGCCCTCTTCTGACGAAGATGCTGGTCCCGGCGCTTTACAAGGCACCAAAGAAGAAGGCCGGGAAGGAGGCCAAGAAGACCAGGAGCGGCCTCCATCGCTGCGGCGCTTCGGACACAAAATCCGAAGACTCCAATGCCCATTCTTCCTCCGAAGAGTACGAGGAGGAGGAAGAAGATGAATCCCCCGGGGGGAAGAAATAAAAGGACGGCCTCCACATCCCTGGAGGCCGAATCGCCTAAGAGGGGAAAAACTCCTCCAGAGGAGTCCACCTCCGCTGCCGATAACAGCCCGGAGTGGGATCCCAGGACCCAGCCCCTGGTGAACTCATGAGTATACAAAACCCGAACATGCTTATGCTTCCAGGCTCATCATGGCATAATATTTTAATCTAAGCCATATTTTTTTTGCAGTCCGGTGAGGTCCCGCACCGAACAATCCTCATCGGAGGATTCACTGGCTTCGAATGCTATGGAGAGCGGGACGCCCCTGAAGGCTCCTTCCCCCAAACATGTGAATGACACCGAGGTTTCGTCCCAGGAGGACCTAGGCCAAGGAGGGAGGAAAAGCTCGTAAAGGCGGCACCAGGAAGTCAAACTTCGGGGGCCGGATACATGGGAGAGAAGGCTCCCACGGACATTGACGGCGGGGGCTATCTTGAGCTCGGCCCCCAATCGGACGCAATTCCGGAGACCAACACGGCTCCAGAAGCAGGCAGGCTACCTCCCTCAATTGGAGGGGGTGTGCCCGTTCCACCGACAACCTTTGTCCAACCAGAGGTTCTGGATATTTTATTGGCGGCGCTGAAAAGTGCCTCCATCGTTGATGAACACCGTGCCCTTATGGGTGTGGTGATTGAGAAGATTCAGTCCACTAAGAGTGGACTGAATGAGGCCTGCATCAGCCTTATAACGGGCCTTGAGGTATGTTTTGAGAGGTTTCGAAGAGTGTCATAGTATAGGTAGTAGCCCCTGATACACTGTTCGGTGAAAGGGAGAACCAAATAGAGGATCAAATAAATGTTCACAGGAGACTTTATGGCGCCTCTCTTTTGTTCAAAAGCAGACGTCTGTAGCAACTGCCGCCTCTCAAACTGCCGAAGTCTCCGGAGTGAGGCAAAGTCTAGAGCGGGCCGAAGGAGAACTCGACCAAGTAAAGAAGCAATTGGAGGATAACCAAGGTATGCAGAAACCTTGTTTGCATTCAGCACAAATGAATTAGTCAGTATGATGAAAATATTTCTATGATGTGCTCTAGGGGCGACGGCTGAATTGAGGCTCTTAAGAAGGCTATGGCCGAAGCCGAGAAGAAGGCAGCCGCAGAGCAGGCACTTCGCGAAAAACACGAGGCCAGGGTTATTGAAGCTGAGCGAGAGCTTCAAGAGACCGTGAAGAAATGCGAGGCTTTGGAGCAGAGTGTAGCAGGGAAGAAATCCGAACTCTCCTAAGCTCGCCAAGCCGCGAGTGATGCCCGGGGGGAAGCCCAGGGTGCCCTGAAGGAAATCCAGGAGGCGAGGAAGATTGCAGCTGGTAAGGCTTGTTCTATACAAAGCGGGTATATGAAAGGAGAAAATCAAGTTGATAATTTTGAATTCTGATTTTTCCAGGGGTGTTTGCAGAGCTGCCATGCAGCATATCTGATGCCGCACAATTCTATCAAGCTGAAGACAGGAGTACTGCGGAGAAGCTCTTCTGGTCGCAGTATCTAGCGCCGGAGTATCCTGTGCCATTTGCCGATCGGCTGAAACAGTTGATCAAACTGCGTAAGGTGGCCGAACTAGCCATGAAGGATTTAATTATCCGGCTAAGGCCTGCCGAGCCGATTCCAAGCAGCTACTTCGGGCTCGTGAAGCAGCTTGCGGGTGCCTGCCCTCGACTTGATGTCATCAAGCGGTCGGTCCGTATTGAGGGTGCACGAATGCCTTCTCCCACGCAAAGGTGCACTGGGGGAAGAGGGATGTTGAAAAGCTGATGACCGAGGGACCGTCAGAGGGGAAAGAGCATCGCAAGCCCGAATTGTATTATGATAGTGTCATAAAAGGATCCCGCCTTGCGGCGGGGCAATGCACCAAGGACATTATATTTCCATGAATACAGTCATGTTGTCCTTTGTAATGATAAACAAGGTCATTTCTATTATTCATTGCCTGTTATTTGAAAGTATTTCCTCTTGCGTGGCCATTTTATACATATATTAATCCTGAGAGATGGCCAGTCGTCGGCTTCTTCCCCCATGTAGGAAGTACGGGGGTGTTCGGGATAAATCTGAGCACTCTTTATCCCAGTTTTAGGTCCTTGAAGGAGGTGTTCAGCACAACGAACTAGGAAATCGGACTATAGGGCTTCATCACTCTCACTTAGCCATAGGAGTCTGAAAAAAGGAAGGTAGGCGCAGCCCCTGGTGTTCGTTAGACCGCACGAGGGGCTCTATAAGCACCTGATCGGAAGAAAACCGATCCATCGCACGCTGCATTGGTTATAGCATAATGCGGAAGAAATCCTTAAAGATTTTACAACCTCGCTAACAGCTGACCAGCTCTCGCCGTATCATGACAGTCAGTTTTCTGCTTTCTCTACTGAGGTGCTTGTCCAGAAGAACCGGGACACAATCGCAGTAGTTCTCCCAGCGCTATCTTAGCCGATATAGCGAAACATAAGGTACCAAAACATGGGAGCCGGGCAAACCCAACTATTGACCCAAGACATGATTCGGAGTTGATGCATATAATGCTATAAGTTCGGGGTGCCGAACGACCGTGAAGGTGGTCGGACTTTATCAGCGTATTATGGGTATAATGAAGCCCCTGGCATATTAAGGCATATCGCGATGTACGGATGCCATTTCACAAAGAGTGTCGATTAAGAAACAACAGTAGATGAGAGTCATATAAAGCTATATGTTGTAATTGAATAACACGTCGATGCATATGAGTGCATGTAATGTGATGAAAATAAACATGATTTCAGAACCTGCTGAGGCCAGGCGGGAGGATGTTGTGCGCGGATCCGGAGTATGTTTGAATGGTCATCGAGGGGAATATCTAAAGATTCCCTTGTGCCTTCAAGCTGTTTTCATGTCGCCGGTCCTGGCCTACGCAAAAGTGAACCTGCAAGCAAAAGGAGAGAAACGTTTGTGTTTCTCGTAGTGGTTGAGCCGCAGTGTGTGGCCTATCCAGGCTCTGCCTCCTGGTACTGCCAGAGTGTTTTAATTAAGCTCCGGATGAGCTGGGCTATCCCGCTAGGAAGTAGCTCGGACTCCCTTGATGGTGTCTGGAAGTTTGGCCGTTGCCTTGAAGTTTGATCGAAAGATGCCACTCGTTGCATCTTCTGCTAAGGCGGTGGTATACTCTTTGGCACAAAGGGGAGGTTCGGCCATGCCAGTAACTGTTATGACGCCACGCGGACCGGGCATCTTGAGTTTTTGGTAGACATAATGCACCACCGCATTGAATGAAGCAAACGCGGTTCGTCCGAGCAGTGCATGATAATTACTGCAAAAAGGGACGATGTCGAAGATTAACTCTTCGGTACGGTAGTTGTTCGGTGATCCGAAGACTATCTCCAGAGTGATGGAGCCTATACAACGGGCTTCCACACCTAGTATGACACCTTTAAAGGTGGTTTTAGTGGGCTTGATCATCGAATGATCAATACCCATCTTGCGCATTGTGTCCTGATACAGCAGGTTTAGACTGCTGCCTCCGTCCATAAGGACTCGTGTGAGGTGGAATCCATCAATTATTGGGTCAAGGACGAGTGCGGCTAAATTGCCCTAATTGGCCTTGGCTGGACGATCCGTACGATCGAAAGTGCTCGGCCATAGTACATATTGTGGGGCTACTGGCTCCGTTAAGTCGACATCCCTAAGCTTACAGGTCCGTTCCGGTTTGGGAATGTGGATGGCGTTTATCATGTTCACCGTTTTGATTCGAGGGGGAAATTTCTTCTGCCCTCCTTTGTTTGGTAATCGGGGATCCTCGTCGTCGTCATCGCTTTGAGACCCTTTCTCTTTATTTTTGGCGCCTGACCTGCCGGCTTGTTTGAAGACCCAGCATTCTCGGTTGGTATGATTGGTTGTCGTTCCTGGGGTGCCGTGAATTTGGCATGGACGATCGACTATGCGTTCCAGACCGGACGGGCCCGAATTGTTCTTTCGGAATGGCTTTTTCCACTGACCAGACTTAGATCCACGGAATCCGGCATTAACTGCCGTGTCTTCGGCGTTATCACCATTTTTGTGATGCTTGTGTTTGTTGCGTCGAGGTTTGCCATTGTTATCTCTGGTCTCTGATGTGCTAGGATTGCTTGTTGTGTTGTTGCTACGAGCCAACCAGTTATCTTCGCCCGTGCAAAAGCGGGTCATGAGTGTCGTGAGGGCTTCCATGGACTTCGGCTTCTCTTGGCCGAGGTGTCGGGCGGGCCACTCGTCGCGTATGTTATGCTTAAAGGCCGCTAGGGCTTCGGCATCCGGACAGTCAACAATTTGGTTCTTTTTGGTTAGGAACCGAGTCCAGAATTTCCTGGCTAACTCTCCGGGCTGTTGGGTTATGTGACTTAAGTCATCAGCATCCGGTGGTCGCACGTAAGTGCCCTGGAAGTTGTCGAGGAATGCGTCCTCCAGGTTCTCCCAACTGCCAATGGAGTTTGCCGGCAGGCTATTCAGCAAATGCCAAGCCGGTCCTTTGAGCTTAAGTGGGAGGTACTTGATGGCGTGTAGATCGTCACCGTGGGCCATGTGAATGTGGAGAAGGAAATCTTCAATCCATACCGTGGGGTCTGTTGTACCATCATATGATTCAATATTTACGGGTTTAAACCCTTCTGGGAATTCATGATCCATTACTTCGTCAGTGAAGCATAGGTGGTGTGCAGCGCCTCTGTGCCGGGCTATGTCACGACGCAGCTCAAATGAGTCCGGTCTGTTGTATTCGGCCCAGCCGGATTTGTATTTGGTATATCTGGCGTGACGGTTGTCATCTCGTGTTGGGGCGCGCCCTCGTGATCCGTAGATCGATCTTGACTGTCCTGCATTGTTTTCCAGTATGTCTCACAGGTCCTGCGTATAGCCCCGAGCCTTGGTGTTTTTGTTTGTTTGGCGATGGGGTGCGGGCTGGTGTTCGGGCTGATACGCCGCTTTGTATCAGCCACGAGGTGGCCGGTCAGCCTCGTCTTGCGCTGGTAGTGTAGGCTCTAATGCCTCCTCCTCGAGTTGAGGTAGCAACTGCGCTTCGGGTAACTTTTTGTTGGGCGCTCGAGTCCGTATTCCTTGGCTGCCAGGACCTCAGTCCATCTATCTGCTAGCAGATCTTGATTAGCTTGAAGTTGCTGTTGTTTTTTCTTCAGGCTTTTTGTACTGGCCATAAGCCGGCGCTTGAAGCGCTCCTGCTTTACGGGATCCTCATACACGATGAATTCTTCGTCGCCCAGGCTCACCTCATCTTCGGAGAGGGGCATGTAATTATCATCCTCCAAGTCTCCATCTGTTGCCTGTTCATCCGGGCTAGCTTGCCCATCCTCCCGTCCGGCTTGCTCAATGCTTTGCTGGGAAGGATTGTTTTCGTCTTCGATACCATCCGTGTTGCTATCATCTTTTGTGCCGGTATTGCAATTTTTTCCATGGCGGGGCTTAGAGCGGCGTTGATGGCGCCGATGATTTGATTGCTTCCCCAAGGGATTATCCTCTGGTGCCTCATCGCCATTGTTTTCTTTGGGTGTGCCCACCATGTATATATCATATGATGAGGTGGCTGTCCAGCGCCTTGCGGGCGGTGGTTCCTGTTCTTCTCCTGCATCGTCATCCATACTATCAATGTCTTCAGAGTTGAAGTCGAGCACATCTGTTAAATCATTGACAGTGGCTATTAAGTGGGTGGTGGGTGGGGAACGAATTTCTTTGTCATCCGCTTCCCACTCAAGCCAGACATAGTTCGGCCAAGAGTCTCATGATAGAGAGAGAGAGAGACCTTAATGAATTTAGTACGTTGCCCAGGGGTGAGTGTTGAAAGATGTCCGCAGAGGTGAACTCCATGATAGGTGCCCAATCAGATTCGTAGGCACGGATGCACGCGGTTCGGAGCCTATGGCCGGAGACGAGTCCGAGGGTCTGATGACACACATCTCATTAGAGGTGGAGTCTGTGTTCGTCTCTAACGCTGCTGAGTATGCGGCCTCCATGGCGGTGTCACGCCCAATATGCGATACTATCCTAAAGAGACTCGAAGGTCCCACCAAGGATAGAACAGCATATTGAAACGCTTTTGCAAGGTGGATATCATTACATCAACATTACATAATAGATGGGGATACGATCAACATCCGACTACGGATGAAACACAAACAGAAACTCAAACGACATCCACCCTGCTAGCCCAGGCTATCGACCTAGAACCTATCCCCTGATCAAAGAAGAAGCAGAAGAAGAACTCCAAGACAAGCAAACATCGCTCTCGCATCATGATCATCGTAGAACCTGTACCTGCAACTATTGTTGTAGTAATCTGTGAGCCACAAGGACTCAGCAATCCCATTACCATGGGTATCAAGACTAGCAAAGCATAATGGGTAAGGAAGGGGTAAAGTGGTGAGGTTGCAGCAGCGACTAAGCAGGATATGGTGGCTTACATACGCAAATAATAGCGAGAAGAGAGCAAACAGAACGGTCGTGAAGCTAGCAATGATCAGGAAGTGATCCTGAACTCCTACTTACGTCAAACATAACCCAAAACCGTGTTCACTTCCCGGACTCCGCCGAGAAGAGACCATCACGACTACGCATGCGGTTGATGCGCTTTAATTCGGATCTGGTGTCAAGTTATCTACAACCGGACATTAACAAATTCCCGTCTGCCACATAACCGCGGGCACGGCTTTCAAAAGTTTATAACCTGTAGGGGTGTCCCAACTTAGCCCATGATAAGCTCTTGCGGTCAACGAAGGATATTCCTTCACCCAGGAAGACCCGATCAGACTCGGAATCCCGGTTACAAGACATTTCGATAATGGTAAAACAAGACCAACAAAGCCGCCCGGATGTGCCGACAAATCCCGATAGGAGCTGCACATATCTCATTCTCAGGGCACACCGGATGAGCCAGACGACGGGTTGGCATAGACCCTGGTTGCCCAGGGGGCACCGGACATCGCTCGGTTTGGACCAGCACTCAGAGGAGAACTGGCCCGGGGGGTAAAATAAAGATGACCCTCGGGCTCCGGAAACCCGAGGGAAAAAGGGCTAGGTGAGACAAATGATAAAACCAATGTTGGGCCTTGCTGGAGGAGTTTTATTCAAAGCAAACTATCAAGGGGGTCCCATAAATCACCCAACTGCGTAAGGAACGCAAAATCCAGGAACATAACACCGGTATGATGGAAACTAGGGGCGGCAAGTGTGGAACAAAACACCGGGCATAAGGCCGAGTCTTCCACCCTTTACCAAGTATATAGATGCATTAATTAAATAAGAGATATTGTGATATCCCAAACATAATCCTGTCCATCATGGGGCAATCTTCAACTTCACCTGCAACTAACAACGCTATAAGAGGGGCTGAGCAAAAGAGGTAACATAGCCAAGCAACGGTTTGCTAGGAAGGGTGAAAAGGTTAGAGGCTGACATGGCAATTGGGAGGCTTGAAGAGCAAATGATAGGTGGCGCAGCAAAGCAATAGAACGAAGCAACTAGCATAGCAATGATAGTAGTGAGATCCAGGGTAACGGTCATCTTGCCTGAAATCCTGCAAGGAAGAAGAACGAGTCCATGAAGAAGATGAAGCCACAAAGACAAACCAAGCGTAGACGAACGAATCCTCACGATCGCAACGAAACGGGAACTATCGAGAAGAAGCACACAACATGGTAAACACACCAAACATAGACAAGACATGATGCTCAACCAAGTATGATGCATGACAAAGCTACATGAAGCTACTCATGGCAAGAGATGATGCAAACAAGAGCAACACATCAAGGCAAGTTTAAATGAGGCCGGGAACAACATATAACAATTCCGGTAAGTCCTCATATGCAAGTTTAGAAATTGGTCTAGATCTGAATAAACCTTATGTTCAAGTTGTTAAACAGCAAGTTAAGATGCACCAAGATGATCTACATGAGATTCTAGTCAAGTTACATATAAAGTTCATTTAATTCGGAGCTATGGCCTAGAAGATATGAGCAAAACAAGTTAAACATGGCATTGATGCAAAAAGCATACAAACATCAAGAAAACACCTCAAAACAAGGATGCAACATGATAACATGAAACTACATGCAAAATCAAGCAAGTTTCATATAGAGCACACTCAAAACGGAGCAACGGTTCAACACATACACTCTATACAAGTTTAAAGGACAAGCTGTCCAAAACAGCAACTAGGCATATTGCAAGCATCAAAACAACAGGCTACAGCAGCTCAACATGATAACAAAAGGCATGGACATAATGTACAGGTAAAGCATAACAAAACATGAGCACTGAGCTATCTCCAGAAAACACTAGAACATACCCAAAAAGACATGGCAAGATTGCATATAATAACAGTTTCAAACTTTGCAGAAATAACATCAGGTTGCAAAGTTTAGAGCTATCAAACAACATGCTACAGGAACTTATCATGGCAAACAAAGGCATGGAATGAATCTACTAATTGCATAGACAAAAGTCCTTTACTGACCATGAGCCAAAAAGGATCAGAATATATGATGGCACCCATGTAAACATGGCAAGTTATATGACAGATTCAAACATGGCAGGAACAACAATAAATAGGTAGTTGGTGAGCTTGTACCACTCACCACAGATCAATACATGGCATGACAAGGCAACCAACAGTAAGAAGACATGTTTATGAAGCTATGCATGGCAAGAGCAAGTTCATAGGGTACATGGATCACTAGCAAATCACATGGCAAAACTGAACTTAATGTTAACAGGCTGACAGCAACATTATTTAGCAACTTGAGAGCAAGATTGCAACAAGCTACAGCAGGCTATAAATGCAACCAGGGGCATGGATGGATAGATAAAGACATGTATAACAACACATCCTTAGTGAACATCTCCAGATTATGCACAGAATGACTTGTAGCAGCAGGTTTACATAGCATCATGTTGTAACAGATTCAGCCTAGCAAAACAGCAACAGCAAGTACCCTACTTAACAAGCTTGATGCACTCACTAGAAGACTCACAAAAATATATGGATGGAACCACTGTAAATATGGCATGATGTAGATCAAAACACATGTAGAGCTCATGCTCATAGGATGCACACATAAAATGCAACAAAAATGACAAAACACCAAGTTATAACAGTTTCAGCAGATTAACATCATATAGCACTCTTGCAACGATGATTCAGGCATGAAGATGGACTCAAACAACCATGGCACAATGGAATGAAATGTAGAGCATCGCTCGTTGAACATATTGAAATATTATGCACGCAAAACGGAGCAGTATGCACAGAGTTATGATGCAATGAACAGGGTAATATAATATGCAGATCTGGGGACTTGGAGAAAAAATATACCCCACGTAAAAGTCAATGGGACGGCGGGATCCGGGACGGCGAGATCCAGGCGGCACGGGGGCGCGTTTGGATCGCGGGACGGGTGGATCTCATCCACCCGCCCGGTTCCGGCGAGGCGGCGTACTCCGGCGAGGCGCGCGACGCCGGGGAGGCGCGGGGAGCGGCGGCGGGTCGCGGGTGGCCGGCGACGGGGGTCGGAGCAGCTCCGGCGGGGATGGCCGGTGGCGGGAGGCTCCGGGACGGCGCGGAGGCGCGCCACAGCGGCGGGGCGACTGACGGCGGCGGACGACGCCGAATGGCAAGGCGGCGGTGGTGGGCGGCGCCGACAGGAGGAGGCTCGGGCGGCGCGGAGCCGATCGGGCGAGCGGGTGGCGCGGGGAGGCTCGGGCGGGCACGCGGGCCTGGGCGGGCCACGCCTGGGCCCGGCGGGCCGCGGAGGCGGGGAGGAGGCCGGAGGCCAGGTGGCGCGGTGGGATTGGACGGGGGAGCGGGGCGGACGTGTCCGCGCCGGGCGGACGTGTCCGGCGCCGGGCGGACGTGTCCGGCAGCGGGCGGACGTGTTCGGCGTGCGGAGGAAGAAGGGGGGCTAGGGTTTGGACCCGGATTTCGGAAGGGGAGGCATATTTATAGATTCTGGGAGCTTGGAGAGTCCAAATGAGGAGCAGTTTTTGGCCACGCGATCGTGATCGAACGACTGAGAGCATGGAGGGGGTTAGGATGGGTTATGGGCCACTTTGGAGGGGTGTTGGGCTGCAACACAAAAGAGGCATTTGTGGTTACCCGGTTAACCGTTGGAGTATCAAACGACCTCCAAATGGCACGAAACTTGACAGGCGGTCTACCGGTGCTATACCAAGGCCGCTTGGCAAGACTCGGTTTATTCTGAGAACGTTTAATACCCGCTCACAACGAGAGACAAAAGGGGGAACGCCGAAGGGCATAGGAGTGCCGGATTGCAAAACGGACAACGGGGAAAATGCTCGGATGCAAGAAACGAACACGTATGCAATGCAATGCACATGATGACATGGCAATATGCAACACGCAAGCAAATGACATGGCAACAATGACGAATAACTGGCGGACACCTGGCGCATCGAATCCGGGCCGTTACAAGCAGGGTCCATCCTCCCATCCTCGGACGGCACGATCTGCTCTGGATTAGTGGTTGAGGCAGCTGCAGGTGTGATCTCCCAAACACCGCCCGACGGCAGATCTAAGTCATGCTTGTCGTGGCTGTTCGGCGCACCTGGCATGGGCTCGAAACCGTCAAAGATCAAGTCTCCGCGGATGTCGGCGGTGTAGTTCAAGCTTCCAAACCTGACCTGGTGGCCAGGGGCATAGTTGTCGATCTACTCCAGGTGGCCAAGCGAGTTGGCCCGCAGTACGAAGCCGCCGAATACAAAGATCTGTCCAGGGAAGAAAACCTCAAACTGGACCGCATCATTGCTGATGATTGAAGGAGCCATCAAGCCTTATCGCGACGACACAGTGGAACTCTCAATGAAAGCACCAATGTCGGTGTCAAAACCAGTGGATCTCGGGTAGGGGGTCCCGAACTATGCGTCTAACGCTAATGGTCACAGGAGGCGGGGGACACGATGTTTACCCAGGTTCGGGCCCTCTCGATGGAGGTAATACCCTACTTCCTGCTTGATTGATCTTGATGATATGAGTATTACAAGAGTTGATCTACCATGAGATCATAGAAGCTAAACCCTAGAAGCTATCCTATGGTATGATTGTTGTTCTAGTCCTACAGACTAAACCCTCCGGTTTATATAGACACCGGAGGGGGCTAGGGTTACATAGAGTCGGTTATAGAGAAGGAGATCTATACATCCGGATTGCCAAGCATGCCTTCCACGCCAAGGAGAGTCCCATCCGGACACGGGACGAAGTCTTCAGTCTTGTATCTTCATAGTCCAACAGTCCGGCCAAAGTATATAGTCCGGCTGTCCGAGGACCCCCTAATCCAGGACTCCCTCACATATCACATCACAACATGCCCTGCAAAAACAAGTTAGATGTCCTCTACTTTGTTGTTGCAAGTTTTACGTGGCTGCTACGGGCTAAGCAAGAACCGTTCTTACCTACGCATCAAAACCACAACGATATTCCGTCAAGTATGTGTTGTTTTAACCTTCACAAGGACCGGGCGTAGCCACAATCGATTCAACTAAAGTTGGAGAAACTGACACCCGCCAGCCACCTTTGTGTGAAGCACATCGGTAGGACCAGTCTTGCGTAAGCGTACGCGTAATGTCGGTCCGGGCCGCTTCATTAAACAATACCGCCGAATCAAAGTATGACATGCTGGTAAGCAGTATGACTAGTATCGCCCACAACTCACTTGTGTTCTACTCGTGCATATAACATCTATGCATAAACCTGGCTCGGATGCCACTGTTGGGGAACGTATTAATTTCAAAAAAATTCCTACGCACACGCAAGATCATGGTGATGCATAGCAACGAGAGGGGAGAGTGTCATCCATGTACCCTCGTAGACCGTAAGCAGAAGCGTTATAACAACGCGGTTGATGTAGTCATACGTCTTCACGATCGACCGATCCTAGTACTGAATGTACGGCAGCTCCGTGATTTGCAGACGTTCAGCTCGGTGACGTCCCACGAACTCACGATCCAGTAGAGCTTCGAGGGAGAGTTCCGTCAGCACGACGGCATGATGACAGTGTTGATGAAGCTACCAACGCAGGGCTTCGCCTAAGCACCGCAAGGATATGATCGAGGTGGATTCTGGTGGAGGGGGGAACCGTACACGGCTAAAGATCAATGATGAACTTGTGTGTCTTGGGGTGCCCTCCTGCCCCCATATATAAAGGAGCAAGGAGGGAGGCGGACGGCCTAGGAGGAGGGCGCGCCAAGGGGGGAGTCCTACTCCCACTGGGAGTAGGACTCCCCTTTCCTAGTAGGAGTAGAAGAAGGGGGAGGGAAGGAAAGGAGGAGAAGGATGGAGGGGGCGCCGCCCCTCCCCCCTAGTCCAATTCGGACTAGGCTTGGGGGGCGCGGCCCAGCCCTACCCAGCCCCTCTCTCTCTCTCTCCCTAAAGCCCATTAAGGCCCATATACTCCCCGGGGGATTCCAGTCACCTCCCGGTACTCCGGTATTTATCCGGTGACCCCCGAAACCCTTCCGGTGTCCGAATCTAATCTTCCAATATATCAATCTTTATGTCTCGACCATTTCGAGACTCTTCGTCATGTCCATGATCTCATCCGGGACTCCGAACAACCTTCGGTACATCAAAACACATAAACTTATAATATCGATCGTCACCGAACTTTAAGTGTGCGGACCCTACGGGTTCGAGAACTATATAGACATGACCGAGACATGTCTCCGTGTTGGGGAATGTAGCAGAAATTCAAAATTTTCCTACGAGTCACCAAGATCTATCTATGGAGAAACTAGCAACGAGGGTAAGTAGAGTGCATCTACATACCCTTGTAGATCGCTAAGTGGAAGCGTTCAAGAGAACGGGGTTGAAGGAGTCGTACTCGTCGTGATTCAAAATTTCCAGCAAGGAGAGACGGAGAGGTTGGGGAAGACTCCGTCCAGCAGCAGCACGATGGCGTGCTGGTGATGGAGGAGCGTGGTATTCCAGCAGGGCTTCGCCAAGCACCGCGAGAGATGAGGAGGAAGAGAGGTAGGGCTGCGCCAGGGAGAGGTGGAAACTCTAGTGTATGGCAGCACCAAAACCTCAAGTATATATAGGGGAGAGGGAGGGGGATGTGCCCCCCTTAGGGTTCCCACCCCAAGGGGTGCGGCAGCCCCTAGATCCCATCTAGGGTGCGGCCAAGGGGGGAGAGGGGGAAACTTGCCCCCCAAGTAAGGTGGGTGCGCCCCCTCCCCAAACCCTAGGCGCCTTGGGCCCTTGTGGGGGGTGCACCAGCCCACCTGGGGCTGGTACCCTCCCACACTTGTCCCATGCAGCCCTCTGGGGCTAGTGGCCCCACTTGTTGGACCCCTGGGACCCTCCCGGTAGTCCCAGTACGTTACCGATAACACCTGAAACTTTTCCGGTGACCAAAACAGGACTTCCCATATATAAATCTTTACCTCCGGACCATTCCGGAACTCCTCATTACGTCCGAGATCTCATCCGGGACTCGGAACAACATTCGGTAACCAGGTATATCTATTCCCTATAACCCTAGCATCACCGAACCTTATGTGTGTAGACCCTACGAGTTCGGGAACCATGCAGACATGACCGAGACGTTCTCCGGCCAATAACCAACAGCGGGATCTGGATACCCATGTTGGCTCCCACATGTTCCATGATGATCTTATCGGATGAACCACGATGTCGAGGATTCAATCAATCCCGTATACAATTCCCATTGTCTAGCGGTATTGTACTTGCCCGAGATTCGATCGTCGGTATGCCGATACCTTGTTCAATCTCGTTACCGGCAAGTCTCTTTACTCATTCCGTAACACATCATCCCATGATCAACCCCTTGGTCACATTGTGCACATTATGATGATGTCCTACCGAGTGGTCCCAGAGATACCTCTCCGTTACACGGAGTGACAAATCCCAGTCTCGATTCGTGCCAACCCAACAGACAATTTCGGAGATACCCATAGTGCACCTTTATAGCCACCCAGTTACGTTGTGACGTTTGGTACACCAAAATCATTCCTACGGTATCCGGGAGTTACACAATCTCATGGTCTAAGGAAATGATACTTGACAATAGAAAAGCTTTAGCATATGAACTACACGATCTTTGTGCTAGGCTAAGGATTGGGTCTTGTCCATCACATCATTCTACTAATGATGTGATCCTGTTATCAACGACATCCAATGTCCATGGTCAGGAAACCGTAACCATCTATTGATCAACGAGCTAGTCAATTAGAGGTTTACTAGGGACATGGTGTTGTCTATGTACCCACACATGTTTCTGAGTTTCCTATCAATACAATTAAAGCATGGATACTAAACGATTGTCATGAACAAGGAAATATAATAATAATAACTAATTTATTATTGCCTCTAGGGCATATTTCCAACAGTCTCCCACTTGCACTAGAGTCAATAATCTAGTTCACATCGCCATGTGATTAACACTGATAGGTCACATCGCCATGTGACCAACATCCAAAGTGTTTACTAGTGTCACTAAACTAGTTCACATCACCATGTGATTAAGACTCAGTGAGTTCTGGGGTTTGATCATGTTTTTCTTGTGAGAGAGGTTTTAGTCAACGGGTCTGCAACTTCAGATCCGTATGTATTTCGCAAATCTCTAGGTCATATTGTAAATGCTGCTTCCACGCTCCACTTGGAGCTATTCCGAATGGTTGCTCCACTATACGTTTCCGGTTTGCTACTCAGAGTCACTCGGATAGGTGTTAAAGCTTGCATCGATGTAACCCTTTACGCCGAACTCTTTATCACCTCCATAATCGAGAAACATGTCCTTTATTTACTCCAAGGACAATTTTGTCCGCTGTCCAATGATCCATTCGTGGATCATTCTTGTACCCCTTGACTGACTCATGGCAAGGCACACTTCCGGTGCGGTACACAGCATAGCATACTATAGAACCTATGTCTGAAGCATAGGGGACGACCTTCGTCCTTTCTCTCTCTTCTGTCGTGGTCGAGATTTAACTCTTAACTTCATACCTTACAACTCAGGCAAGAACTCCTTCTTTGACTGATCCATCTTGAACACCTTCAAGATCATGTCAAGGTATGTGCTCATTTGAAAGTACCATTTAGTGTTTTTGATCTATCCTCATAGATCTTGATGCTCAATGTTGAAGCAGGTTATTCCAGGTTTTCCATTGAAAAACACATTTTCAAACAACCCTATATGCTTTCCAGAAATTCTACATCATTTCCGATCAACAATATGTCAACAACATATACTCATCAGAAATGCTATAGTGCTCCCACTCACTTCTTTGGAAATACAAGTTTCTCATAAACTTTGTACAAACCCAAAATCTTTGATCATCTCATCAAAGTGTACATTCCAACTCTGAGATGCTTACTCTAGTCCTTAGAAGGATTGCTGGAGCTTTGCATATTTGTTAGCGTTCTTCAGGATTGACAAAACCTTCTGGTTGTATCACATACAACCTTTCCTCAAGGATATCGTCGAGGAAACAATGTTTTGACATCCTATCTGCAAGATTTCATAAATCATGTAGTAATTGCTAATATAATTCCAACAGACTCTTAGCATCGCTACGAGTGAGAAAGTCTCATCATAGTCAACTCCTTGAACTTGTCGGAAAACATCTTAACGACAAGTCGAGCTTTCTTAATGGTGATACTTACCATCATTGTCTGTCTTCCTTTTAAAATCCATCTGTACCCAACGGCCTTACGACCATCAAGTATTTCTTCCAAAGTCATGGATCCTCTCTTGGGTTTTATGGCCTCGAGCCATTCGTCGGAATCCGGGCCCACCATCGCTTCTCCATAGCTCGTAGGTTCATTGTTGTCTAGCAACATGACCTCTAAGACAGGATTACGTACCACTCTAAAGTAGTACGCGTCCTTGTCGACCTACGAGGTTCGGTAGTGACTTGATCCGAAGCATCATGATCACTATCATCAGCTTCCACTTCAATTGGCATAGATGCCACATGAACAACTTCATGTGCCCTGCTACACACTGGTTGAAGTGATGGTTCAATAACCTCATCAAGTATCCACCATCCTCCCACTAACTTCTTTCGAGAGAAACTTTTCCTCGAGAAAGGACCCGTTTCTAGAAACAATTACTTTTGCTTCCGGATCTGAGATAGGAGGTATACCCAACCATTTTGGGTATCCTATGAAGATGTATTTATCCATTTTGGGTTCGAGCTTATCACGATGAAACTTTTTCACATAAGCGTCGCAGCCCCAAACTTTCAAGAAATGACAACTTAGGTTTCTCCAAACCATAGTTCAAAGGTCGTCTCGACGGAATTACGTGGTGCCCTATTAAAGTGAGTGCGGTTGTCTCTAATGCCTAACCCATGAACGATAGTGGTAATTCGATAAGAGACATCATGGTATACCCCATATCCAATAGGGTGCATCTATGATGTTCGGACACACCATCACACTATGGTGTTCGAGGCGGTGTTAGTTGTGAAACAATTTCCACAATGTCTCAATTGTGTACCAAACTTGCAACTCAGATATCCATCTCTATGATCATATCACAGACATTTTATCCTCTTGTCACGAAGATCTTCAACTTCACTCTGAAATTACTTGAACCTTTCAATAATTCAGACTTGTGTTTCATCAAGTAAATATAAAACATCTACTCAAATCATCTGTGAAGTAAGAACATAACAATATTCACTGCATGCCTCAGCACTCATTGGACTGCACACATCAAAATGTGTTACTTCCAACAAGTTGCTATCTTGTTCCATCTTACGGAAAACGAGGCTTTTCAGTCATCTTGCCCATGTGGTATGATTTGCATATCTCAAGTGATTCAAAATCAAGTGAGTCCAAACAATCCATCTGCATGGAGTTTCTTCATGCGTATACACCAATAGACGTGGTTCGCATGTCTCAAACTTTTCAAAAACAAGTGAGTCCAAAGATCCATCAACATGGAGCTTCTTCATGCGTGTTATACCAATATGACTTACATGGCAGTGCCACAAGTAAGTGGTACTATCATTACTATCTTATATCTTTTCGCATGAAAATGTGTATCACTACGATCGAGATTCAATAAACCATTCTTTTAGGTGCAAGACCATTGAAGGTATTATTCAAATAAATAGAGTAACCATTATTCTCCTTAAATGAATAACCGTATTGTGATAGACATAATCCAATCATGTCTATGCTCAACGCAAACACCAAATAACAATTGTTTAGGTTTAACACCAATCTCGATGGTAGACAGAGCAGGCGATGCTTGATCACATCAACCTTGGAAACACTTCCAACGCACATCGTCATCTCACCTATAGCTAGTCTCTGTTTATTTCGTAGCTCTTTTATTTCGAGTTAGTAACACTTAGAAACCGAACCGGTATCTTAATACCCTGGTGCTACTAGGAGTACTAGTAAAGTACACATTTAATTCAATGTATATCCAATATACTTCTATCGACCTTGCCAGCCTTCTCATCTACCAAGTATCTAGGGTAGTTCTGCTTCAGTGTCCGTTCCCTAATTATAGAAGCACTTAGTCTCGGGTTTGGGTTCAACCCTGGGTTTCTTCACTGGAGCAGCAACTGATTTTCCGTTTCATGAAGTACCCCTTCTTGCCCTTGCCCTTCTTGAAACTAGTGGTTTCACTAACCATCAAAAATTGATGCTCCTTCTTGATTTCAACATTCGCGGTGTCGAACATTGCAAATAGCTCAAGGATCATCATATCTATCCCTGTTATGTTATAGTTCATCATGAAGCTCTAGTAGCTTGGTGGCAATGTCTTCTGAGAAACATCACTATCTCATCTGGAAGATTAACTCCCACTCGATTCAAGTGATTGTTGTACCCAGACAATCTGAGTACAAGCTCAATGATTGAGATCTTCTCCCTTAGTTTTCAGGCTAAGAAAATCGTCGGAGGTCTTATACCTCTTGACGTGGGCACGAGCCTGAAATCCCAACTTCAGCCCTCGAAACATCTCATATGTTCCGCGACGTTTCGAAATCGTCTTTGGTGCCTCAACTCTAAACCGTTTAACTGAACTATCACGTAGTTATCAAAACGTGTATGTCAGATGTTCGCAACGTCCACAGACGACGTTCGAGGTTCAGCACATCGAGCGGTGCATTAAGGACATGAGCTTTCTACTTTCCGCATAAATACTACCATCAACTTTCAACTAAATTTTCTCTAGAAACATATCTAAAACAGTAGAACTAAAGCGCGAGCTATGACATAATTTGCAAAGGGTTTTTGACTATGTTCAGGATAAGTAAGTTCATCTAATGAACTCCCACTCAGATAGACATCCCTCTAGTTATCTAAGTTATTACACGATCCGAGTCAACTAGGTCGTGTCCGATCATCACGTGAGACGGACTAGTCATCATCGGTGAACATCTTCATGTTGATTGTATCTACCATACGACTCATGCTCGACCTTTCGATCTCTTGTATTCCGAGGCCATGTCTGTACATGCTAGGCTCGTCAAGTTAACCTGAGTGTTTCGCGTGTGTAAATCTGGCTTACACCCGTTGTATGTGAACGTTAGAATCTATCACACCCGATCATCACGTGGTGCTTCGAAACGACGAACTTTCGCAATGGTGCACAGTTAGGGGGGACACTTTCTTGAAATTTTAATGAGGGATCATCTTATTTACTACCATCGTTCTAAGCAAATAAGATGTATAAACATGATAAACATCACATGCAATCAAATAGTGACATGATATGGCCAATATCATTTTGCTCCTTTTGATCTCCACCTTCGGGGCTCCATGATCATCATCGTCATCGGCATGACACCATGATCCCCATCATCATGATCTTGTTGGGGAACGTAGCAGAAATTCAAAATTTACCTACGTGTCACCAAGATCTATCTATGGAGAAACTAGCAACGAGGGGAAGGAGAGTGCATCTACATACCCTTGTAGATCGCTAAGTGGAAGCGTTCAAGAGAACAGGGTTGAAGGAGTCGTACTCGTCGTGATCCAAATCACCGGAGATCCTAGTGCCGAACGGACGGCACCTCCGCGTTCAACACACGTGCAGCCCGGTGACGTCTCCCATGCCTTGATCCAGCAAGGAGAGAGGGAGAGGTTGGGGAAGACTCCATCCGGCAGCAGCACAACGGCGTGGTGGTGGTGGAGGAGCGTGGCAATCCTGCAGGGCTTCGCCAAGCACCGCGAGATATGAGGAGAAAGAGAGGTAGGGATGCGCCAATAGGAGAAGAAACTTCGTGTGTTGGGCTGCCCCTTTGCCTCCACTATATAGGGGGAGAGGGGGGGGGCTCCCCCACCTAGGGTTCCACCCTAGGGGCGGCGGCCAGCCCAAGATCCCATCTGGGGGCGGCCAAGGGGGGAGAGGGGAAACTTGCCCCCCAAGTTAGGTGGGTGCGCCCCCCCCCCCCCAAATCCTAGGCGCCTTGGGCCCTTGTGGGGGGCGCACCAGCCCACCTGGGGCTGGTCCCCTCCCACACTTGGCCCATCCAGCCCTCCGGGGATGGTGGCCCCACTTGGTGGGCCCCGGGACCCTCCCGGTGGTCCCGGTACGTTACCGATAAAACCAGAAACTTTTCCGGTGACCAAAACAGGACTTCCCATATATAAATCTTTATCTCTGGACCATTTCGGAACTCCTCGTGATGTCCGGGGTCTCATTTGGGACTCCGAGCAACATTTCGCAACCACATACAAACTTCCTTTATAACCCTAGCGTCATCGAACCTTAAGTGTGTAGACCCTACGGGTTCGGGAACAATGCAGACATGACCGAGACGTTCTCCGGTCAATAACCAACAGCGGGATCTACCAATGTTGGCTCCCACATGTTCCATGATGATCTCATTGGATGAACCACGACGTCAAGGATTCGATCAATCCTGTATACAATTCCCTTTGTCTAGCGGTATTGTACTTGCCCGAGATTCGATCGTCGGTATGCTGATACCTTGTTCAATCTCGTTACCCGCAAGTCTCTTTACTCGTTCTGTAACACATCATCCCATGATCAACCCTTTGGTCACATTGTGCACATTATGATGATGTCCTACTGAGTGGGCCCAGAGATACCTCTCCGTTACACGAAGTGACAAATCCCAGTCTCGATTCGTGCCAACCCAACAGACACTTTCGGAGATACCCGTAGTGCACCTTTATAGCCACCCAGTTACGTTGTGACGTTTGGTACACCCAAAGCATTCCTATGGTATCCGGGAGTTGCACAATCTCATGGTCTAAGGAAATGATACTTCACATTAGAAAAGCTTTAGCATACGAACTACGCGATCTTTGTGCTAGGCTTAGGATTGGGTCTTGTCCATCACATCATTCTCCCAATGATGTGATCCCGTTATCAACGACATCCAATGTCCATGGTCAGGAAACCGTAACCATCTATTGATCAACGAGCTAGTCAACTAGAGGCTTACTAGGGACATGGTGTTGTCTATGTACCCACACATGTATCTGAGTTTCCTGTCAATACAATTATAGCATGGATAATAAATGATTATCATGAACAAGGAAATATAATAATAATTACTAATTTATTATTGCCTCTAGGGCATATTTCCAACAGTTTCCCACTTGCACTAGAGTCAATAATCTAGTTCATATCGCCATGTGATTAACACTAACAGGTCACATCGCCATGTGACCAACATCCAAAGAGTTTACTAGTGTCACTAAACTAGTTCACATCACCATGTGATTAAGACTCAATGTGTTCTGTGGTTTGATCGTGTTTTGCTTGTGAGAGAGGTTTTAGTCAACGGGTCTGCAACATTCAGATCCGTATGTACTTCGCAAATCTCTATGTCATATTGTAAATGTTGCTTCCACGCTCCACTTGGAGCTATTCCAAATGGTTGCTCCACTATACGTATCCGGTTTGCTACTCAGAGTCACTCGGACAGGTGTTAAAGCTTGCATCGACGTAACCCTTTACGCCGAACTCTTTATCACCTCCATAATCGAGAAACATGTCCTTATTTACTCCAAGGACAATTTTGACCGCTGTCTCATGATCCATTCCTGGATCACTCTTATACCCCCTTGTCAGACATGGCAAGGCACACTTCCGGTGCGGTACACAGCATAGCGTACTACAGAGCCTATGTCTGAAGCATAGGGGACGGCCTTCGTCCTTTCTCTCTCTTCTGTCGTGGTCGAGCTTTAACTCTTAACTTCATACCTTACAACTCAGGCAAGAACTCCTTCTTTGACTGATCCATCTTGAATACCTTCAAGATCATGTCGAGGTATGCGCTCATTTGAAAGTACCATTTAGCGTTTTTGATCTATCCTCATAGATCTTGATGCTCAATGTTCAAGTAGCTTAATCCAGGTTTTACATTGAAAGACACTTTTCAAATAACCCTATATGCTTTCCAGAAATTCTACATCATTTCCGATCAATCAATATGTCAACAACATATACTCATCAGAAATTCTATAGTGCTCCCACTCACTTCTTTGGAAATACAAGTTCCTCATAAACTTTGTATAAACCCAAAATCTTTGATCATCTCATCAAAGTGTATATTCCAACTCCGAGATGCTTACTCCAGTCCTTAGAAGGATTGCTGGAGCTTTGCACACTTGTTAGCATCTTTCAGGATTGACAAAACCTTCTAGCTGTATCACATACAACCTTTCCTCAAGTATATCGTCGAGGAAACAATGATTTGACATCCTATCTGCAAGATTTCACAAATCATGTAGTAATTGCTAATATAATTCCAATAGACTCTTAGCATCGCTACAAGTGAGAAAGTCTCATCGTAGTCAACTCCTTGAACTTGTCGGAAAACATATTAACGACAAGGTGAGCTTTCTTAATGGTGACACTTACCATCATTGTCCGTCTTCTTCTAAAATCCATCTGTACCCAACATCCTTTACGACCATCAAATAGTTCTTCCAAAGTCATGGATCCTTTCTTGGATTTTATGGCCTCAAGCCATTCGTCGGAATCCGGGCCCACCATCGCTTCTCCATAGCTCATAGGTTCATTGTTGTCTAGCAACATTACCTTCAAACAGGATTACTGTACCACTCTGAAGTAGTACGCATCCTTGTCACCCTACGAGGTTTGGTAGTGACTTGATCTGAAGTTTCATGATCACTATCATAAGCTTCTACTTCAATTGGTGTAGGTGCTACAGGAACAACTTCCTATGCCCTGCTACACACTAGTTGAAGTGATGGTTCATCAACCACATCAAGTCTCCACCATCCTCCCACTCAATTCTTTTGAGAGAAACTTTTCCTCGAGAAAGGACCCGATTCAAGAAACAATCCCTACTGCTTTCGGATCTGAATTAGGAGGTATACCCAACTATTACCTTTGGGTATCCTATGAAGATGTATTTGTCCGCTTTGGGTTCAAGCATACCAACCTGAAACCTTTTTCACATAAGCGTCGCAGCGCCAAACTTTTAAGAAGCGACAGCTTTGGTTTCTTCAAACCATAGTTCAAACAGTGTCGTCTCAACGGAATTACGTGGTGCCCTATTAAAGTGAGTGCGGTTGTCTCTAACCCATGAACGATAGTGGTAATTCGATAAGAGAAATCATGGTACGCACCATATCCAATAGGGTGCAACTATGATGTTCTGACACACCATCACACTATGGTGTTCCAGGCGGTATTAATTGTGAAACAATTTCCACAATGTCTTAATTGCGTGCCAAAGCTCGTAACTCAGATACTCATCTCTATGATCATATCATAGACATTTTATCCTCTTGTCACGATGATCTTCAACTTCACTCTGAAATTACTTGAACCATTCAATAATTCAGACTTGTGTTTCATCAAGTAAATATACTCAGTATCTACTTAAATCATCCGTGAAGTAAGAACATAACGATATCCATTGCGTGCCTCAGCACTCATTGGACTGCACACATCAACATGTAATACTTCCAACAAGTTGCTTTCTTGTTCCATCTTATTGAAAAATGGGGCTTTTCAGTCATCTCGCCCATGTGGTATGACTTGCATATCTCAAGTGATTCAAAATCAAGTGAGTCCAAACGATCCATCTGCATGGAGTTTCTTCATGCATATACACCAATAGGCATGGTTCGCATGTCTCAAACTTTTCAAAAACGAGTGAGTCCAAAGATCCATCAACATGGAGCTTCTTCATGCGTTTTATACCAATATGACTTACATGGCAGTGCCACAAGTAAGTCATACTATCATTATTATATTATATCTTTTGGCATGAAAATGTGTATCACTATGATCGAGATTCAATAAACCATTCTTTTAGGTGCAAGACAATTGAAGGTTTATTCAAATAAACAGAGTAACCATTATTCTCCTTAAATGAATAATTGTATTGTGATAGACATAATCCAATCATGTCTATGCTCAACGCAAACACCAAATAACAATTATTTAGGTTTAACACCAATCTCGATGGTAGAGGGAGTGTGCGATGCTTGATCACATCAACCTTGGAAACACTTCCAACACATATCGTCAGCTCACTTTTAGCTAGTCTCCGTTTATTCCGTAGCTTTTATTTCGAGTTACTAACACTTAGCAACCGAACCGGTATCTAATACCCTGGTGCTACTAGGAGTACTAGTAAAGTACACATTAACATAATGTATATCCAATATACTTCTATCGACTTGCATGCCTTCTTATCTACCAAGTATCTAGGGTGGTTCTGCTTCAGCATCCGGTCCTCTCATTATAGAAGCACTTAGTCTCGGGTTTGGGCTCAACCTTGGGTTTCTTCACTAGAGCAGCAACTGATTTGCCATTTCATGAAGTACCCCTTCTTGCCCTTGCCCTTCTTGAAACTAGTGGTTTCACTAACCATCAACAATTGATGCTCCTTCTTGATTTCTACATTCGTGGTGTCGAACATTGTGAATAGCTCAAGGATCATCATATCTATCCATGTTATGTTATAGTTCATCACGAAGCTCTAGTAGCTTTGTGGCAATGTCTTTCGAGAAACATCACTATTTCATCTGGAAGATTAACTCCCACTCGATTCAAGTGATTGTTGTACCCAGACAATCTGAGTACAAGCTCAGCGATTGAGATCTTCTCCCTTAGTTTGCAGGCTATAAAACTCGTCGGAGGTCTCATACCTCTTGACATGGGCACGAGCCTGAAATCCCAATTTCAGCTTTTGGAACATCTCATATGTTCTGCGACATTTCAAAAAAGTCTTCAGTGCCTCAATTCTAAACCATTTAACATTACCGAACTATCATGTAGTCATCAAAACGTGTATGTCAGATGTTCGCAACATCCACAGACCACGTTCGAGGTCCAGCACACCGAGCGGTGCATTAAGGACATAAGCCTTCTACTGTCCGCATAATTGCTACTGTCAACTTTCAACTATATTTTCTCTAGGAACATATCTAAAACAGTAGAACTAAAGCGCGAGCTATGACATAATTTGCAAAGGGTTTTTGACTATGTTCAGGATAATTAAGTTCATCTTATGAACTCCCACTCAGATAGACATCCCTCTAGTCATCTAAGTGATTACATGATCCAAGTCAATTAGGCCGTGTCCGATCATCACGTGAGACGGACTAGTCATCATCGGTGAACATCTTCATGTTGATCGTATCTACTATACGACTCATGCTCGACCTTTCAGTCTCTTGTGTTCCGAGGCCATGTCTGTACATGCTAGGCTTGTCAAGTTAACCTAAGTGTTTCGCGTGTGTAAATCTGGCTTACACCCGTTGTATGTGAACGTTAGAATCTATCACACCCGATCATCACGTGGTGCTTCGAAACGACGAACTTTCGCAACGGTTCACAGTTAGGGGGAACACTTTCTTGAAATTTTAATGAGGGATCACCTTATTTACAACCGTCGTTCTCAGCAAATAAGATGCATAAACATGATAAACATCACATGCAATCAAATAGTGACATGATATGGCCAATATCATTTTGCTCCTTTTGATCTCCATCTTCGGGGCTCCATGATCATCATCGTCACCGGCATGACACCATGATCTCCATCATCATGATCTCCATCATCGTGTCTTCATGAAGTTGTCTCGCCAACTATTACTTCTACTACTATGGCTATCGGTTAGCAATAAAGTAAAGTAATTACATGGCGTTGTTCAATGACACGCAGGTCATACAATAAATTAAGACAACTCCTATGGCTCCTGCCGGTTGTCATACTCATCGACATGCAAGTCGTGATTCCTATTACAAGAACATGATCAATCTCATACATCACATATCATTCATCACATTCCTTTTTGGCCATATCACATCACATAGCATACCCTGCAAAAACAAGTTAGACGTCCTCTAATTGTTGTTTGCATGTTTTACGTGGCTGCTATGGGTTTCTAGCAAGAGCATTTCTTACCTACGCAAAAACCACAACGTGATATGCCAATTGCTATTTACCCTTCATAAGGACCCTTTTCATCGAATCCGTTCCGACTAAAGTGGGAGAGACTGGCACCCGCTAGCCACCTTATGCAACAAGTGCATGTCAGTCGGTGGAACCTGTCTCACATAAGAGTACGTGTAAGGTCGGTCCGGGCCGCTTCATCCCACAATACCGTCGAAACAAGATTGGACTAGTAACGGTAAGCATATTTAACAAAATCAACGCCCTCAACTACTTTGTGTTCTACTCATGCAAAGAATCTACGCAATAGACCTAGCTCATGATGCCACTGTTGGGGAACGTAGCAGAAATTCAAAATTTTCCTACGTGTCACCAAGATCTATCTATGGAGAAACTAGCAACGAGGGGATGGAGAGTGCATCTACATACCCTTGTAGATCGCTAAGCGGAAGCGTTCAAGAGAACGGGGTTGAAGGAGTCGTACTCGTCATGATCCAAATCACCGGAGATCCTAGTGCCGAACGAACGGCACCTCCGTGTTCAACACACGTGTAGCCCGGTGACGTCTCACATGCCTTGATCCAGCAAGGAGAGAGGGAGAGGTTGGGGAAGACTCCAACCAGCAGCAGCACAACGGTGTGGTGGTGGTGGAGGAGCGTGGCAATCCTGCAGGGCTTCACCAAGCACCGCGAGATATGAGGAGAAAGAGAGGTAGGGTTGCGCCAACAGGAGAAGAAACTTCGTGTGTTGGGCTGCCCCTTTGCCTCCACTATATAGGGGGAGAGGGGGGGCTGGGCCCCCACCTAGGGTTCCACCCTTGGGGCAGCGTCCAGCCCAAGATCCCATTTGGGGGGGCGGCCAAGGGGGGGCGAGGGGAAACTTGCCCCCCAAGTTAGGTGGGTGCGCCCCCTCCCCAAATCCTAGGTGCCTTGGGCCCTTGTGGGGGGCGCACCAGCCCACCTGGGGCTGGTCCCCTCCCACACTTGGCCCATGCAGCCCTCCGGGGATGGTGGCCCCACTTGGTGGACTCCCGGGACCCTCCCGGTGGTCCCGGTACGTTACCGATAAAACCCGAAACTTTTCCGGTGACCAAAACAGGACTTCCCATATCTAAATCTTTATCTCCGGACCATTCCGGAACTCCTCGTGACGTCCGGGATCTCATCCGGGACTCCGAACAACATTCGGTAACCACATACAAACTTCCTTTATAACCCTAGCATCATCGAACCTTAAGTGTGTAGACCCTACGGGTTCGGGAACCATGCAGACATGACCGAGACGTTCTCCGGTCAATAACCAACAGCAGGATCTGGATACCCATGTTGGCTCCCACATGTTCCACGATGATCTCATCGGATGAACCACGATGTCGAGGATTTGATCAATCCTGTATACAATTCCCTTTGTCTAGCGGTATTGTACTTGCCCGAGATTCGATCATCGGTATGCCGATACCTTGTTCAATCTTGTTACCGGCAAGTCTCTTTACTCGTTCCGTAACACATCATCCCGTGATCAACCCCTTGATCACATTGTGCACATTATGATGATGTCCTACCGAGTGGGCCCAGAGATACCTCTCCGTTACACAGAGTGACAAATCCCAGTCTCGAGTCGTGCCAACCCAACAGACACTTTCGGAGATACCCGTAGTGCACCTTTATAGCCACCCAGTTACATTGTGACGTTTGGTACACCCAAAGCATTCCTACGGTATCCGGGAGTTGCACAATCTCATGGTCTGAGGAAATGATACTTGACATTAGAAAAGCTTTAGCATACGAACTACACGATCTTTGTGCAAGGCTTAGAATTGGGTCTTGTCCATCACATCATTCTCCCAATGATGTGATCCCGTTATCAACGACATCCAATGTCCATGGTCAGGAAACCGTAACCATCTATTGATCAATGAGCTAGTCAACTAGAGGCTTACTAGGGACATGGTGTTGTCTATGTATCCACACATGTATCTGAGTTTCCTGTCAATACAATTATAGCATGGATAATAAACGATTATCATGAACAAGGAAATATAACAATAATAACTAATTTATTATTGCCTCTAGGGCATATTTCCAACAGATCTCCATCATCGTGTCTCTATGAAGTTGTCTCGCCAACTTATTACTTCTACTACTATGGCTACCGGTTAGCAATAAAGTAAAGTAATTACATGGCATTTGTTCAATGACACACAGGTCATACAATAAATTAAGACAACTCCTATGGCTCCTGCCAGTTGTCATACTCATCAACATGCAAGTCGTGATTCCTATTACAAGAACATGATCAATCTCATACATCACATATCATTCATCATATTCTTTTGGCCATATCACATCACATAGCATACCCTGCAAAAACAAGTTAGACGTCCTCTAATTGTTGTTTGCATGTTTTACGTGGCTGCTATGGGTTTCCAGCAAGAACGTTTCTTACCTACGCAAAAGCCACAACGTGATATGTCAATTGCTATTTACCCTTCATAAGGACCCTTTTCATCGAATCTGATCCGACTAAAGTGGGAGAGACTGGCACCCGCTAGCCACCTTATGCAACAAGTGCATGTAAGTCGGTGGAACCTGTCTCACGTAAGTGTATGTGTAAGGTCGGTCCGGGCCGCTTCATCCCACAATACCGTCGAAACAAGATAGGACTAGTAACGGTAAGAATATTGAATAAAATCAACACCCACAACAACTTGTGTTCTGCTTGTTCATAGAATCTACGCAATAGACCTAGCTCATGATGCCACTGTTGGGGAACGTAGCAGAAATTCTAAATTTTCCTACGAGTCACCAAGATTTATCTATGGAGAAACTAGCAACGAGGGGAAGGAGAGTGCATCTACATACCCTTGTAGATCGCTAAGCGGAAGCGTTCAAGAGAACGGGGTTGAAGGAGTCGTACTCGTCGTGATCCAAATCACCGGAGATCCTAGTGCCAAACGGACGGCACCTCCGCATTCAACACACGTACAGCCCAGTGACGTCTCCCATGCCTTGATCTAGCAAGGAGAGAGGGAGAGGTTGGGGAAGACTCCGTCCAGCAGCAGCATGACGGCGTGGTGGTGTTGAAGGAGCATGGTATTCCAGCAGGGCTTCGCCAAGCACCGCGACAGATGAGGAGGAAGAGAGGTAGGGCTGCGCCAGGGAGAGGTGGAAACTCTTGTGTATGGCAGCCCCAAAACCTCAAGTATATATAGGGGAGAGGGAGGGGGCTGTGCCCCCCTTAGGGTTCCCACCCCAAGGGTTGCGGCAGCCCCTAGATCCCATCTAGGGTGCGGCCAAGGGGGGAGAGGGGGAAACTTTTCCCCCAAGTAAGGTGGGTGCGCCCCCTCCCCAAACCCTAGGCGCCTTGGGCCCTTGTGGGGGGGTGCACCAGCCCACCTAGGGCTGATCCCCTCCCACACTTGGCCCATGCAGCCCTGTGGGGCCGGTGGCCCCACTTGGTGGACCCCCGGGACCATCCCGGTGGTCCCAGTATGTTACCGATAACACCCGAAACTTTTCCGGTGACCAAAACAGGACTTCCTGTCGTGGATTTAACACGGCAGATGTCCTTAGTGTCAGGACTTAGTCGCGAGGCCAACGCATCTATGCGGCAGCTTGAGAGGGGTTGATCGGGACGAGAGACACAACACGCAAGACAAGGATTTAGACAGCTTCGGGCCCCGGGAAACATCATCCGGAATAACCCTACATGCTGTTTGAGGCTAGGTCTCATTATGCTCATGAGGGAGTCACCGTAAGCCGACTCTCCTCCTTGTGTCTAGACCTAGATATTGTTTCTTGTTGCTTGTCCCTCTTTGGGGAGCCCTGCCCCTCTTTAGATAAGTTAGAGGGGCGGGTTACATGTGGAGTCCTAGTAGGACTAGCCTATATAGTACTACAAGCCGGATTCAAGTCCGGGTCTTGATTCCTTGTAAGGGAGATACTCCTCACGCCTTTCCTCTTAAGCCGGCCTATCATAACGTAAGCCGGCCTTCTGGGCCTTGAGCCTCCTGGGCCCCCGGGTCTTGTCACTCCTCTAATCCGCTTGCCAGGTCACCCATAAGTCGCCAGGATCGGGCGGGTCACTTAGTGTGTCGTCCAGTCAGGGCGGGTCATTAGTGAGTCACCAAGTCCGGCCGGGTTATCCTTCCGGCCGGGTTACACCGCGGGGTATATCCCCGACATTAGCCCCCAAGTTTAGCTTGGATTTATCCATGGTAAACTTATGCTGCAAAATAAACACAAGAACAAATTTGACAGGTTGTGCTCCGGGTTAAGAATTTTTGTAAACCGGCACCTGAACATCCTTAAGTCCTTGTCATTTCCTTCTTCTAGAAAATCCGGGTCAATAGACTAGCTTCACAATCAATTTGCTTGTAGAGGAAATATTGTAAACAAATAATCCATCTAAGTCGGCTTCCAAAGCGCCAGCTTAAAATTATAGTTTTTAAAATACTCATCTGATTTCAACCGGCTTAAAGGTATAGATCTTGCCGAGTTATAATTTCCAAAATCTCCGGGTTATAAAAACTGATAATTCCTGGTCATGATTGTTTCCAATGCTGGTTCATGATTGTTGATGACGTCGGGTTATGATTGTTGCAGACACCGGGTCATAATGATTGGTGATGCCGGGTCAATCTGGTTTGCTCAAAACTGAAAATTGGAAGATATTTCTCCCTTATAGCCATATTACCTGTAGCCCCCAAGTGTCGGGTTGTCATGCTTGCAGCAACCTGTGACTTGTAATTGCCTTATGCTCATAAAACTTCAACCAGTGTAGCCCCCAAGGGCCGGGTCATTATGCAATAATGAGCAGGGACTTTGTAAATATTATCATGTAAACTTGAACAGCAATGTGTAGCCCCCAAGGGCCGGCTTAGTAAGATAATACTAAGCTGGGACTTTATATATACTTCATTGATAATAACATCATATGATGTAATCTCCACCAAGGGGCTTGAACCCATGTCCACAAAGTTAAGAGCTTTGTGCTTTACCAACTGAGCAATGGATCCTTCAATTATAATGGATTTAAAACTTATGTACCTTGAACTATTGACAGGAGCAATTGGTAGCCCCCAAGGGCCGGCTCATTACGATGTGATGAGTCGGGTCTTCAATAAGGTGAGCAAACAATGACTTTGCATTAGCCCCCAAGTGTCATGGTGCATGCTTGCAGCGACATGAGACTTGCATTTTTGATATAACCTCAATTTGAATAATGTAGCCCCCAAGTGTCGAGTCGTAAGCCTGCAGCGACTCGGGACTATTCCTTCCATTGTAGAATAAATCATATCCTTTGATAAAATAATAGCCATTGCGCTAAAGCGACTTTAAAAACCTCAATAATACTGGTTATTGATAATCACAATAGAAATCCAACCATGTTGGCTATTCAAGATTTGAATAATATAACCCGGTATGAAAACCTCAATCATTCAATATCATCATGAAAATCCAGCCAACTTTGGCTATTAAAAATTTGAATACCTCATCAGTTGATAAGTAAACCCGGAGTTTAAATACCCGGCGGCTCTTGGCCAATGACGATTTAATTCGCCTTCATTGTAAGCCGGGATTTTTATAACCCGGCTGCTTATAGCCTTTGAGAAAAATCCAGAATGGATGATCATTTTGAAGCATCAACTTTTGTAATGAGCTTGAACTTAATCATTTACATGTCATATTCCTGCAAATCCTGCAAAGAGTTTAAACAACATATGCCCTGGCGACTTAATGTCAAAAGCCATGGCGGTAGCCACCCAAATGTAGTCTTATCCTGCATACAAGTAGATCACAAGATCCCTATGATCCTTTGAATGATACCGCCGGCTTATGTGACCCGGATAGTGAAGTCAATAACTCAACTCTGTAAGAGCTGGCATATAAGATATTTGTGACAACTCAAATACTTGTGATCGTACAAAATAGATAAAAAATTTGAGGGTTCTGATTCGAATACGATCAGTAAACCGTCCCAAAGGTGGTTAAGCTAAGATTCGAATACGATCATATAGCCCCCAGTGGTGTTGGCTATGCCGATCAAAGTGGGTATCGACAGCTATGTTCTCTTTGGTTCGAATACGACCTATGTTTGAATAGGAAAACCCCCAAATGACCACTGTACTATTAAATTTGTACTGCCGGGTTATATGACCTGTGTAATAAGGGTGATAACCCTATCTTTAGAAGCCAATGCTTCCATATAAATGATGGTTGTCATAAGCTGGCGACTTATAGTCAAAAGTCAAGCCGGTTAATCATAAAACACTTATATACATTTGAGATATAATCCCCAAAAGGTCTCAAGTTAAGTAATTGTGGCTATAATAAACTTTACCAGAGATAGAATAAAACTTTTTGAGGCTTCTGATTCGGATACGATCAGTAAACCGTTCCAAAGGGGTTAAGCTAAGATTCGAATATGATTATATAGCCCCCAGTGGCTTGGCGATGCCGATCAAGTGGGTATCGACAGCTATGTTCTCTTTGGTTCGAATACGACCTATGTTTGAACAGGAAGCCCCCAAGTGACCATGAGAGTTGTTTAACGACGTTGATTCGTATATGATCCACGTTGATTCCCGAAGGGGTTGAGCTATGATTCGGATACGATCAAGAAGCCCCCAATTAGGTTCAGTAGTTTGCTAATCAAAAGGGTATCGACAGCTATGTTCTCTTTGGTTCGAATACGACCTATGTTTGAACAGGAAGCCCCCAAGTGACCGTATAAATTTTGGCATTGCCCCGATCAAGAGGGTACTGATGGCTATGTCCGATGAGCAGGAAGCCCCCAAATGACCATAATAAGATAAGCCGTAAAGCAGGATACCCATGTTTTGAACCGGAATTTCTTAAACCGGATATTGAGATCCTCAAAGCTTTATAAGGGACAAATTTACCTTAATTCGGATGTTGAACCGGTTTTGAGAGCTTCAAAGCTTTGCGGGAGAAAGATGTCTCTTGAACCGGAATTTTCATCAGTATGGTAGTGTCCTCCGGAACCGGGTTATCATCCCCTCCCATGACCCAGAGTTCCCGAGTCATGTCACTGTAGCCCCCGAGTTTTAAGACTACTCGAGGAGTTGGCTTGAGACTCTCCATATTTGACCGTGATATAAACCGTATGAGTCATTCAACATCTCAGTGACATAACTTGTCCTGCACTGGAGAACTTGCAAGCCAGAGTAATTGCTCTTTTAAAGAAAGCAATATATAATATAAAATATACTGGATGGATTTCACCTAATGTGTTGAGTCGGAATTAATCCGTCGCAGAGTTGATGATCATTGCGGTAAAGTTGAAATCAATGATGGGTGAGTCGGCCACGGGAGCGGACAGATGAGTCGGCCGCGGTGTTGTAAGCCAGTGCGGACGAGCAAGTTGTCCTCCTTGTTGTAAACCGGTGTGGTTATAAAAGACGGCCAGTGCATTGTAAACCGGCGCGGTCGTGAGAGACGGCCACGGCGTTGTAAGCCGGCACGATCGAGAGAAACAGCCATGGCGTAGTAAGCCGGTGCAGGAGTCCGTTGAGTAACGACGACCGCCTGCGCCAAAAGATGTTGACGTGTCTCCACCTCCGCGGTATAATATCAATTTTTATCATAAATAATTTTCCCGACATAAACAATATTGCAGACCAAGGCAAAGATAAACTTGTTCTTTGACAAAAACAACATGTGATAATAAAAATAAACTCAGATGGATATCACCTGATGCGTCAGGCCAGTAGTTATCCGCCACGGAGTTGATGATCACCGCGGTGAAGCTGAAATTAATCGCGGTGAACCGGTCATGGCGTCGTAAGCTGGTGCGATCGGGCGAGTCAATCGCAAGAGCAGTAAGCCACTCGGACGCCGAGTCAGCCACGGGGGTGGACGGGTAAGTCGCCCGTCACATTGTAAGCCGGCACAGACGTGTGAATCGGCTGGCGCGTTGATGTAGATCGGACCGCAGGGGCGGCGGCTTGCACCCACCTGTTGAACAGTAAGCGGTCGCCGATGCCGTTGCATGATTATGCTACCGCACTCTCCATGAATATGGCATTACACCATCTTTATGATGAATTATTGTCCTGCGAAACAATATTACATGCCCGAGTAGTTGTTCTCACGCGTAACACGTTCATGAAATACAAAAGAAGGATATCACCTGATGTTTCAGAAACCAGTGAGCTACGGCAGCGGCCTTAGCGCAGCCCTCAGCGGCTCAAGGTGGCCATGGCGGCCTGTGAAGGCAGGCGACAACTCCAGGTGGCTCAACCGGGGCACGACAATGGTGGCCACTCCGAGTGGCGACTTAGTAGCATTACAGACCGGCTGGTAATTGAAAACTGAACAATACTACTAGTAGATTCACGTACTAGTACTCATGGCTGATTTGACCAAAGGAATGATTAAAAAATGAATCTGGACCTTACTGTATAGACTATTCCTTCCCAAAATCTCAGTCTTCACATGGATAATACTCAAGTACTTGGTGGACCCTTTATGCAAACAGTAGCAGGGGAGTCACGCAAGCAGTGACAAAGGAATCCAAGTCCATCTCTGTGTCCAGGTTGTGGCCACTCTGGCCAATTTGTTTTCCTTGAGTCATGATCTGACGAGCAGATGATTGTTTCTTTTCCTTCTTAACACTACTTTCCTCGGGACTTGATTTTACTTTTCCCTAGTCACATGACCGACTACTAGTTGAAGTAGTACGTGATGACTCCTTGGATCTGACTTGAGTCCACAAGTCACAGAGTAAACAGGAGCAGCTATTGTTGACTACCTCGGGACTTGGAACCTTCTGATCTGCCGTGGAGTAAATCGCCATTAAGGGGCAACCCCAGTGCATGTAGCTCCCGCTTGCGCAGGGTCTGGGGAAGGGTCCGACCACTTTGGGTCTATTGTACGCAGCCTTTCCCTACATTTCTGCAAGAGGCTGTTTCCAGGACTTGAACCCGTGACCTCATGGTCACAAGGCAGCAGCTTTACCACTGCGCCAAGGCTCCCCTTCGGAGTAAATCGCCATTACTTTATAAAAAATATCTGGCCTCTGGGCTGATTAGATAGCTCAATTCCGACTTGTCTTTCCGTGTTGCAGCGATCTGGGCAGTTGGTATTGCCATCGGACACGGTGATCAGGACGAAGACCCAAACCATGCTGATTCTGGCAACTTGTAGATCGGATTTGATGTGGTGACGAAACAAACTGTAGCAGAAAAACGATGATCGCGGCGACTTGCGTCGGCGACTCACGGCAACGGAAAAAATTGTAACCCTAATTTCCTTTGAACCTTAAATCCCAGATCTTAAACCTGGACTGATGAACTTGAAGCTGATATAGATCCTTCTGAACCAGCTTTCTCCATCCGGAAAACTGCAAACTTCTCGATCCCTAGGAGAGATCCCTTCAAGAACTCAACACCACCATGCGCGAGCCCCACGGTGGGTGCCAACTGTCGTGGATTTAACACAGCAGATGTCCTTAGTGTCAGGACTTAGTCGCGAGGCCAACGCATCTATGTGGCAGCTTGAGAGGGGTTGATCGGGACGAGAGACACAACACGCAAGACAAGGATTTAGACAGCTTCGGGCCCCGGGAAACATCATCCAGAATAGCCCTACATGTTGTTTGAGGCTAGGTCTCATTATGCTCATGAGGGAGTCGCCGTAAGCCGGCTCTCGTCCTTGTGTCTAGCCCTAGATATTGTTTCTTGTTGCTTGTCCCTCTTTGGGGAGCCCTGCCCCTCATTATATAAGTTAGAGGGGCGGGTTACATGTGGAGTCCTAGTAGGACTAGCCTATCTTGTACTACAAGCCGGATTCAAGTCCGGGTCTTGATTCCTTGTAAGGGAGATACTCCTCACGCCTTTCCTCTTAAGCCGGCCAATCATAACGTAAGCCGGCCTTCTGGGCCTTGAGCCTCCTGGGCCCCCGAGTCTTGTCACTCCTCTGATCCGCTTGCCAGGTCGCCCATAAGTCGCCAGGATCGGGCGGGTCACTTAGTGTGTCGTCCAGTCAGGGCGGGTCATTAGTGAGTCGCCAAGTCCGGCCGGGTTATCCTTCCGGCCGGGTTACACTGCGGGGTATATCCCCGACACTTCCCATATATAAATCTTTACCTCCGGACCATTTCGGAACTCCTCATGACGTCCGGGATCTCATCCGGGACTCTGAACAACATTTGGTAACCACGTATATCTATTCCCTATAACCCTAGCATCACCGAACCTTAAGTGTGTAGACCCTACGGGTTCGGGAACCATGCAGACATGACCGAGACGTTCTCCGGCCAATAACCAACAGCGGGATCTGGATACCCATGTTGGCTCCCACATGTTCCACGATGATCTCATCGGATGAACCACGATGTCGAGGATTCAATCAATCCCGGATACAATTCCCTTTGTCTAGCGGTATTGTACTTGCCCGAGATTCGATCGTCGGTATGCCGATACCTTGTTCAATCTCGTTATCGGCAAGTCTCTTTACTCGTTCCGTAACACATCATCCCGTGATCAACCCCTTGGTCACATTGTGCACATTATGATGATGTCCTACCGAGTGGGCCCAGAGATACCTCTCTGTTACAAGGAGTGACAAATCCTAGTCTCGATTCGTGCCAACCCAACAGACACTTTCGGAGATACCCGTAGTGCACCTTTATAGCCACCCAGTTACGTTGTGACATTTGGTACACCCAAAGCATTCCTACGGTATCCGGGAGTTACACAATCTCATGGTCTAAGGAAATGATACTTGACATTAGAAAAGCTTTAGCATACGAACTACACGATCTTTGTGCTAGGCTTAGGATTGGGTCTTGTCCATCACATCATTCTCCTAATGATGTGATCCTGTTATCAACGACATCCAATGTCCATGGTCAAGAAACCGTAACCATCTATTGATCAACGAGCTAGTCAATTAGAGGCTTACTGGGGACATGGTGTTGGCTATGTACCCACACATGTATCTGAGTTTCCTATCAATACAATTATAGCAAGGATAATAAACGATTATCATGAACAAGGAAATATAATAATAATAACTAATTTGTTATTGCCTCTAGGGAATATTTCCAACACTCCAGTCAATAACCAATAGCGGAACCTGGATGCTCATATTGGCTCCTACATATTCTACGAAGATCTTTATCAGTCAAACCGCATAACAAGATACATTGTTCCCTTTGTCATCGGTATGTTACTTGCCCGAGATTCGATCGTCGATATCTCAATACCTAGTTCAATCTCGTTACTGGCAAGTCTCTTTACTCGTTCTGTAATGCATCATCCCGCAACTAACTCATTAGTCACATTGCTTGCAAGGCTTATAGTGATGTGCATTACCAAGAGGGCCCAGAGATACCTCTCCGACAATCAGAGTGACAAATCCTAATCTTGATCTATGTCAACTCAACAAGTACCATCGGAGACACCTGTAGAGCACCTTTATAATCACCCAGTTATGTTGTGACGTTTGGTAGCACACAAAGTGTTCCTCCGGTATTCGGGAGTTGCATAATCTCATAGTCATAGGAACATGTATAAGTCATGAAGAAAGTAATAGCAACAAACTAAGTGATCAAGTGCTAAGCTAATGGAATGGGTCAAGTCAATCACATCATTCTCTAATGATGTGATCCCGTTAATCAAATGACAACTCATGTCTATGGTTAGGAAACGCAACCATCTTTGATTCAATGAGCTAGTTAAGTAGAGGCATACTAGTGACACTTTGTTTGTTTATGTATTCACACATGTACTAAGTTTCCGGTTAATACAATTCTAGCATGAATAATAAACATTTATCATGATATAAGGAAATATAAATAACAACTTTATTATTGCCTCTAGGGCATATTTCCTTCAGTGATAGCTTTTGGGGGTATTCCGGATCCTATGTCCAATGACAGACGCTTCAGTCACCGGATCCAGGCCCAGCCGGACGCGGATGACATACAGCTGGGGCGTGCTACGAGGGATGCCAAGCTTCGATACATCGAAGCTACTACAGGTTATCTACAAAGCTACAGCTTGGATCCGTATGTGGTCGTTACTCACTCATGCAGACTTCAGGGAGCTTTTGGTTATTGGGTGCAACCGCTGGGAGACGGTAGCACGCGCTATCTTCAGCCGATTTGGATGGCGAGCTAATAATAGACTAGGTGTGTAGGCATTGTAGTATGTTCCTTATCGCCGGATGTGGCACTTTTCAGATTTATTTTTTCAGCTTTTGCTCTGATTATGTGCTTCTTTGGACCCTAAGACCTTGTTACATTTTTTACTTAATAATATGGTTGCATGCATCGATTGATGCAGAGACTGGGGGTTATCCTCCTTTTCAAAAAAAAATACTAATCTATGGACAAGGACCATTCATGGTTGCCATTGTTGGTGCCCTTAGTGTCTTTGTCGCGGAAGTACCGTTCAAAGACGCAATATAGATCAAGCTAGATCTCCTCCTCGCGAGAGTTGTCCATCCTGTCACTTTCCTCCTTCTCCTCTTTGGGGCGACGGGGGGGGGGGGGCATCCCGACCATGGTACGGACTGCCCGAGCTTGCTCTCAAGTGAGGGCGCACGTGTTCCTCCCCTGCCGCTTCTGGAGGATGTGGACATGGACGGCTTCCTCTTCCACGGCAGCGCGTGCTGCCGCATCCGTCGCCTCCCCCACATTGGCAGCGAGGAGGACCTCATGCTCCATCACCCTCTGCTTGTTACGGCGTGCACGCCGATCCCTGTAGCACTCATACACCAGTGAACCGGAGATGGTGCGAAAGACAGACCTCCAGCTTCCAGCACCGACTGATTCGAGTGCCAGTTGCTCCGACGCAATGGATTTGCGCTAGACAGACTCCGGTGTTGGTCAGGCACACTCCTCACAGGAGTGGCGGAGGGCCATACGGGCGGCCATTGCCTCCTCTGGCCCGCATGAGACGACGCCTCAGTCAACGGATTGGGAGTGGTCGGAGTCAGATCTGCTGCCTGACATGCCGGAGAGGATAAGAGACTGCCGGAAAGTAGCCTGGGGCGGATCAGAGTGAAGTGCAGTGGAGCGGAGTGGCTAAGGTTTGGTCTAGGAAGTAGAAGGGGAGGGATCAGGGTGGGCCAGCATGGGCCTGATCTGACATGGTGGACGCGGCTAGGCACGCCTGGGCCTCCTCATATCTGCCCCAGATTTGAGCTGGATATGAGGGTGTCGGTCAGCCCGGGCATTTGGGACATGTATGTCGGGTTTTCTTTTGACCTTTGAGTGATCGGGCCATCCGCCCGGGTGTAAGGGGGTGGGTTGGGGAGCCCGGATGCACTAATAGTGTCATACTATATCAGTATCACTCATGTTATGACATGTGATCATTTTTCATGTTCGAATGACCTAAATCCTTTATTTTTTAAAAATAAAGAGAGTAGAAAAAACATCATTTGGATGTTGATGTCTTACTCGGAGGTATTCAAGAAGAATTTGACCCGCTTATGGGCCAAGTCACGTGTAGGTCGGAGCCATGGTGCGGTCGCTTTACGTCAAAAAGGAGTAAGTCTATTCTTATTGATGAGTGTTATTTTTACACTTCTTAACCTGAGCTTAAACCTATATATTTCACAAAGACCAAGATATTCACTCTGATATTGCCACTAATGACCAATGAGTGCATAGGATTCCAAAAATCTTTTCTTTATTTTGTTTCCATGGGAAATGGGATATTTATGGACGAAATCAAGCCAATACTTGGAAAGGACTAAAGTGGAGATAGAGGGGATCAAGTGGTTGGTGCACTAGAGAAAACAGATCAAAAGATGATGTTTCATACGACCACACCTGCTCGTATGAGGGTCATATGGTGTGAAAACCGAGGTTCCATGTCCACCTAAACAACCTTTATAAAGGGGCTGACGCCAAATGGATAACATAACATTGTAGGGGAAGCGCGGAACAACCAGTCATCATCATCCTCATCAACCCTAGACGTTGTCATTTCCATATTCATAGCCACCACCTTCATCTCCATCATAGTTCTCAGCAATATAGTCATACTTGTAATCGTGTATCACACACGACATCCATTGTAAGACATATTATCAATAAATCTATCTCCATGATGTGTTCTTCGTGTGATCTGATCTTCATGTGTAAGTAGTCCGGTAAGATATGGGTTGAGGAAGGGCCTTGCAACCCGATGTATTTGTTGGAGCAATCAATGGAAGGAAATTGAATTAATGTCTTGTAGGTGTAACATAGAATTGTTTCGGAAGTTGTCTCTTATCTCGTTCATGGTCTTCATCCCTGGAGGTACCCAAGATCATGGAGAACGAGCCACAGAGAAGCTAAGGGAAAGGAGACCGTGAAGTGTTATTCTGAACACTAGTGACAGAAAAGTTTAGTGCGATAACACGAATCCTATCCCTCGGGATTCAAGAGGTGTAGTAATTAAACGCCTAATGCTTTTGTCTATTATTGCATCTCGTGCCCTTTGCCTAGCATGGCGGGCACTCCGCGCCATAATAGGGGACGGGCTGAGATGCATGTCGTCATTTACCTCCGACTCGGAGCCCGATGGCACAGGAAGATGTGTCACCGAAGGAGTTGCACCGCTGCCCCGGTGTTGGGGCGGCAGATGGACCGCACTACATCGTGCGAGGCAGCAGTGACGCCGCTCACATAGGATCCAAGCATCATTTGGGCAGACGCAATGGATTCCCGCCGGATGGAGTCCAACTACGACGCACGGACTCCTCCCGGAAGCCGCGGAGAGCCATGTGGATGACCATCTCCTTCTTAGGCCCGCATGAGATGAGGTCCCAGTCCATAGATAGGGAGAACTCAGAGTCAGATTTGTTGTCCGTCATGCCGGAGAAAGCCGGAGATCATCGAAAGGGATCTTGGGGCGAAGTGGAGTGGAGTGGCCTGCATTTGGTCCAAGATATGGGTGGGTGTTGACGCTCAAAAGTGGCACAATGGTAAAAGTTTCTTTAAGCTATGTCAAGATTAATTCAAACTTATGATTGGAGGTCACCATGGGATGGATCTTTTCGAGAAGATCAAGATGGATATGAAAATGGTCTAAAACGGAGTTCGGATACAAAAGTTATGACAAGTTAAGATATGCTCATGTTAACACCAGATTAAAGAATGGCTGGAAACCCAATTAAGATGTCCTCATATGAAAAAATGGTCAACACAAATTGTCTTCGTCTTGTCAAAACGGTTGATTTTGATATAAAAATCGTCTTAATCCGAGGTCGTATGCAAAAGTTACAGCCAGTACAAGATGCTGCTACACTAGATGGCCGGACACTCCGGGAAAAACCATCTGGGTTTTGATTTTCTCTGTGGATGGCCGGACACTCCGGGTATTTTCGTCCGGGTTTTGAATTTTGCTGCTGCAGACTTCGGAAAACAGCCAAAAAAACCTAAGATGGCCTCAGATCAAAAAACATTCAACATAAAAGTTGTTCATCTCATCGAAACGGTCAAGATTGCTTTTGGGCTCGTTTCCATCCGAGATAGTTTACTCCCCCAAACATGGCCCGCAAGGTGCAGCCAGATTTTACCGAACAGTTTTGGAAAGTTTGGACCAAACAAATCCGAATTGGACTAGGGTTTTGGACGTGAATTGAAGCCTTTTCCTTGCACGAGAAGTCCAGCCGCCTCTTATATACTTAAGGGGTGACGGCCGATTGAACAACACACAATCGATCAATTCATCTACCACTTTTATCTTTTATCTTTTCTCCTTAACCCTAGGTCTTCTTCTTCCTCGTTCTTCGTTGTTCTTCTTCATTACAGGGCGGCGAAACTCGAGGCCCTAGGGGCGATCAGGTCGACCTAGGGCAGCCCATAGCCGTCGTGCGCCCAGACGGGGTCCCTCCCGGACGTGTGGGGTTTCGGGTTCTCAAAAGCACCCGCCGGATTTCCTGCGTACCGCGCTTCCGGCCAGGTCTCCTTCAACGTGAGTTGCGGTGCATCACCCTCGGTGTTGGAGGTACACGGTGACGTGTTCATGTGCGAACACACTTTTTGGCGACCACGCTGGGGACAAGATCAATCATCATCATCATCCATCATGTCTGGCAACGACAAGATTCCCAAGCCCTCGGAAATCGACGCCGATAACGTAATCAAGCCCAATTTTGAGGAGTTATCGGAGGAACATCGCCAAGCTTATGAGGAGTACAAGAAGGCGCGTGAAGAGAAGGAGATGCAGGAGTTCCTTGCTAAGTTCAAAAAGGATCGTCAAGGCAATATCACTCCGGTTGGAGAAATCAAGTTTCCTCCTCTTCATGATGAACAGGTTAAACCCTCTGTAAGTAATACCTTCTCTCCTGAGGTATGGGCTGAAATTGATAGTCGCATTACAGATAGCAATAATCTTTTATACCAAATTTTCTTGGAAAATAGTAATGCTAAAAATAGTGTGCCTCAATCATCTAGTGGTAATGTTGGTGTGCCTGCTACCGCAGAAATCCCTAGTCCAACTTTACCTATTTCATCGGCACCCCCCGTGCCGATGAATTTTTATCCTAGCCCCACAAACCAAATTGTTGCTGCACCCATTAATCCTATCATGAGTATGCCAAGTTCGGTGGTGATGCCGAACCAAACCCTACCTACAAGAACAAACACTATTAGATCACTGCCGAATTACAATTCGGCATGCATGCCACAATTCACACCTGCAACTACTAACCCTACTCCTCCTATGCTACCGCCACAAGCTTCATCATCCACCTTGGATGATGGTCTAGCTAATCTTAGAGGGGACATGGCTAAGATGCTCCGACAGAATTTTGGAGTTGAGTTACCAAGGAACCGTATTTACCAAAAGCCATATCCAGAATACTTTGATGCAATTCAATGCCCTCCGGGATATAAAATTCCAGATTTTGTTAAGTTTAATGGAGAGGGCACAAAAACTACCTGGGAGCATGTTAGTCAGTACTTGGCACAATTAGGTGAGGCAAGTTCACGAGATGAGTGGAGAGTACGTTATTTTCCTTTATCTTTAACCGGTACTGCTTTCTCGTGGTTTTCTGCGTTACCACCTGGTTCAATTACTACATGGTTTCACTTGGAACAAAAGTTTCATGATCATTTTTATAGTGGTGATAATGAGCTTACGTTGTCACATCTTACATCGGTTAGACAAAAGCATGATGAATCGGTCTCCAATTACATCAAGAGATTTAGAGATACAAAAAACCGGTGCTATAGTTTGGTGATAACCGAGAGAGATTTGGCAGATCTTGTGCTTAGTGGTTTGAGAACTCACATTAGAGAAAGGTTAGAAGGACATGAGTTTTTAAATATCAACCAAGTCTTGCAAAGGGCTTTGGCTCAAGAAAGCCGAAGCAAAGATCTTAAAGAGGTGCATAGATATAGAACTGATCGTCCTAAGATGAATATGGTTGAGTATGATAGTGACCACTCGGACGATGAGGGTGATATTTATGCTGCTGAATTTGTTTGGCCATCTAAGGCCAAACCATTTACTTGCAATGATTTAAAGCCGATTCATAAGAATCGTGATGAAGAGATGAAATTTACTTTCAACATTGCTAAGTGTGATAAAATATTTCATGCTTTGTTGCAAGCCAAGATTATTAGAATATCTCATACTTTACCGTCGTTCGAAGAGCTGAAACAGCGTGCTTATTGCAAGTATCATAATTCTTTTTCTCATGCTACTAATGATTGTAATGTTTTTCGACGACAGATACAATCGCCCATTAATGACGGGCGATTGAATTTTTCTGAGATGCAAGTTGATAAGCAGCCTTTCCCAATGAACACCATGGATTTGAAGGGGAAGAAGATGTTAATTCGGCCCAACATAGCCGAATCAGCTAATAAAAATAATATTGTCATTGGTGAGCCCAGGAAAAATGAGGAGTGCAACAAGGTCTTGGGGAAACAAGTTGTGCTTGACAAGCAACCCGGTGGCAAGGAGGTAATCAAGATCACCATCAAGAATCCTACACTCGAGGGGCAACCACAACTGCAAGAGAACACTGATGTCAAATTTGTTAAGCCCAAGAGTCCAGAGGTTGGCAAGTGGAAGACAAATGAAGCCAAAGTGCAGCGCAAGAGAATCAAGCCAACTTTTGATATGTTGTTGTCCAAGTATGCCAATCAAGCGGTCGGTTCTAGCTCTAACCGGTCATCAAATTTGAAGCCTCAAGATCACCTCCGAGGGAAGAATTTCAGCATCACGCAAGGCCATATGGGTCATGGGCACCAGGACCATGGATGGCGCCGCCCCCCTATGCGCCATACTACATGGGAGGCTTCAATGGAGGATGGGGGCAGCCCCCAATGGCCCCTTATGCTTTTCATCCGGGTTGGACAGAACCAAGGAGGCCCGTTCATGAGAGGCTTTCTTATCCCACACGAGGACGTTTGAACAATGGTGTCAATCGGCCAATGCAAGATAATCAAAAAAGGGTTAACCGGCAAGTGTGGTGTGCCAAATCACCAAGTGCTGAAATTTTAGAGCCTAGCAAGCAAAAGGAGAAGAATGCTAGTGGTGAAACTATTATGATAGGCACTAAAGAATTAATAATCAAAGAGCCGATTATTGTTGATAATCCGGCCGATTCTAATAAAGATGTGGCTGCAGTCTAGCAAGGCCCCATGGCTAATGATCATGAAGCTAGCACAAGCAAGGCCAAGTCGAAGGATCCAAAATATAATCAGCCTAAGTGGTGTCCTTCCGGTCTGACCAAGGCGCAAAAAAGGAGATTGCAGCGCATGAGGAGTCATGAGAAGGAGGAACAAGAAGCAGAAAAGCTAAGGGATAAATTATTCAATGAAATCCGTCCCATGATACCCCCAAAACAAGTGTGGAGGCCAAAGCAAAAGGAAAACATTGCAGCTTCTGCATTGATCATAGCAACACCTACACCACCAACGGAGGACGATGCGGCTACTATTACATCGTCCACTTTGCCTACTACTTCCTCTTCCCTTGAAGATATTTTGAAGTCAGTGGACATGCTTGCAGAAGGAGATGAAATGCTTGATTATGAGTCTACACCGGTTCATGAAGGTATGGATATTAATATGGTGTATTACTTACCCGCTGAATTTCGTGCTATAGATGAAGAAGGGGAGGTAGCTCAGCTAGATTTTGGTCCTAAAAATGCTATATTCGAGAAGACAAAAGAACCGGTGACGCACTTGAAGCCATTGTTCCTTAAATGTCATATTAATGGATCGCCGGTTGCTAGAATGCTTGTCGATGGTGGTGTTGTGGTGAATCTTATGCCATATTCGGTCTTCAAAAAATTGGGGCTGCGTGATGAAGAGTTAATAAAGACCAACATGGTGCTTAATGGATTTGAAGGCAAAGAGAAAACTGAAGCCAAAGGTGTGATGTATGTGGAGCTTACGGTGGGAAGCAAAACTTTGGCTACCGCATTCTTTGTCACCGAGGTGCAAGGTAACTACAATGTGATATTAGGCCGCGATTGGATTCATGCAAACCAATGCGTGCCATCTACTATGCACCAGTTTTTGATTCAATGGGTTGATGATGAAGTAGAAGTCATTCATGCAGATAATTCGGCTTGTGTTGCTTTGGCCGATGCATCGGTGGATTGGCAACATCCCAATGCTACTTGCTTGAGCGGCGCGATTTATCAGAATATGATTTTCTCAGCGCCACAAAAAGTGGTTTCGTGTCCGTTTCTTTAAAGCCGGTTGGCGATAATCGGCTCCAAGGTATGATGTGTTTAAATGGATCCTAACTCAGAGTGGTTACAAAAGCGTCTTGTAGAATATCGGTCCAATGAGAACGATATGTATGAGTCCATAGAAGAGTTAGATGATATGGATAAATTAGGACAGGGTTTTACATCGGCCGATCCATTAGAAGAGATAGATATAGGAGATGGTTCAATTCCTAGGCCGACATTTGTAAATGAAAATTTAAGAGCCGATCATAAGGCTAAGTTGATCGAGCTACTGAAAGAATATGTTTGTTGCTTTGCATGGGAATGTCATGAGATGTCGGGTTTAAGCCGAGAGCTAGTGGAGCATCGGTTACCTATAAAGGCCGGTTTTAGACCATACAAGCAATCGGCCAGAAAGTTTAATCCAAAAACGTATGACCGGATCAAGGAAGAGATCGGTCGTTTGCTTAAAGCTAATTTTATTAGACCTTGCAGGTATGCCGAGTGGATTTCTAACATTGTGCCAGTAGAGAAGAAAGGCTCCGGCAAGTTGAGGGTGTGCATTGATTTCAGAGTTTGAATAGAGCTACACCTAAAGATGAGTATCCTATGCCAATAGCCGATATGCTTATTAATGATGCTTCTGGACATAAGGTCATTAGCTTTCTTGATGGTAATGTGGGGTATAACCAGATTTTTATGGCCGAAGAGGACATGTCCAAAACGGTTTTTCGATGTCCCGGTTTCCTTGGTTTATTTGAGTGGACAGTGATGACCTTTGGATTAAAAAATGTCGGTGCCACGTATCAAAGGGCTATGAATTTAATTTTTCATGATTTACTTGGTGTTATACTTGAGGTTTATATTGATGATATTGTTGTCAAATCAGATGCTTTTGAATCTCACTTAGCCGATTTGCGTTTGGCTTTTGAAAGAATGAAGAAATATGGGCTGAAAATGAATCCTTTGAAGTGTGCCTTTGGTGTATCGGCTGGGAAGTTTCTGGGTTTCATTATTCATGAAGATGGCGTGGAAATTGATCCCGAAAAGATAGAAGCTATATAGAAAGTAGAGGCTCCAACATGCAAGAGAGATATGCAAAAATTCCTTGGCAAGGTTAATTATTTGAGGAGGTTCATAGCCAATCTATCAGGGAAGGTTGATGCATTTACTCCTATCCTTCGGTTAAAGAATGATGTTGATTTTACTTGGTGGGCAAAACAGCAAGAGGCATTTGATATGATTAAGAAATATTTGTGCGCTCCTCCGGCTATGAAAGCGTCCAGGCACAGGGAGCCATTTAGACTTTACGTTGCAGCGGAGGAATGTGTTATTGGTGTTGTTTTGACTCAAGAAACCGAAGAAAGGAGCATGCTATTACTTATTTGAGCCGACGGTTATTGGACGCCGAGACAAGGTATAAATTTATTGAGAAATTATGCTTATGCTTATATTATGCTTGCACAAAATTGAGACATTATCTAGTGCCTAGTACTTGCATTATAGCTTGTCAACCCAATGTCATCAAATACATGTTGCATAGGCCAATTCTTAGTGGTAGAATTGGCAAGTGGGCTTATGCTTTAATTGAATATGATTTGGCTTATGAATCTCTGAAGTCCATGAAAGGCCAAATTGTTGCTAATTTTATTATTGAGCATCGGATTGATGACAAGCATGATATTGATATAAACCTTGTCTCATTAGTACCATGGAGATTATATTTTGATGGCTCAGATTGTAGCAATGACCAAGGTGTTGGTATTGTTTATATATCTCCTCATGGTGCTGTTTTTGAAGTCTCATGCCGCTTAGAATACTTTTGCACAAGTAATCAAGCCGAATATGAAGCATTGTTATTCGGCTTAGAGATGTTGCTTGCCATAGGTGCTACACATATTGAGGCTTTTGGTGATTCGTTATTAATAGTGCAACAAATATCCAAAGTCTTTCAATGTTTTGACGAATCACTTAATGTTTATCTTGATAAATGTCTAGATATAATTTCTAATTTGGATTATTTTAGCATTGCTCATATATCTAGACATGACAATTGGAGAGCAAATGAGTTGGCACAACAAGCATCCGGCTATCATGTTGATCGTGGCATGTTTCATATTTCTCAAAGGCCGATGTCTAGTCTTGACAACAAAGGGGAGGCCGAACCGGAGCCCACCGTTTCAGCCACTAATGAAATATTTAATGCAGGAGAAAATCAAGATTGGAGGAAACCCATTATTGATTATTTGTGTGATCCTAGTAAAAGGGTGGACAGGACTGTTCGGCTTATGGCTTTCAAATACACAATGAGAGATGATGCTCTCTATCGCCGAACGGTTGATGATGTTCTTTTGAAGTGCTTGGACGAGGACCAAGCGAGAGTTGCTATGGGAGAGGTCCATGAAGGTATTTGTGGCACTCATCATTCGGCTCCCAAGATGAAATGGCTATTACGACGTGTTGGGTTTTATTGGCCGACGATGGTTAATGATTGCTTCCGGTATTATAAAGGATGTGAAGCTTGTCAAAAGTTTGGTGATATTCAATTGGCTCCCGCTGCTATGTTACATCATATTATCAAGCCGTGGCCTTTTAGAGGTTGGGGATTAGACTCTATTGGAGAGATTCATCCTTCTTCTTCAAAGGGGCATCGGTTCGTGTTGGTGGCGACCGATTATTTCACTAAATGGTCTGAAGCAATACCACTCAAAAATATGACGCATACAGAGGTAATTCGATTCATAACTGAGCATATTATTCATAGATTCGGCATTCCTCAAACATTAACTACAGACCAAGGTTCATCTTTTATGTCACATCAAGTTAGAGAGTTTGCCGAATCATATAAGATAAAGTTGCTCAATTCCTCTCCATATTATGCCCAAGCCAATGGACAAGCTGAGTCTAGCAATAAAATATTAATCAAGCTCATCAAGAAGAAGATTGAGGATAATCCAAGGAGATAGCATGAGCTATTGTCCGAAGCTCTATGGGCACATAGGATCTCAAGGCATGGTGCTACAAAGGTGACTCCATATGAGCTCGTATATGGTCAGGAGGCCGTTTTACCAGTGGAAGTGAATTTGAATGCTTTGAGAATAGCCAAACAAAATGATTTATCGGCTGTGGACTTCTATAACTTGATGATGGACAATATTGATGAAGTTGCCGATAAACGTTTGGCTGCTTTAAAGGCCATAGAGAGGGATAAGTTGAGGGTGGCAAGAGCTTACAATAAGAAGGTCAAGTTGAAGAATTTTCAAGTTGGCGATCTCGTGTGGAAAGTGATTCTACCAATTGGTTCAAAAGATAGAAAGTTCGGGAAGTGGTCTCCAAGTTGGGAAGGTCCTTTTAAGATTACAAGAGTGGTTCCCGGAAACTCATATTTGGTGGAATCCGTACAAGGCACATTATTACCTCGAGCTCTCAATGGCAAATATTTAAAGAAGTATCACCCAAGTGTGTGGCAAGAAGCCTAGATAGGCAAACGGCCGATATATAACAATCGCCTTTAGCATAAACATGGCCGATATATAATTATCGCCCTAAGAACATATAATGGCCGATGGAGTGTTGACATCGTCCTTAGAACAAATATGGTACAAGTTATTTTTCGGCACCCTAGCTTTGCCGAAAAACAGGAGGGCATGTGTTGACGCTCAAAAGTGGCACAATGGTAAAAGTTTCTTTAAGCTATGTCAAGATTAATTCAAACTTATGATTGGAGGTCACCATGGGATGGATCTTTTCAAGAAGATCAAGATGGATATGAAAATGGTCTAAAACGGAGCTCGGATGCAAAAGTTATGACAAGTTCAGATATGCTCATGTTAACACCAGATTAAAGAATGACTGGAAACTCAATTAAGATGTCCTCATATGAAAAAATGGTCAACACGAATTGTGTTCGTCTCGTCGAAATGGTCGATTTTGATATAAAAATCGTCTTAATCCAAGGTCGTATGCAAAAGTTACAGTCAGTACAAGATGCTGCTACACTAGATGGCCGGACACTCCGGGAAAACCCATCCGGGTTTTGATTTTCTCTGTGGATAGCCGGACACTCCGGGTATTTTCGTCCGGGTTTTGAATTTCGCTGCTGTAGACTTCGGAAAACAGCCAAAAAACCTCAAGATGGCCTCAGATCAAAAAATGTTCAACATAAAAGTTGTTCATCTCATCGAAACGGTCAAGATTGCTTTTGGGCTCGTTTCCATCCGAGATAGTTTACTCCCCAAACATGGACTGCAAGGTGCAGCCAGATTTTACCGAACAGTTTTGGAAAGTTCGGACCAAACAAATCCGAATTGGACTAGGGTTTTGGACGTGAATTGAAGCCTTTTCCTTGCACGGGAAGTCCAGCCGCCTCTTATATACTTAAGGGGTGACGGCCGATTGAACAACACACAATCGATCAATTCATCTACCACTTTTATCTTTTATCTTTTCTCCTTAACCCTAGGTCTTCTTCTTCCTCGTTCTTCGTTGTTCTTCTTCATTACAGGGTGGCGAAACTCGAGGCCCTAGGGGAAATCAGGTCGACCTAGGGAAGCCCATAGCCGTCGTGCGCCCAGACGGGGTCCCTCCCGGGTGTATGGGGTTTCGGGTCCTCAAAAGCACCCGCCGGATTGCCTGCGTACCGCGCTTCCGGCTGGGTCTCCTTCAACGTGAGTTGCGGTGCATCACCATCGGCGTTGGAGGTACACGGTGACGTGTTCGTGTGCGAACAGTGGGGATGAATATATGTGGAGTCAGGGACTCGGGGTGGACCAGGGTGGGCCGGATCCGACATGACAGACGCGCTCGGGCACGTCCACATCTCCGCATATCCTCCCTAGATTCGGGATAAATACGAGGAGTGTCGGTCAGATGCATAGGGTCGGTTTGAGGCGCCCGGCTGGGTCATATTCTCATAACTAGTTAGTGACTGTGTCGTTAGCCGGATATATAGGGGGAGGGGGGTTGCGAAGCTTGGCTGTAGATGCTCTTACAAGTTCCAAGAAATCCACACTTTGCATTTCAGTGGCGGCACGAGTGTATGTTCACTGATCACTACAACAGTTCAGCTGATCTAAATAAACATGTTGTCTTTTAGTGTGTCTCGTGTGCAAAACATATCATGAGGAGGCATTTCCTATACGAAGCTTAAGGCTCCCTTTACAGTGTATTTCACAACTTGGCGCGCACACCTCCTCCGTTCTAGGCCAGCCCGTCTACTCTTTTTTCTGTTATTTAAAAAAGTGGGCTAGGTATGATTCAAACCCACATCCTCACCCTCCATACCCCTAAAAAACCACACCCTCCACGTCCATTGTTACCTGCAGTAGCCAATGAGACACCCACTCTGATGTGATTAGTTACATCTTTTTTATTCTTTTCATCTTTCTTCTTCTCTTTTCTTTTATTTTTTATTATTTTATAATTTTTTTCTTTTTATTGTTCCTTTCTTCTTTTCTTTTTCAAAATGCGTTAAGTTTTTTGTCAAAATTGATGATTTTTTTACAAAATTTATGATTTTTTTCCAAAATCATTATTTTTCTCAAATTTGATGAATATATTTATAATCGATGAACTATTTTTCAAAATCTTCATCATTTTTGAAGTTGATGATTTTAAAAAAATACATGAACATTTCTCAATTCACGATCTTTTCCATTATTTTTTGTTTTTCTGTATTATTTGCAAAAGTCAATTGTTGACCGGTTAACTCTTTAACCGTGACCAGCCAAATCAATTGAACGAACTAGGGAAAACCGGTCCGATGCGACCAAGGGCTCGCCTTCTACATGGGTCGGCCTAGTTGATCATGTGTGTGAGCACCAAGAAGCTCAACCAGCGCCTAAGGCGCCCAATAGGAGGTGCCACATCGGGACGCACCCACCACACGGCTTTGTGCCAAATTTCCATGTATCAGTTTGGCAGAAGTATAGAAGGCCTCAAATAAAAAAAAACTGTCGGTGACAGGCTCCTCGTGAAACAAGCCCTCGAAAAACATTCACATACCAAGCCACGCATGCAAGGTAGTTTATGCCAGAAGATCCTATTTGGTGCTTCAGGCGCCCGTTACTATCCAAGTTGCAAACGGGCACTTGAAGCCCTCCAAGCTGGGCCTGGCCCAGTTGGCTATTTCGTTTCTATTTCATTTTTATTTTTTCTTTACATAAATTTCTTGGACTTTTTTCAAAACCGGTGTAGTTTTCTTTTAAATGATGAACTTTGTCAGTTTTGTGAAGTTTTACAGAATTGATGAACTTTTTTCAAAATGGCTTAACATTTTTAAATGAATGATTTTCACAGAAAGTTCTGCACAATCAATGAACTTCTTTCCAAGTTCAATTGACTTTTTTCAAACCCGGTGAACATTTTTTCAAAATTGATGAACTTTTTTAATAAATCATGAACTGTTTTCAGAATTGATGGGCTTTTATTTTAAAATACAATGACCTTTTTTAGAAAACGATGAACTTTTTCAAATTTGATGAACATTTTTTCAATTTGATGGACAATTTTCCAGTTCACGATTTTGTTTTCAAAATCCGTGAAATATTTCGAATTCATGATTTTGTTTTTGCAATTTGTTCCTGTTTTTTCGTTTTTTTCTCAACTGTGAACATGAAAATGAACTGGCCCACCATCGCCGGCGCGTGGGCGCCAGAAAGCGCCGAATAGGAGCTACGTTTATACCCTACTGACATCACGAGTGGAATATCCTATTTGCCGCACAAGGCGATCACGAACGTTCCAGCACGCACCCCCATTCTGCGCACGCCCATTTAAGCTTTCCCAGGGCGGGGCGCCCTAATTTTTTCATTTTATTTATTTCGCTGTTTTAACTCTTTCTTTTTAATCTTTAAAAATAATTAAGTGTTTCAAAAATGTTCAAAAAAATGAATTTTGAAAATATGGTCAAGAAATCAAATAGGGTTAGTGTGTTCAAAAAATGTTCATGAGTTAATAAAAATCGCATACTTAACAAATGTTTGTTTTCAATGTTCGTGTGTTAAAAAAATCCTGAATTTGAATGAAATATTCATGAAGTTTCAAAAAATGTTCAAGAAATTCAATAAATTCTCATAAATTACAAAAAAAATCATCGATTCAAAAAATGTTCACGCATTTCGCAAATGGTCATCAAAAAAAAGTTCTATAATTTTAAAAGTCCATCGCCAATTCTTAAAAATATTCGCCAATTCAGAAAAATGTTCACGAGTTTTCGAAAAATGTTTGTAATTTCTAAAATATTCACAAATTCATAAAAAGTTCACTATTACAAAAACGTTCACAAATTTGTAAAAAAAATATTTTATATAAAAAAGCTCGTGAATTCAAGAAGTTTCATGATATCAAAAAATGTTCATGATTTCAAAAAAAAAGTGGAAAAGAAAAGATATGTTGGGAGTATCAATTTACCACGACATGGAGCGAGAGGGCAGACACTTCTCCAACGATAGCTTGGTGTGTCTGGTCCATCACAATCTACTGGCTTTCAAAGGCGACGAGGGTCAGTTCCGGTACTGCTACTATGCTCGGCTTGGGATTTGTGACATTCCGCTCGCTTGTCATTATTTATTTGTTTCTTTATTTATTTTCTCGGATTTACGTTTAAGGTTTACATATAAAGTTGAGGAGAAACATGTTTCGTGAGGAAGTACTCCCTTCGCATTTCATTACTAAAGAACACAAGTATTTATTTGGTACAAATATTATATTAGTTACAGACCAGCATGAGTATTTACAGAAAGTATGGCCTTTCTCATCGCTTTTCCTTCTTGGAGCATCTACAATCAAACCCCTTAGATTCCATCTAAATGCATGGGTGGACGGCTCGATCATTGACCGGCAACGAAATTGCCACTCAACTAGACCCGTGTACCACGCTCAAACATTCGGGTTGTCAACACCCCTCAAATCCAACTCATATAGGGGTGGATATGGAGAGGCCCGGACAAGTCCGCCATGCCGGACTGGCGGGAGGGGCCCTTTCAAATATCATCAAGTCGTCTCTAACCTAGACCGACCTTCCATCCTCTTTGTTGGGGAACGTAGAAAAAATTCAAAATTTTCTACGCATCACCAAGATCTATCTATGGAGTGACTAGGAACGAGAGAGAGGGGAGTGCATCTACATACCCTTGTAGATCGCTAAGCGGAAGAGTTCAAGAGAACGGGGTTGAAGGAGTCGTACTCGTCGTGATCTAAATCACCGGATATCCTAGTACCGAACGGGCGGCACCTCCGCGTTCAACACACGTACAGCCCGGTGACGTCTCCCATGCCTTGATCCAGCAAGGAGAAAGGGAGAGGTTGGGGAAGACTCCGTCCAGCAGCAGCACGACGGCGTGGTGGTGGTGGAGGAGCGCAGTACTCCAGCAGGGCATCACCAAGCACTATGAGAGACGAGGAGGGAGAGAGGTAGGGCTGCGCCAGGGAGAGGATAACTCATGTGTTTGCAGCCCCCAATACCTCAAGTATATATAGGGGAAGGAGAGGGGCTGCGCCCCCATCTAGGGTTCCCTCCCTAGCGGTGGCGGCAGCCCCAAAACCCATCTAGGGTGCGGCCAAGGGGGGAGAGGAGGAAACTTGCCCCCCAAGCAAGGTGGAGGCGCCCCCTCCCCAAACCCTAGGCTCCTTGGGCCCTGGTGGGGGGGCGCACCATCCCACCTGGGGCTGGTCCCCTCCCACACTTGGCCCATGCAGCCCTCTGGGACCGGTGGTCCCACCTGGTGGACCCCCGGGACCCTCCCGGTGGTCCCGGTACGTTACCGATAGCACCCGAAACTTTTCCGGTGACCAAAATAGGACTTCCCATATATAAATCTTCACCTTCGGACCATTCCGGAACTCCTCGTGACGTCCGGGATCTCATCCAGGACTCCGAACAACATTAGGTAACCACGTATATCTATTCCCTATAACCCTAGCGTCATCGAACCTTAAGTGTGTAGACCCTACGGGTTCGGGAACCATGCAGACATGACCGAGACAACTCTCCGGCCAATAACCAACAGCGGGATCTGGATACCCATGTTGGCTCCCACATGTTCCACGATGATCTCATCGGATGAACCACGATGTCAAGGATTCAATCAATCCCGTATACAATTCTCTTTGTCTAGCGGTATAGTACTTGCCCGAGATTCGATCGTCGGTATGCCAATACCTTGTTCAATCTCGTTACCAGCAAGTCTCTTTACTCGTTCTATAACACATCATCCCGTGATCAACTCCTTGATCACATTGTGCACATTATGATGATGTCCTACCGAGTGGGCCCAGAGATACCTCTCCGTCACACGGAGTGACAAATCCCAGTCTCGATTCGTGCCAACCCAACAGACACTTTCGGAGATACCCGTAGTGCACCTTTATAGCCACCCGGTTACGTTGTGACGTTTGGTACACCCAAAGCATTCCTACGGTATCCGGGAGTTGCACAATCTCATGGTCTAAGGAAAAGATACTTGACATTCAAAAAAGCTTTAGCATACGAACTACACGATCTTGTGCTAGGCTTAGGATTGGGTCTTGTCCATCACATCATTCTCCTAATGATGTGATCCCATTATCAATGACATCCAATGTCCATGGTCAGGAAACCATGACCATCTGTTGATCAACGAGCTAGTCAACTAGAAGCTCACTAGGGACATGTTGTGCTCTATGTATTCACACATGTATTGCGGTTTCCGGTCAATACAATTATAGCATGAATAATAGACATTTATCATGAACAAGGAAATACAATAATAACCATTCTATTATTGCCTCTAGGGCATATTTCCAACAGTCTCCCACTTGCACTAGAGTCAATAATCTAGTTCACATCACTATGTGATTGTAATGAATCAACACCCATGGGGTTTGATCATATCTCGCTTGTGAGAGAGGTTATTAGTCAACGGATCTGAACCTTTCAGATCTGCGTGTGCTTTGCAACTTTCTATGTCATCTCCTAGATGCAGTTACCACGCTCTATTTGGAGCTATTCCAAATAACTATTCTACTATACGAATCCGGTTTACTACTCAAAATAATCTGGATTAGTGTCAAAGTCTGCATCGGCGTAACCCTTTACGACGAACTCTTTTACCACCTCCATAATCGAGAAAATTCCTTAGTCCACTAGTTACTAAGGATAAGTTTGACCGTTGTCCTGTGATCCATTCATGGATCACTCTTGTACCCCTTGACTGAGCAAGGCACACTTCCGGTGCGGTACACAGCATAGCATACTATAGAGCGTACGTCTGAAGCATAGGGGACGACCTTCGTCCTTTCTCTCTCTTCTGCCGTGGTCATGTCTTGAGTCTTACTCAATACTCACACCATATAACACAGCCAAGAACTCCTTCTTTGCTGATCTATTTTGAACTCCTTCAAAATCTTGTCACGGTATGTATTCATTTGAAAGTACTATTAAGTGTTTTGATCTATCCTTATAGATCTTGATGCTCAATGTTCAAGTAGCTTAATCCAGGTTTTCCATTGAAAAACACTTTTCAAATAACCCTATATGCTTTCCCGAAATTCTACATCATTTCCGATCAACAATATGTCAACAACATATACTCATCAGAAATGCTATAGTGCTCCCACTCACTTCTTTGGAAATACAAGTTTCTCATAAACTTTGTATAAACCCAAAATCTTTGATCATCTCATCAAAGCGTATATTCCTACTCCGAGATGCTTACTCCAGTCCTTAGAAGGATTGCTGGAGCTTTGCACACTTGTTAGCATCTTTTCAGGATTGACAAAACCTTCTGGTTGTATCACATACAACCTTTCCTCAAGAATATCGTCGAGGAAACAATGTTTTGACATCCTATCTACAAGATTTCATAAATCATGCAGTAATTGCTAATATATAATTCCAACAGACTCTTAGCATCGCTACGAATGAGAAAGTCTCATCGCAGTCAACTCCTTGAACTTGTCGGAAAACATCTTAACGACAAGTCGAGCTTTCTTAATGGTGATACTTACCATCATTGTCCGTCTTTCTTTTAAAGTCCATCTGTACCCAACAGCCTTACGACCATCAAGTAGTTCTTCCAAAGTCTATACTTTGTTTTAAAACATGGATCCTCTCTCGGATTTTATGGCCTCGAGCCATTCGTCGGAATCCGGGCCCACCACCGCTTCTCCATAGCTCGTAGGTTCATTGTTGTCTAGCAACATGACCTCCAAGACAGGATCACCGTACCACTCTAAAGCAGTACATGTCCTTGTCGTCCTACGAGGTTTGGTAGTGACTTGATCCGAAGTTTCACGATCACTATCATCAACTTCCACTTCAATTGGTGTAGGTGCCACAGGAACAACTTCCTGTGCCCTTCTACACACTAGTTGAAGTGATGGTTCAACAACCTTATCAAGTCTCCACCATCCTCCCACTCAATTCTTTCGAGAGAAACTTTTCCTCAAGAAAGGACCCATTTCTAGAAACAATTACTTTTGCTTCCAGATCTGAATTAGGAGGTATACCCAACTTTTTTGGGTGTCCTATGAAGATGTATTTATCCGCTTTGGGTTTGAGCTTATCAGGATGAAACTTTTTCACATAAGCATCGCAGCCCCTAACTTTCAAGAAACGACAGCTTAGGTTTCTCTAAACCATAGTTCATACGGTGTCATCTCAACGGAATTACGTGGTGCCCTATTTAAAGTAAATGTGGTTGTCTCTAATGCTTGACCCATAAACGATAGTGGTATCGATAAGAGACATCATGGCATGCACCATATCCAATAGGGTGCAGTTATGATGTTCGGACGCACCATCACACTATGGTGTTCCAGGCAGTGTTAGTTGTGAAACAATTTCCACAATGTCTTAATTGTGTACCAAACTCGCAACTCAGATATTCATCTCTATGATCATATCATAGACATTTTATCCTCTTGTCACGAAGATCTTCAACTTCACTCTGAAATTACTTGAACCTTTCAATAATTCAGACTTGTGTTTCATCAAGTAAATATACTCAGCATCTACTCAAATCATCAGTGAAGTAAAAATATAATGATATCCACTACGTGCCTCAGTACTCATTGGACTGCATACATCAAAATGTATTACTTCCAACAAGTTGCTTTCTTGTTCCATCTTACTGAAAACGAGGCTTTTCAGTCATCTTGCCCATGTGGTATGATTTGCATATCTCAAGTGATTCAAAAATCAAGTGAGTCCAAACGATCCATCTGCATGGAGTTTCTTCATGCGTATACACCAATAGACATGGTTTGCATGTCTCAAACTTTTCAAAAACGAGTGAGTCCAAAGATCCATCAACATGGAGCTTCTTCATGCGTGTTATACCAATATGACTTACATGGCAGTGCCACAAGTAAGTGGTACTATCATTACTATCTTATATCTTTTGGCATGATAATGTGTATCACTACGATCGAGATTCAATAAACCATTCTTTTAGGTGCAAGACCATTGAAGGTATTATTCAAATAAATAGAGTAACCATTATTCTCCTTAAATGAATAACCGTATTGCGATAGACATAATCCAATCATGTCTATGCTCAATGCAAATACCAAATAACGATTATTTAGGTTTAACACCAATCTCGATGGTAGACGGAGCAGGCGATGCTTGATCACATCAACCTTGGAAACAGTTCCAACACTTATCGTCATCTCACCTTTAGCTAGTCTCCGTTTATTCTGTAGCCTTTTATTTCGAGTTACTAACACTTAGCAACCGAACCGGTATCTTAATACCCTGGTTCTACTAGGAGTACTAGTAAAGTACACATTTAATTTAATGTATATCCAATATACTTCTGTCAACCTTGCCAGCCTTCTCATCTACCAAGTATCTAGGGTAGTTCTGCTTGAGTGTCCGTTCCCTCATTACAGAAGCACTTAGTCTCGGGTTTGGGTTCAACCTTGGGTTTCTTCACTAGAGCAGCAGCTGATTTGCCGTTTCATGAAGTATCCCTTCTTGCCCTTGCCCTTCTTGAAACTAGTGGTTTCACTAACCATCAACAATTGATGCTCCTTCTTGATTTCTACTTTTGCGGTGTCAAACATCGTGAATATTTCAAGGATCATCATATCTATCCCTGATATGTTATAGTTCATCATGAAGCTCTAGTAGCTTGGTGGCAATGTCTTTGGAGAAACATCACTATCTCATCCAAAAGATTAACTCCCACTTGATTCAAGTGATTGTTGTACCCAGACAATCTGAGTACAAGTTCAAGGATTGAGCTTTTCTCCCTTAGTTTGTAGGCCAAGAAGCTCGTCGGAGGTCTTATACCTCTTGACGTGGGCACGAGCCTGAAATCCCAATTTCAGCTCTTGGAACATCTCATATGTTCTGCGACATTTCAAAAATGTCTTCGGTGCCTCAATTCTAAACCATTTAACATTACCCACTGAACTATCACGTAGTCATCAAAACGTGTATGTCAGATGTTTGCAACATCCACAAACGACGTTCGAGGTTCATCACACCGAGCGGTGCATTAAGGACATAAGCCTTCTACGCAGCAATGATGACAATCCTCAGTTTACGGACCCAGTCCGCATAATTGCTACTATCAACTTTCAACTATATTTTCTCTAGGAACATATCTAAAATAGTAGAACTAAAACGCAAGCTACGACATAATTTGCAAAGACCTTTTGACTATGTTCAGGATAATTAAGTTCATCTAATGAACTCCCACTCAGATATACATCCCTCTAGTCATCTAAGTGATACATGATCCGAGTCAACTAGGCCGTGTCCGATCATCACATGAGACGGACTAGTCATCATCGGTGAACATCTTCATGTTGATCGTATCTACTATATGACTCATGCTCGACCTTTCGGTCTCTTGTGTTCCGAGGCCATGTCTGTACATGCTAGGCTCGTCAAGTCAACCTAAGTGTTTCGCGTGTGTAAATCTGGCTTACAACCGTTGTATGTGAACGTTAGAATCTATCACACCCGATCATCACGTGGTGCTTCAAAACAACGAACTTTCACAATGGTGCACAGTTAGGGGGAACACTTTCTTGAAATTATTATGAGGGATCATCTTATTTACTACCGTCGTTTGAAGCAAATAAGATGCATAAACATGATAAACATCACATGCAATCAAAAAGTGACATGATATGGCCAATATCATTTTGGTCCTTCTGATCTCCATCTTCGGGGCTCCATGATCATCATCGTCACCGGCATGACACCATGATCTTCATCATCATGATCTCCATCATCGTGTCTCCATGAAGTTGTCTCGCCAACTATTACTTCTACTACTATGGCTAACGGTTTAGCAATGAAGTAAAGTAATTACATGGCGTTATTCAGTGACACGCATGTCATACAATAAATAAAGACAACTCCTATGGCTCCTGCCGGTTGTCATACTCATCGACATGCAAGTCGTGATTCCTATTACAAGAACATGATCAATCTCATACATCACATATCATTCATCACATTCTTTTGGCCGTATCACAACACATAGCATACCCTGCAAAAACAAGTTAGACGTCCTCTAATTGTTGTTTGCATGTTTTACGTGGCTGCTATGGGTTTCTAGCAAGAACGTTTCTTACCTACGCAAAAGCCACAACGTGATATGCCAATTGCTATTTACCCTTCATAAGGACCCTTTTCATCGAATCCGATCCGACTAAAGTGGGAGAGACTGGCACCCGCTAGCCACCTTATGCAACAAGTGCATGTGAGTCGATGGAACCTGTCTCACATAAGCGTGCGTGTAAGGTCGGTCCGAGCCGCTTCATCCCACAATGCCGCCGATCAAGATAGGACTAGTAATGGTAAGCAAATTGTACAAACCATCGCCCACAACTACTTGTGTTCTACTCGTGCATAGAATCTACGCGATAGACCTAGCTCATGATGCCACTGTTGGGGAACGTAGCAGAAATTCAAAATTTTCTACGCATCACCAAGATCTATCTATGGAGAGACTAGCAACGAGAGAGAGGGGAGTGCATCTACATACCCTTGTAGATCGCTAAGCGGAAGCGTTCAAGAGAACAGGGTTGAAGGAGTCGTACTCGTCGTGATCCAAATCACTGGAGATCCTAGTGCCAAACGGACGGCACCTCCGTGTTCAACACACGTACAACTCGGTGACGTCTCCCATGCCTTGATCCAGCAAGGAGAGAGGGAGAGGTTGGGGAAGACTCCGTCCAGCAGCAGCACGACGGCGTGGTGGTGGTGGAGGAGCGCGGTACTCCAGCAGGGCTTCGCCAAGCACTACGAGAGACGAGGAGGAAGAGAGGTAGGGTTGCGCCAGGGAGAGGATAACTCATGTGTTTGTAACCCCCAATACCTCAAGTATATATAGGGGAAGGGGAGGGGCTACGCCCCCATCTAGGGTTCCCTCCCTAGGGGTGGCAGCAGCCCCAAAACCCATCTAGGGTGCGGCCAAGGGGGGAAGAGGGGTGTCGGTGTCAAAACCGGCGGATCTCGGGTAGGGGGTCCCGAACTGTGCGCCTAGGCGGATGGTAACAGGAGACAAGGGAGACGATGTTTTACCCAGGTTCGGGCCCTCTTGATGGAGGTAAAACCCTATGTCCTGCTTGATTGATATTGATGATGTGGATATTACAAGAGTAGATCTACCACGAGATCAAGGAGGCTAAACCCTAGAAGCTAGCCTATGGTATGATTGTTGTTCGTCCTACGGACTAAAACCATCCGGTTTATATAGACACGGAGAGGGCTAGGGTTACACAGAGTCGGTTACAATGGTAGGAGATCTACATATCCGTATCGCCAAGCTTGCCTTCCACGCCAAGGAAAGTCCCATCCGGACACGGGCCGAAGTCTTCAATCTTGTATCTTCATAGTCTTGGAGTCCGGCCGATGATGATAGTTCGTCTATCCAGACACCCCCTAGTCCAGGACTCCCTCAGTAGCCCCCGAACCAGGCTTCAATGCCGACGAGTCCGGCACGTATATTGTCCTCGGCGTTTGCAAGGCGGGTTCTCCTCCATATTCCATGTGTTTGCCGAATAGTGTCCGGTTTCCTTATAAATGTTGCGCTCCTTGGCTTCTACGTCCAATAATGGCTCTCTTCCACGTGTCGTATGAATGCGAAAAGCCAGGGTATTTTTACGTTTTACCCCCTAGCTGCGCGAATAAGCTGCCTATAAGAGAGGCGAGGGCCCAGATCTTGGGCATCGAGCCCCATTTTGCGTTGTGGAAGAGATTGTTTTGCCTCGTACCCCGTTCTCACGAGGGGACGATATATCAAGTGGGCGGAGCCGAAATATGGCGCACCGCCGGGACCGGATACCTATCCGGAACCCCGAAGAAGGCGTCCGAAGACTGGCCTTCGGAGTGGTTCTATATGGAAGACGCCCCGCTGGCGGATCCAGTTCGGATCGGCCTCCCGGAGTTTAACAACGCTCCTCTGAAGAAACGCCTGAGTTGGCGCCCGCGGAGCCCTCAACGGGAAGATGATAGGAGCGTCCAATATCTGATGGGCCGGATAAGTTTACTGGCCCATTCCAGATTGACCATGATTGGAGTCATGGCCACATGCATTATGCAAGGGGTGCAGCCGCTCCAATATAGGGGCCACCCCATGTCGGATTTCAATGGGGAGAATGACGCCACCCATCATGGCCGCAAGGGGCCGGGATCGACCGCCGATCTGGTGAAGATCCTGTCCGGCTTGTACAAGGGGGAGAAGGAGGACTTCCTCCACACGAGTCCATTGAATGGATTCTCCATGAATAACCCTCGGAGATGGGTAAGCGGACGTTTATATATCTGATCCGTGCTTTCAAAGTTAAGTGTCTTACTTTATGATTTCGACGCAGGAACTGGGCCGAGATGTGAAGGGCATACAGAGCCCGACTCCACAACCCGAGGATCCGGGAAGATCCCTTGATCCGGACTCCGGAGAGGATCCGGACATAAAGGTGGAACTGATTGATGGGGTGTTCCACCAACTCAGCATAGACAATGCTCTAGTCGCCATTACGGCTGACTACCCCGGTTTATCTCCGGCTTCCCAGGTGAGTACGACCGAAGTCCCGACACCATTACTTTTATAATGCTTATTTCTGACCACCGTATACCAACGGTGCTTCGCAGGAGGTGCCTTTATGGCGGGAAGCCGAGCCCGCGGCGACTGACCAACCAGGGTCAGTGCGGCCCAGCAGGCGAAAGAGGAGTGGGGTGCGAATCGAAACGTCGCCGCAAAGGTATGGCGCACCATTGTCTTTAAGGGAAAGACTCCTGGGAGGTATATTAATGCTCATGATTCTTCCAGGAGAAAGAGCGCTCGCCGGATTGTGCCCGGAGAGGTGGCCAACCAAGCCTCCGCCAGCCAGGCTCCAACACCTTGTCCGGAGGGGGAGTCGAGCGCAAGGCGCGAGCCGGATGCTCCTCCAACGGAGGATGCCGATAGGTTGTCCGCCACCAGGTCTGAGGTGGAGAGCGCCATGAATCACAGGCGTTGCCGGACAGTTCTTCGTGACGCGTGTTTCTCCCCAGAGGCGTTGAATGCCTTTAATGCGGGAGGCGCGCTCCTCCATGCTGCTCAAGATGGTTTAACCAGAGCCACGGAGCAGTATGTGAAAGACATACGGGTGAGGAATTTTAATAGTTATATATGCCAGTAGCCCCCGAGACTTAAAATAGTTAAACTAACTGATTTAAGGATCATTTGTTATGCAGGATCTTACAGAGAAGAATACCCACCTGTCCCAGGAGCTTCAAGAATGCAAGGCCCAACTTGAGGCTGCACTAGCCGCCGCTGGGGGAGCCACAGAGACCCCCTCTGGTAATACATATTTCGAAAAGATAAGTAGTTTATGAAGTGCGGCGTGTGCGTTTAGTCTGACAATAATATTGCTGAGGGTGCCGGACTAGATCCGGACAAGCAACATCTGCTGCGCCAGCTGAAGGCCGGCGAGAAGGTGCTTATGAGGGTGCAGCAGGAGAGGAACAAACTCCAAGATGCCAACACCCAGCTGGGTGAAGAACTAAAATATGTTCAGGTCCAGCTGTCTAACTCCGTAAAGGAGAATCGGTGGCTTTGTCGCGGCATTTACAGTAAGTGCTTGAGCAAACTCTTTTGAAAAGAAGAGTTCGGCGAGGAAGTCAATTGACAGAAATGTGTCTGTAGGTGTGCTCACGGGTCGTCCGGCGGAGGAAATGCCTGGTTCCATGGGTGACCTTCTTCCCGAGCTGCTGCAACTGCACGAACATGTCCAGCAGGCGATGAGCAGCGTCGTTCAGGCCTTATGGTCGTCCGTATCCCTATCCGAGGGTCTTGGAGGGCTTGCTGAGAAGCTTCAGGGAGTACGGCAGTGCTTCCGTCTATGGAAGATATCGGCCTGCCGTTAAGGCGCCAGGGAGGCCTGGCCCATGGTGAAGACGTGGTACACGAAGGCTGATCCAAACCACATGGCCGAGGTCGGACCTGTGGGGCCCGATGGGAAGGAGATCTCTGTGAGCCTGTGTACGGCCAAGTAGAGTTGGCCGCGAAATATTCCCAACGGGACTGTAAACTAGACAGCCTGTTAGATGGGATTGAAGAGGAGTACAATCAGTCAGTTTGACGATGTAATTTAAAATGACATGTAAAATGCCTTCTAGCTGGATTGTAGATCGTTTGTCTTTGCGGACCTTTTCGCTTCAACCTCGGGACCCAACAGTCCGGAGTGTGTCCGAATACCCTCACGGTTATACAAAAACCGAGGCATGCATGGAGACCAGGCGTAGGGGTCATAAGTGCTTTATCAGACAAGTGCCCAACTAGCTATGTTATATTACACGGTTAGTAAGAAACATCTTCCAGGGAGAATAGTTCCGTTAGGGGTTCCTTTCCCTGGGAGGCATGCCCTAAAGTGCATGTCCGGACTGCGAAAAGAGCAGAAAAAGCATCTGGGGGCAGATAAATAAATAAGTAATAAATCATCTTTCAAGTCACCGACCGAATATTCCCTTAAGAACGCTAGCCTTCGGCTTCACCTAGTCTGAGGTACACATCCGGCCGACCCGGCAGTAACAATCGCAGAGGTGCTCCCTTTACCTGCTAGCCGAACAATCGGGAACGTAGGGGTAAGCACAGGAGCCAGGCAACCCAGCTTGGCCAAAACTTAAGTCATATCGATGCATATAATGGTGAGTAAAAGGTACATGCGGAAGTATGACACATGTGTTGGGCATGAAGCCCGTATAAATAAGCTTCTGTTAAAGAAGCCCCCGGGTATAACGAGTGCGAGTAGCACATCAAGTGTGTGCGAACAATGCGCAGATCAGCCCTCAAAGGCTTTTACTGAAAGAGGGAGGAAAAAGGAGGGAAACAAAAGACAGCGAAAAAATATGAAAGGTGGACGGAGGAAGGAGATGAACTCTGAGTCCGGCGCTAGGCGTAGAATCTTCGGAGACGGGTTGTGTTCCATGGGTTCGGCTCGAGTCGGTTGTCAGATGCGTTGCGTAGACGGTATGCACCGCCGGTAAGGACTTGGTCGATGATGAAGGGACCTTCCCTTGTCCTTTTTCTTGTCCGACAGGCGTAGAACTAGCTCGCCAACATTGGAAGTTTTGGCCCGTACTTCTCTGCTTTGATATCTTCGAGCCTGCTGCTGATAGAATGCGGAACGGGATTTTGCCACATCGCGCTCCTCCTCTAAGGCGTCCAAACTGTCCTGCCAATCCAACTCGGCTTCTCTTTCTTCGTACATGCGCTTGCGAGGTGAGTCATGAATTATATCGCAGGGCAAAACTGCCTCTGCGCCGTATACCATAAAAATGGTGTGAATCCGGTAGTGCGGTTTGGCGTGGTCCGTAGCCCCCAGAGTACGGAGTCGAGCTCCTCTACCCAATGCGTGTTAGATTCTGTGAGGGACCGCACTAATCTGGGTTTAATGCCGCTCATGATTAGACCATTTGCTCATTCGACTTGACCATTATTGAGGGTGATAGACTGAAGCGTAGTCGAGCTTGATGCCCATGTTTTTGCACCAGAGTTTAACCTCGTCGGTCGTGAAATTCGTGCCGTTGTCAGTGATGATGCTGTGGGGGACGCCAAAATGGTGTGCTACCCCGGATATGAAGTCTACCACAGGTCCGGATTCTGCCGTTTTAACCGGCTTGGCCTCTATCCATTTGGTGAATTTGTCCACCATGACCAATAAGTATTTTTGCTTGTGGGTTCCCCCTTTAAGGAGTCGAACCATGTCAACCCCAGACCGCGAACGGCCAAGTGATGGGTATAGTTTTGAGGGCAGTGGGTGGCATGTGGCTTTGATTAGCAAAGAGCTGGCAACCGACGCATCGTTGGACTAAGTCCTGAGCATCTGCCCGGGCTGTCGGCCAATAAAATCCTGTACGGAAGGCCTTGCCTACAAGGGCCCGGGCTGCAGCATGGTGCCCGCCGAGTCCGGCGTGAATTTCAGCCAGGAGATTTCGCCCTTCCTCTTCGGAGATACACCTTTGAAGGACTTCGGTTGTGCTTTTCTTACAAAGTTCTCCCTCATGGACCTTGTAGGCCTTAGATCGCCGAACTATGCAACAGGCCTCATTTTGGTCTTCGGGAAGTTCCTGCCTAATTAAGTAGGCTAGGAATGGTTCCGTCCACGGGGCAATTACTGCCATTATTTTGTGGGCTGAAGGTGTTATTTCATTGGCTGAGCCACCGATTGTGTCAGAATGTTCCATGTTGGGTGGTGCAGTTGGTTCCGGGTTGTTATGTCCGGACTCCTCTTCCCATAATACGGATGGCTTAAAGAGCTGCTCCAGGAAGATGTTTGGAGGGACGGCATCGCGCTTTGCGCCGATGCGTGCCAACACGTCTGCTGCCTGGTTATTATCCCGGGCTACATGGTGGAATTTGAGTCCTTCGAACCGAGCTGACATTTTTAGGACGGCGTTATGGTAGGCTGCCATTTTCAGATCCTTGGCGTCAAAGTCTCCATTTACTTGGGATATTGCGAGGTTTGAATCCCTGCGCACCTCTAGGCGTTGAATACCCATGGAGATTGCCATCCGGAGACCATGTAGAAGGGCCTCGTATTCGGCTGCGTTGTTGGAGTCCGTGTACATTATTTGAAGTACGTATTGACTGTGTCTCCGGTTGGGGACGTCAAGACGACGCCAGCCCCCAAGCCGGCCAACATTTTGGAGCCGTCGAAATGCATGATCCAATTGGAGTATGCGCCGTACTCTTTAGGGAGTTCGGCTTCGGTCCATTCGGCGATGAAGTCAGCCAAAACTTGTGACTTTATAACTCGCCGTGGTTTGTAGGTTATGTCAAATGGTAAGAGCTCAATGGCCCACTTTGCAATCCTGCCCGTCGCGTCGCGGTTATTTATAATGTCGTTCAGAGGTACTTCGGAGGCCACTGTTATAGAACACTCTTGAAAGTAGTGGCGCGGCTTCCGGGATACCATGATCACCGCGTACGCTATCTTTTGATAATGTGGGTACCGGGACTTGCATGGAGTTAAGACAATGGATACATAGTACACTGGTTTTTGAAGAGGGAATTTGTGCCCTTCTGTTTCTCGTTCGACGATGAGTACCGCGCTGACAACTTGATGTGTTGCTGCGATATATAATAACATCGGTTCGCCCAGGTTGGGCGCGGCCAGGTGTCACGCCCAATATGCGACCCTATCCAAAAGGAACTCGAAGGTCCCACCAAGGATAGGCCCGCATATTGAAACGCTTTTGCAAGATGGATATCATTACATCAACATTACATAATAGATGGGGATACATACATAAGGCATACAATGCCACACGAATACAACATCACAATACATAAGAGCATCATCCGACTACGGATGAAACACAAACAGAAACTCAAACGACATCCACCCTGCTATCCCAGGCTGCCGACCTGGAACCTATCCCCTGACCGAAGAAGCAGAAGAAGAACTCAACGCAAGCAAGCATCGCTCTCGCGTCATGATCATCGCACAACCTGTACCTGCAACTGTTGTTGTAGTAATCTGTGAGCCACGAGGACTCAGCAATCCCATTACCATGGGTATCAAGACTAGCAAAGCTTAAGGGGAAAGGAAGGGATAAAGTGGTGAGGCTGCAGCAGCGACTAAGCATATATGGTGGCTAACATACGCAAATAAGAGCGAGAAGAGAGCAAGCGGAACGGTCATCAACTAGTAATGATCAAGAAGTGATCCTGAACTCCTACTTACGTCAATCATAACCCAGAAACCGTGTTCACTTCCCGGACTCCGCCGAGAAGAGACCATCACGGCTACACACGCGGTTGATGCGTTTTATTTCGGATCTGGTGTCAAGTTATGTACAACCGGACATTAACAAATTCCCATCTGCCTATAACCGCATGCACGGCTTCCGAAAGATTATACCCTGCAGGGGTGTCCCAACTTAGCCCATGATAAGCTCTCGCGATCAACGAAGGATATACCTTCTCCCAGGAAGACCCGATCAGACTCGGAATCCCGGTTTACAAGACATTTCGACAATGGTAAAACAAGACCAGCAAAGCCGCCCGATGCGCCGACAATCCCGATAGGAGCTGCACATATCTCGTTCTCAGGGCAACACCGGATGAGACATCCTACGAGTAAAACCAAACCTCGAGTTTCCCCGAGGGGGCCCCGCAGTCTACTCGGTTCGGACCAACACTTAGACAAGCACTGGCCCGGGGGGGCTAAAATAAAGATGACCCTTGGGTTGGCCGACCCAAGGGAAATGTATAGGTGGTGGTGAGGCAAATGGTAAACCAAGGTTGGGCCTTGCTGGAGGAGTTTTATTCAAAGCAAACTGTCAAGGGGGTCCCATAAATCACCCGGCCGCGTAAGGAACGCAAAATCCAGGAACATAACACCGGTATGATGGAAACTAGGGCGGCAAGAGTGGAACAAAACACCAGGCAAAAGGCGAAGTCTTCCACCCTTTACCTAGTATATAGATGCATTAATAATATAAGAGATATTGTGATATCCCAACCAAAATCCTGTCCATCATGGAGAAATCTTCAACTTCACCTGCAACTAACAACGCTATAAGAGGGGCTGAGCAAAGCGGTAACATAGCCAAACAACGGTTTGCTAGGAATGGTGTCAAAGGTTAGAGGTTCATGGCAATTTGGGAGGCTTGAAGAACAAATGATAGGTAGCACAGCAAAGCGATAGAACGAAGCAACTAGCATAGCAATGATAGTAGTGAGATCCAGGGTAGCGGTCATCTTGCCTGAAATCCCGCAAGGAAGAAGAACGAGTCCATGAAGAAGACGAACGGGAGTAGTCGAACGAATCCTCACAATCACAACATTACCGGAACTAAGAAGCAACACCGGAAAGAAACAAACAACATGGTAAATGCACAAGCATAAACATGGCATGATGCACAAACAAGTATGATGCATGTCCGGTTTAAAGAGCATGGCATGGCAAAGTGCAACAAACAACACTACAAATTAAGTGGAGCTCAATATGCAACGAGTTGCATATTGTCAAAACTTCACAACATTTATTTAGTTCGCTCTCGTTTAGGTACACAACAATATTAAATGTTGTTAAACATGGCAACAGGTGAAGCAAGAGAAAACTAACTATCTAGGCAAGTTTAAATGAGGCCGGAAGTTACAAACAACAATTCCGGAAAATCCCCATATGCAAATTATGAATTTGGTACTGTTCTGCCCTAAACACAATTTTAATTTTGTTAAACAGGGAAATAAATTGGACCATGTTAATCTATGCATTTTTCCACCCCATTTACATATAAAGTTTAATTAATTCCGAGCTACGGTTATTTAGTTATGAAATAAATCATTTTAGCATGGCATTTATGCAAATTTTAACAAACAGCAGTTTAAACATTTTAAACATGGATGAAAGTGGCATATTGTGAAACTAGATTAAATTCTAAGCATTTTACATGTTTAAATCATTTTAATCCGATGCACGGTTTGTGAATTATTATATGCATGAAGTTTAGGGTCCAAACTGTAAATATGCAGTTTTTAGGATAAATGGCAAAATTCGCAGGGCACGGAAAAAATATGCGTGGGCCGAATTTGGCTGGCCCAGCAGTGCACAGGAGAGGAGCTGGGCGCGTCCTCACCCAAGGGCCAAGCCCAGCTCGTGGAGAGGTAGCAGTAGGCCGCGGAGGTCAACGATCGGGCGAGCGGCCGCGCTCGATCCCGAACTGCTGCTCGAAGCAGGGGAAGCAGAGGCCGCGGCAGGCGAACTTGGCGGCAGTAGCAGGTCCATGAGGGGTCGCCGGGGCTTGGACACGGGGCTCCGGTGACGCGGGAGAGGCGAGGGAGGCCAGAGTTGGGCGGATCCGGGCGAGGAAGGCCTTGTACGGGCGCGGAGCAACGGATCCAGGCGATGGGGCGGTGGTGAAACTCCAAAGCCATGGCGGCCTCCATCGGTTCCCTGTCCAAAACGAGACATAGAGAAAGAGAGTTGAGAACGGGGAAGGGGAAGAAGGCAGAGAGAGAAAGGGGAGCACGAGGGTCCTGCTGGTGCTCCGGCAGTGGCGCGCCGGCAATGGTCGGACTGAGGCTCGGGCTGTGCTGCTACCGTTGCGCGGACGTGGGCAAGGCAGGGAGACGACAAGGCGTCCGTGCTTAGGCATGAGCAGAGGCGCACGGGAGGCGGCGAAGGGCACGGGACTCGGGGCTCCGAGGGTGCTGTACTCCGGCGAGGTGGTCGGCATGGTCGAGGAGGAGCTCCTCTCCTTTGGATTCGAGCGAGGCAGGGAGGAGGAAACGCCCGGGCAGGAGGCGGCCAGGGATCGAGTGCAGGCGCTGGTTGGGCCGGTGAAGAAAACGAGGGAGGTGGGTGGCACTGCGGATGGATGGATCGGATCTGGGTGTGGTTGGTTGCGGATGGTGGGGATGGATCCCGAGGGGAAGAATGAGAGCGGTGGCGGCGCGGATGGAACTGGGTGGATGGGACGGCTAGGTCTAGGGTTGCCCCGATATTTATATCAGATGAATTTGGATAGGGGTCGTTTGGGTCCCTCCGATCTTAATCGGACGGCTGAAGAAAAAAATAGGTTAGGACGTCCAATTAAGAAAATGGAGATGTTTTATAGATGTTTGGGGATGATCTGAATCCAACGGTGATGACTGAGCGGTTCGGGTTCGGGGAAGATTTCGTACGCGCGCGAGAGGTTTGAGCATTGTACAAAGGGGTCAAACGGTCAGGCAACAAAAGAACGGTTGGTCTAAGAAAGGTCAACGGAGGGGAGGAAGAAGCGGCAACAACTAACGGCTACGAGTTTTTATGAAAACATGCAGATGCAATGCGAATGATGACATAAGATGAAATGCATAACAAGAATAAAATGCAAAACAACAGACAAAAACCCAACCACGGAGGAAATAATAAATCACATAGCCGGAAATGGCAAGAGTCGGAGTTACGAATATGGAAAGTTGTATCCGGGGCGTTACACCAGGACCGGGTTTGTTGCCAATATGGCCTTAATTTCTTCGAGTCCGGCCGTGGCAGCATCCGTCCATTCGAAGTGTTTGGTGCGCCGGAGGAGGCGATAGAGGGGCAGTGCCTTTTCTCCCAAACGGGAGATGAAGCGGCTTAGAGCCGCCACGCATCCAGTTAGTTTTTGTATTTGCTTGAGGTCTTTTGGGATATCCAATTGTGACACAGCTCGGATCTTGGTTGGGTTTGCTTCAATTCCTCTACCGGATACAATGAAGCCCAAGAGCTTTCCGGCTGGTACGCCGAAAACACATTTTTCCGGGTTGAGCTTAATGTCATATGCTCGGAGGTTGTCGAATGTAAGCCTCAAATCGTCTACTAGAGTTTCGACGTGTTTGGTCTTAACGACCACATCGTCTACGTATGCCTCCACTATTTTGCCTATCTGGTAGCCAGACATGTCTGAATCATGCGCTGATATGTTGTGCTGGCGTTTTTGAGTCCGAAGGGCATTGTGTTGAAGCGGAATGGTCCGTATGGAGTAATGATTGCCATTGCGGCCTGGTCTATTTCCGCCATCTTGATTTGATGGTATCCGGAGTATGCGTCAAGGAAGCACAATGAATCGTGCCCTGTGGTAGCATCGATGATTTGGTCGATGCGGGGGAGGGGGAAAGGATCCTTTGGACAGGCCTTGTTAAGGTCTTTGAAATCGACACAAAGGCGCTAGGATTTGTCCTTTTTTGGTACCATTACCAGGTTTGCTAGCCAGTCCAAATGTTTTATATATCTGATGAATCCGGCTTCTAAGAGTTTGGCTAGATCCTCCCCCATTGCCTGTCTTTTGGGTTCGAAAAATCGCCGAAGAACCTGTTTGACTGGCTTGAATCCTTTTAGGATATTTAGGCTGTGCTCTGCCAGCCTGCATGGGATTCCTGGCATATCTGAAGGGTGCCAGGCAAAAATGTCCCAATTTTCCCAAAGGAATTCTCGTAGTGTGGCTTCTACATCAGGGTTTAATTGTGCCCCAATGGAGGCTGTCTTTGTGGGGTCCGTTGGATGGACCTGGAATTTGACTATTTCGTCTGCTGGTTTAAAAGAGCTGGACTTAGATCTCTTATCGAGTATCACATCGTCCCTATTCACCGTGGAGCGCAGCGCAGTGAGTTCCTCTGCCGCTAGGGCTTCGGATAGTGCCTCTAGGGCTAGTGCGCGGTCTTATTTTCAGCGCGGAGTTCTATATCTGGATCACTGACAAGAGTGATGATTCCATTGGGCCCGGGCATTTTAAGCTTCATGTACCCGTAATGGGGTATAGCTTGGAAAATTGTGAATGCCTCTCGCCCTAACAAGGCGTGATATCCGCTGCCAAACGGGGCCACTTGGAACGTGACTTCCTCGGACCTGTAATTGTCCGGTGAGCCGAACACTACATCTAGTGTGATTTTTCCTGTGCAGCGTACTTCCCGACTAGGGATTATTCCTCTAAAGGTTGTGCTGCTTCGCTCAATGCGGCTCCAGTCTATTTCCATTTTTTGGAGGGTTTCCTTGTAGATGAGGTTTAATCCGCTGCCGCCATCCATGAGTACCTTGGTAAGACGAAAGCCGTCCACTATCGGACTGAGGACCAATGCGGCTGGTGCTCGGGCTGTTCGGAATTTAGGTTCGTCGCTGGCATTGAAGGTGATAGCCGTGTCGCTCCATGGATTTGTTGTTGCTACTTGGTAGACTTTGGCGAGGCTGCGGATTGTTCGTTTCCGCATATTGTTTGATGCGAAAGTCTCGAAGACTATTAATACCGTACTGGTACTGTTGGGCTGGTTATCTGGGGCTAGAAAACTTTCGCCACTTTTGGCCACCTGCCGTAGTATCCAACATGCTCGAAGGCTATGTGTTGGAGTGGCGCCCTCTGTACTATGGATTTTACAGGGTCTGTTGAGCCATCCCTCCAGTACGGTTCCGTGCCCTTTAGGGGGTTTTTGCTTTTTGGTTTTTGACCCAGGTGCTTGAGTATGACGCACCCTTTTATTTCGAACTAGGGTTATGTTCAGGGTCGGATTGTCCCAAAACCTGGTTTTGGTTTTCCAGGCACTCTCCATGGCACAGTATTTTTGTACTATGTTCGCCAGGTCGGTGAAGTGTATAACTTCGTGACGACTTATGGTGTTCATGATTCCCTTGTCCGTGCAATTGTTGCAGAAATTGAGATTGCGCTTTCCTCACGGCAGTCCTTTATCCTGTCCATAACCAGGAGGAATCTGGCCCAGTAATGATGTACTGTTTTATCGGGCTCTTGCCGTATTTGAGATAGATCGCTTATGTTTGGGTGGGTGGGCGGAATTAAATTCAGAACCCCGCCCAATCTGAGGCTCAAAGGCCGAGAAGTTTCCGGATTTGGAAGCTTGGATTGCTGGATGTTATCCAATAAATCTGGTCCGATGCCTGACTTTAGGTTCAGTACTTGATTGACGTCCGTCCCTCCGCTGGAATCCGGCATGGAGGGATCGGGTATCCGGACATAACTGGTCTTTAACATAGAAGAAGAGTCGCCGCGTTGTTCCTCTACCACAACAACGTGGTGGGTAGCCTGGGGAGAGTTAATTTCTCTCAGATCAGTTTTAAGCCCAATCTGATCGTAGTCTGTAGCGACTCCCAGGGCGGCGATGCGATCCAAGAGCTCATTTATGGAGGAGAGCTCCATCGGATCTAGCTGCTCGGCGAATTCCGAGTTGACGTGAAGATCGCTTTTCATGACCTGAGAGGTCATTGTCGGAGCGGTGGCCGAACAGGCGGTCATAAGAAAACCACCTAACCGGATAGTTTGGCCGGTGGCCAAAGCTCCCTTGGCGATGGCGCCGTCTTTAAAGACGGGAAAAGGCATCCCTCCTGATTGCGACGGCACAGAGGAACTCTCAATGAAAGCACCAATGGCGGTGTCAAAACCGGCGGATCTCGGGTAGGGGGTCCTGAACTATGCGTCTAGGCGGATGGTAATAGGAGACAAGGGACACGATGTTTTACCCAGGTTCGGGCCCTCTTGATGGAGGTAAAACCCTACGTCCTGCTTGATTGATATTGATGATGTGGATATTACAAGAGTAGATCTACCACGAGATCAAGGAGGCTAAACCCTAGAAGCTAGCCTATGGTATGATTGTTGTTCGTCCTACGGACTAAAACCATCCGGTTTATATAGACACCGGAGAGGGCTAGGGTTACACAGAGTCGGTTACAATGGTAGGAGATCTACATATCCGTATCGCGCCAAGGAAAGTCCCATCCGGACACGGGACGAAGTCTTCAATCTTGTATCTTCATAGTCTTGGAGTCCGGCCGATGATGATACTTCAGCTATCCGGACACCCCCTAGTCCAGGACTCCCTCAAGGGGAAACTTGCCCCCCAAGCAAGGTGGAGGCGCCCCCTCCCCAAACCCTAGGCGCCTTGGGCCCTAGTGGGGGGGCGCACCAACCCACCTGGGGCTGGTCCCCTCCCACACTTGGCCCATGCAGCCCTCTAGGGCCGGTGGTCCCACCTGGTGGACCCCCGGGACCCTCCCGGTGGTCCCGGTACATTACCGATAGCACCCAAAACTTTTCCGATGACCAAAACAGGACTTCCCATATATAAATCTTCACCTCCGGGCCATTCCGGAACTCCACGTGACGTCTGGGATCTCATCCGGGACTCTGAACAACATTCGGTAACCACGTATATCTATTCCCTATAACCCTAGCATCATCGAACCTTAAGTGTGTAGACCGTACGGGTTCGGGAACCATGCAGACATGACCGAGACAACTCTCCGGCCAATAACCAACATCAGGATCTGGATACCCATGTTGGCTCCCACATGTTCCACGATGATCTCATCGAATGAACCATGATGTCAAGGATTCAATCAATCCCGTATACAATTCTCTTTGTCTAGCGGTATAGTACTTGCCCGAGATTCGATCATCGGTATGCCGATACCTTGTTCAATCTCGTTACCGGCAAGTCTCTTTACTCGTTCCATAACATATCATCCCGTGATCAACTCCTTGATCACATTGTGCACATTATGATGATGTCCTACCTACCGAGTGGGCCCAGAGATACCTCTCCATCACACGGAGTGACAAATCCCAGTCTCGATTCGTGCCAACCCAACAGACACTTTCGGAGATACCCGTAGTGCACCTTTATAGCCACCCAGTTACGTTGTGACGTTAGGTACACCCAAAGTATTCCTACGGTATCCGGGAGTTGCACAATCTCATGGTCTAAGGAAAAGATACTTGACATTCAGAAAAGCTTTAGCATACGAACTACACGATCTTGTGCTAGGCTTAGGATTGGGTCTTGTCCATCACATCATTCTCCTAATGATGTGATCCCGTTATCAATGACATCCAATGTCCATGGTCAGGAAACCATGACCATCTGTTGATCAACGAGCTAGTCAACTAGAGGCTCACTAGGGACAGGTTGTGGTCTATGTATTCACACATGTATTGTGGTTTACGGTCAATACAATTATAGCATGAATAATAGACATTTATCATGAACAAGGAAATACAATATTAACCATTCTATTATTGCCTCTAGGGCATATTTCCAACACTCCTCTCCTCTCTCTTGTCTTGTCTGGACAGCCACCACCCTAGCTCTATTGTCGTCCCCAACCCATAGTGCCGCTACTTGAGGCACTAACCCACAATACCGCCATTTGTTCTGCCACCAGATAATGTCAACGCTGCCTCAGTATGTTCAACCTCTTCATGCTCCAATTACCAACAATTTTTATGTGTCCTCCAGTTAGTTTTCCTATGTTTAGACCGGAGAACAAATTTGTTCAAACTTTTGTTGAGTTGGACCTAACACAGTACACAACATCTACTTGGGAGAATATGATTCTTATAAGTCCATGTTATAATTCCAAATACATGATATCGTACGTTAAGAGCATACACGGTCAGATTAGGCAAATCCAACCCCTCCCCCCCCCTAAATGTCTGTGAGTGTGACCAGATGCGTCCGCAGATAACATCGGCTATCTCCTCATTCGTCCTTCTGAAAAACCACATTCCTCATATGCCAATTGTCATATTCATGCAAATTAATCCACGTAAATTGTACAGCACGAATTCATTAACATTTCAACAATTCCAGGACACAGAATAAACAACAATTCAACAATTTCATTACATACCAAAATAAAATTCAACAATTTAGACATAGATATCTGATACACGAATGAATCAAACACCTCCCTTTGTGGATTAAATGGGACCCTCTTGGATTTATTTGCATCGCTGTGTGGGCTTCAGCGGGGCGATCGTCTTTCTCCCTTTTTGTGGCTGATGGTTGTGTGCAATTATCAAGCATAAGTTTCTTCTCGTGATATATCTCCGGTGAAGGTGTGCAGAAGATCTCTAGGTATCTCACACATTTTGTTTGCAGACAACACGATGTTGTTTTTTGAGGCCTCACGTGTTGACCAAAATGTTAAGTTGGCTCTGGATCTCTATGGTTGTGAAACTAGTAAAAGTCTGATTTTTCATAAGGTTCGGTTCTATTTGCTACTGCTTGTTGTTTGGATATTCAAGAGGAAGTTGGAGGGGTGCTTAATGTTACTAGTTTGGTCTTTGAAGAGAAGTATCCTTGTGTCCCCACGCCAGATGGTTGTATGTCCAAAGGTCAATTTTTTAAAATCTTCGGATGAGTTTAACAGCGTTTAATCAAATGGGGTGAGCGTCTCCTCGCTCAGCCTGGGAGGGACACACTCATTAAGTTTTTTTGTGCATGCTTTACCCACTTACATAATGGGGCTGCTTATGCTACATGTCTCAATTTGTGATGAACTTACGAGGATGGTTAGATGTTTCTACCGGGGGTCCTTGATGGGAAAAAGGAAGGTGCATCGGATGGATTGAGATGATCTATCACAACAATACAAAGGTGGTGTAGGTTTTCGTGATTTTCGTATTTTCAACCAAGCTTTCCTGGCTCCACAAGCTTGGACACTAATCTCGAAGCCGGAGAGCCTGTGTGCCCAAGTTTAAAGGCAAGAACTACCCTGGCAGTAAGCTTGACGATGTTGTTTTCTTAGGAATGCCTCATCATCATTGCAATCTATTAGCTATGGGCTTGATTAGCTGAAAAGGGGTTTGATTTGGAGGGTCGGAAATGTATTCGGATTTGGCATGCTAATTGGATTCTATGGCCCTTCTCCTAAAAACCCATCACATTGCAAGGAAGATGATGAATTCGATTTGTCTCTGAATTGCTAAACAATAACGGTTCATGGAATTATGGTTTGTTGTAGAATTATTTCATACCAGCTGATGTCATCAAGATCCGTGCTTCGCCATGGTTGGAGTATGATACGCTTTCTTGGGGGCCTGGTAAGTATGGAGTTTTTTCTGTCAAAAATGCATACCAATTTGGCTTCAAGGAAGCTCATATGTACCTTGAAGGAGACTAGTACTAGACTTGATGGGTGTCGGTCCTGTTGGCATGTCATTTGGTCATGTGATGTTCCTCCCACTGTTCGTAATTTTGCTTGGAGGGTGGCCAAAAATTCATTGCCAACATGGCAGAACAAGCACATCTGGGGCCTTGAACATGATGACTTATTCCCAGTGTGTTCTTGAGAACCGAAGACGGCTTTCATTCGCTCTATCGTAACTAGCACTCTTTCTCAATAATTACAGTGTACAATGTGTGAGATATGGACTTTACTGGATATTACTTCCATCCAAAAATTGGGGACGGAATGGCTATTGGTTGTTCTAGAGCCGCTACTGGATATCGAGCGATGTAGCTTCTAATGACGATGTGGCGTGCCTGCCACTTTCAAAATGAGGTGGTTCATCATAAACCCCCACCTCCTATGGAAGCATCTAGAAGGCTCTTGGTGAGCTACCTTGATTCACTGATCAACATTAAAACTTGTCTCTCATCATATCCTAGCAAGGGTAAAACTATTGTCACATGTGATAACCGAGTCCGCGGACCACATTTGGTAACGGGCGATGTTGGTCCTGAGTGGTGTGCACCTGAAGTTCGTTGGGTGAAGTCGAATACAGATGAATCCGATGCAAATGATGGTACAGTGGGTGCAGGTATGGTGTTGAGAGACTGACAAGAGTAGCATTGTCTTCTCTTCTTCCAGGAAACTCTTCTTTTGTCGTGAAGCCTTGTAAGCTGAATTATGCTTTTCAGCGTTTGCATGGAATGCTTGTTGTTTGATGTCCAGAGGACTGACTTGACAAACATGGTTGAGATGGGGCTCTATTGTTGAAGGAAATATGCCCTAGAGGCAATAATAAAGTTATTATTTATTTCCTTATATCATGATAAATGTTTATTATTCATGCTAGAATTGTATTAACCGGAAACATAATACATGTGTGAATACATAGACAAACATGGTGTCACTAGTATGCCTCTACTTGACTAGCTCATTAATCAAAGATGGTTATGTTTCCTAACCATAGACATGTGTTGTCATTTGATTAATGGGATCACATCATTAGGATAATGATGTGATTGACATGACCCATTCTGTTAGCCTAGCACTTGATCGTTTAGTATGTTGCTATTGCTTTCTTCATGACTTATACATGTTCCTGTAACTATGAGATTATGCAACTCCCGTTTACCGGAGGAACACTTTGGGTGCTACCAAACGTCACAACGTAACTGGGTGATTATAAAGGAGTACTACAGGTGTCTCCAAAGGTACATGTTGGGTTGGCGTATTTCGAGATTAGGTTTTGTCACTCCGATTGTCGGAGAGGTATCTCCGGGCCCTCTCGGTAATGCACATCACTATAAGCCTTGCAAGCAATGTAGCTAATGAGTTAGTTACGGAATGATGCATTATGTAACGAGTAAAGAGACTTGCCGATAACGAGATTGAACTAGGTATTGGATACCGACGATCGAATCTCGGGCAAGTAACATACCGATGACAAAGGGAACAAAGCATGTTGTTATGCGATTTGACCGATAAAGATCTTTGTAGAATATGTAGGAGCCAATATGGGCATCCAGGTTCCGCTATTGGTTATTGACCAAGAATAGTTCTAGGCCATGTCTACATAGTTCTCGAACCCGTAGGGTCCGCACGCTTAAGGTTTCGATGATAGTTATATTATGATTTTATGAGTTTTGATGTATCGAAGGAGTTCGGAGTCCCGGATGAGATCGGGGACATGACGAGGAGTCTCGAAATGGTCGAGACATAAAGATCGATATATTGGACGACCATATTCGGAGTTCGGAAAGGTTCCGAGTGATTCAGGTATTTTTTGGAGTACCGGAGAGTTACGGGAATTCGCCGGGGAGTATATGGGCCTTATTGGGCCATACGGGAATAGATGAGAGAGGCCAAAAGGAAGGAGGCCTGCGCCCCCCCTCTGCTCCGAATTGGACAAGGGGCGCAGCCCCCCTTTCCTTCTTCCTCTCCCCCTCTTTCCCCTTCTCCTACTTCAACAAGGGAGGTGGAATCCTACTAGGACTAGGGAGTCCTAGTAGGACTCCACACTTGGCGTGCCCCCTCCTAGGGCCGGCCTCCTCCCCCTTGCTCCTTTATATACGGGGGCAAGGGGGCACCCCATGACACACAAGTTGATCTACGGATCATTCCTTAGCCGTGTGCGGTGCCCCCCTCCACCATATTCCACCTTGGTCATATCGTCGCGGAGTTTAGGCGAAGCCCTGCGCCGGTAGAGCATCATCATCGTCACCACGCCATCGTGTTGACGGAACTCATCCCCGAAGCTTTGCTGGATCAGAGCCCGTGGATCGTTATCGAGCTGAACGTGTGCTGAACTCGGAGGTGTCATACGTTCGGTACTTGGATCGGTCGGATCGTGAAGACGTATGACTACATCAACCGCATTGTCATAACGCTTCCGCTTACGGTCTACGAGGGTACGTGGACAACACTATCTCCCCTCGTTGCTATGCCATCACCATGATCTTGCGTGTACGTAGGAATTTTTTTGAAATTACTACGTTCCCCAACAGTGGTATCAGAGCCAGGTTTTATGCGTAGATGTCATATGCACGAGTAGAACACAAGTGAGTTGTGGGCGATACAAGTCATACTGCTTACCAGCATGTCATACTTTGGTTCGGCGGTATTGTGAGATGAAGCGGCCCGGACCGACATTACGCGTACGCTTACGCGAGACTGGTTTCACCGTTACGAGCACTCGTGCTTAAAGGTGGCTGGCGGGTGTCTGTCTCTCTCACTTTAGCTGAATCGAGTGTGGCTACGCCCGGTCCTTGCGAAGGTTAAAACAGCACTAACTTGACGAACTATCGTTGTGGTTTTGATGCGTAGGTAAGAACGATTCTTGCTAAGCCCGTAGCAGCCACGTAAAATTTGCAACAACAAAGTAGAGGACGTCTAACTTGTTTTTGCAGGGCATGTTGTGATGTGATATGGTCAAGACGTGATGAGATATAAGTTGTTGTATGATATGATCATGTTTTGTTGAAGTTATCGGCAACTGGCAGAAGCCCTATGGTTGTCTCTTTGTTGCATAAGATGCAAGTGCCAAATAATTGCTTTACTTTATCGCTATGCGATAGCAATAGTTGCAAGAGCAATAGTTGGCGAGACGACCATGTGACGACACATTGATATAGATCAAGATGATGAAGATCATGGTGTCGTGCCGGTGATGATAGAGATCATGACAGTACTTTGGAGATGGAGATCAAAGGCGCAAGATGATCATGGCCATATCATGTCACATATTTTGATTGCATATGATGTTTATCTGTTTTACATCTTATTCTGTTTTGTTTGACAGTAGCATTTTAAGATGATCTCTCACTAATTATCAAGAAGTGTTCTCCCTGAGTATGCACCGTTGCGAAAGTTCTTCGTGCTGAGACACCACGTGATGATCGGGTGTGATAGGCTCTACGTTCAAATACAACGGGTGCAAAACAGTTGCACACGCGGAATTATCAGGTTAAACTTGACGAGCCTAGCATATACAGATATGGCCTCGGAACACGGAGACCGAAAGGTCGAGCGTGAATCATATAGTAGATATGATCAACATAGTGATGTTCACCATTGAAAACTACTCCATCTCACGTGATGATCGGACATGGTTTAGTTGATTTGGATCACGTGATCACTTAGAGGATTAGAGGGATGTCTATCTAAGTGGGAGTTCTTAAGTAATATGATTAATTGAACTTAAATTTATCATGAACTTAGTCCTGGTAGTATTTTGCAAATTATGTTGTAGATCAATAGCTTGCGTTGTTGCTTTCATATGTTTATTTTGATATGTTTCTAGAGAAAATTGTGTTGAAAGATGTTAGTAGCAATGATGCGGATTGGATCCGTGATCTGAGGTTTATCCTCATTGCTGCACAGAAGAATTATGTCCTTAATGCACCGCTAGGTGACAGACCTATTGCAGGAGCAGATGCAGACGTTATGAACGTTTGACTAGCTCAATATAATGACTACTTGATAGTTTAGTGCACCATGCTTAACGGCTTAGAATCGGGACTTCAAAGACGTTTTGAACGACATGACCATATGAGATGTTCCAGGAGTTGAAGTTAATATTTCCAACAAATACCCGAGTTGAGAGATATGAAGTCTCCAACAAGTTCTATAGCTAAAAGATGGAGGAGAATCGCTCAACTAGTGAGCATGTGCTCAGATTGTCTGGGTACTACAATCGCTTGAATCAAGTGGGAGTTAATCTTCCAAGATAAGATAGTGATTGACAGAATTCTCTAGTCACCATCACCAAGTTAGTAGAACTTTGTGATGAACTATAGTATGCAAGGGATGACGAAAACGATTCCCAAGCTCTTCGTGATGTTGAAATCAACGAAGGTAGAAATCAAGAAAGAGCATCAAGTGTTGATGGTTGACAAGATCACTAGTTTCAAGTAAAGGGCAAAGGGAAAGAAAGGAACTTCAACTAGAATGACAAGCAAGTTGTCACTCCCACTAAGAAGCCCAAAGTTGAACCAAAGCCTGAAACTGAGTGCTTACACTGCAAAGGAAATGGTCACTGGAAACGGAAATACCCTAAATATTTGGTGGATAAGAAGGATGGCAAACTGAACAAGGGTATATTTGATATACAGGTTATTGATGTGTACCTTACTAGTGTTTATAGTAACCCCTGAGTATTTGATACTTGTTCAGTTGCTAAGATTAGTAACTCGAAACAGGAGTTACGGAATAAACAGAAACTAGTTGAGGGTGAAGTGACGATGTGTGTTGGAAGTGGTTCCAAGATTGATATGATCATCATCGCACACTCCCTATACTTTCGAGATTAGTGTTAAAACCTAAATAAATGTTATTTGGCGTTTGCGTTGAGCATGGATATGATTTGATCATGTTTATTGCGATACGGTTATTCATTTAAAGTCAAAGAATAATTGTTGTTCTGTTTACATGAATAAAACCTTCGATGGTCATACACCCAATGAAAATAGTTTGTTGGATCTCGATCGTAGTGATACACATATTCATAATATTGATGCCAAAAGATGCAAAGTTAATAATGATAGTGCAACTTATTTGTGGCACTGCCGTTTGGGTCATATCGGTGTAAAGCGCATGAAGAAACTCCATAAAGATGGATTTTCGGAATCACTTGGTTATGAATCATTTGATGCTTGCGAACCATGCCTTTTGGGCAAGATGACTAAAACTCCATTCTCCGGAACAATGGAACGAGCTACTGACTTATTGGAAATAATACATACCGATGTATGCGATCCGATGAGTGTTAAGGCTCGTGGCAAGTATCGTTATTTTCTGACCTTCACAGATGATTTGAGCAGATATGGGTATATCTACTTAATGAAACATAAGTCTGAAATAGTTGAAAAGTTCAAAGAATTTTAGAGTGAAGTGGAAAATCATCGTAACAAGAAAAATAAAGTTTCTATGATCTGATCGTGGAGACGAATATTTGAGTTATGAGTTTGGTCTTCATTTGAAACAATGTGAAATAGTTTCACAACTCACGCCATCTGGAACACCACAATGTAATGGTGTGTCCGAACATCGTAATTGTACTTTACTAGATATGGTGCGATCTATGATGTCTCTTATCGATTTACCACTATCGTTTTGGGATTATGCATTAGAGACGGCTGCATTCACGTTTAATAGGGCAACATCTAAATACGTTGAGACGACACCGTATGAACTATGGTTTAGCAGTAAACCTAAGCTGTCGTTTCTTAAAACTTGGAGTTGCGATGCTTATATGAAAAAGGTTTTCAACCTGATAAGCTCGAACCCAAATCGGAGAAGTGCGTCTTCATAGAATACCCAAAGGAAACTGTTGGGTACACCTTCTATCACAGATCCGAAGGCAAGTTATTCGTTGCTAAAATGGATCCTTTCTAGAGAAGAAGTTTCTCTCGAAAGAAGTGAGTGGGAGGAAAGTAGAGCTTGATAAGGTAATTGTACCTTCTCCCAAATTGGAAAGTAGTTCATCACAGAAATCAGTTCCAGTGATTCCTACACCAATTAGTGAGGAAGTTAATGATGATGATCATGAAACTTCAGATCAAGTTGCTACCAAACCTCGTAGGTCTTCCAGAGTAAGATCCGCACCAGAGTGGTACGGTAATCGTGTTCTGGAAGTCATGTTACTAGACCATGATAAATCTACGAACTATGAGGAAGCGATGATGAGCCGAGATTCCGCGAAATGGCTTGAGGCCATGAAATCTGAGATGGGATCCATGTATGAGAACAAAGTGTGGACTTCGGTGGAGTTTCCCGATGATCGGCAAGCCATATTGTATAAATGGATCTTCAAGAGGAAGACAGATGCTGATAGTAGTGTTACTATCTACAAAGCTAGACTTGTCGAAAAAGGTTTTTGACAAAATTCAAGGTGTTGAATACAATGAGATTTTCTCACTTGTATCGATGCTTAAAAGTCTGTCCGAATCATGTTAGCAATTGCCACATTTTATGAAATTTGGCAAATGGATGTCAAAACTACATTCCTTAATGGATTTATTAAAGAAGAGTTGTATATGATACAACCAGAAGGTTTTGTCAATCCTAAAGGTGCTAACAAATTGTGCAAGCTCCAGCGATCCATCTATGGACTGGTGCAAGCATCTCAGAGTTGGAATATACGCTTTGATGAGTTGATCAAAGCATATGGTTTTATACAGACTTTTGAAGAAGCCTGTATTTACAAGAAAGTGAGTGGGAGCTCTGTAGCATTTCTAATATTATATGTGGATGACATATTGTTAATTGGAAATGATATGGAAATTCTGGATAGCATGAAAGGATACTTGAATAAGAGTTTTTCAAAGCAAGACATCGGTGAGGCTGCTTACACATTGAGCATCAAGATCTATATAGATAGATCAAGACGCTTGATAAGATTTTTCAATGGGTACTTACCTTGATAAATTTTTGAAATAGTTCAAAATGGAACAGTCAAAGAAGGAGTTCTTGCCTGTGATGCAAAGGTATGAAGTTGAGTAAGACTAAAAACCCTACCATGGCAGAAAATAGAAAAGAATGAACAGTCATTCCCTATGCCTCAGTCATAGGTTCTATAAAGTATGCTATGTTGTGTACTAGACCTATTGTATACCTTGCTCTGAGTTTGGCAAAGGAATACAATTTTGATCTAAGAGTAGATCACTAGACAGCGGTCAAGAATATCCTTAGTGAGGACTAAGGAAATATTTCTCGATTATGGAGGTGATAAAAGAGCCCGTCGTAAAGAGTTACATCGGTGCAAGCTTTTACACCAATCCAGATGACTCTAAGTCTCAATCTGGATACATATTGAAAGTGGGAGCAATTAGCTAGAGTAGCTCCATGCAGAGCATTGTGGACATAGAATATTTTGCAAAATACATACGGCTCTGAATATGACAGATTCGTTGACTAAACTTCTCTCACTAGAAAAACAGGATCATACCTTAGTACTCTTTGGGTATTAATCACATAGCGATGTGAACTAGATTATTGACTCTAGTAAACCCTTTGGGTGTTGATCACATGATGATGTGCACTATGGGTATTAATCACATGCAGATGTGAATATTGGTGTTGAATCACATAATGATGTGAACTAGATTATTGACTCTAGTGCAAGTGGGAGACTGAAGGAAATATGCCCTAGAGGAAATAATAAAGTTATTATTTATTTCCTTATATCATGATAAATGTTTATTATTCATGCTAGAATTGTATTAACCGGAAACATAATACATGTGTGAATACATAGACAAACATAGTGTCACTAGTATGCCTCTACTTGACTAGCTCGTTAATCAAAGATGGTTATGTTTCCTAACCATAGACATGTGTTGTCATTTGATTAATGGGATCACATCATTAGGATAATGATGTGATTGACATGACCCATTCCGTTAGCCTAGCACTTGATCGTTTAGTATGTTGCTATTGCTTTCTTCATGACTTATACATGTTCCTGTAACTATGAGATTATGAAACTCCCGTTTACCGGAGGAACACTTTGGGTGCTACCAAACGTCACAACGTAACTGGGTGATTATAATGGAGTACTACAGGTGTCTCCAAAGGTACATGTTGGGTTGGCGTATTTCGAGATTAGGTTTTGTCACTCCGATTGTCGGAGAGGTATCTCTGGGCCCTCTCGGTAATGCACATCACTATAAGCCTTGCAAGCAATGTAGCTAATGAGTTAGTTACGGAATGATGCATTACGTAACGAGTAAAGAGACTTGCCGGTAACGAGATTGAACTAGGTATTGGATACCGATGATCGAATCTTGGGCAAGTAACATACCGATGACAAAGGGAACAAAGTATGTTGTTATGTGGTTTGACCGATAAAGATCTTTGTCGGTGTCAAAACCGGCGGATCTCGGGTAGGGGGTCCCGAACTGTGCGTCTAGGCGGATGGTAACATGAGACAAGGGACACGATGTTTTACCCAGGTTCGAGCCCTCTTGATGGAGGTAAAACCCTACGTCATGCTTGATTTATATTGATATTGTGGATGTTTACAAGAGTGGATCTACCACGAGATCAAGGAGGCTAAACCCTAGAAGCTAGCCTATGGTATGATTGTAATGGTTGTTGTTGTCGTTGTTGTCCTACGGACTAGAGCCATCCGGTTTATATAGACACCGGAGAGGGCTAGGGTTACATAGAGTCGGTTACAATGGTAGGAGATCTACGTATCCGTATCGCCAAGCTTGCCTTCCACGCCAAGGAAAGTCCCATCCGGACACGGGACGAAGTCTTCAATCTTGTATCTTCATAGTCTTGGAGTCCGGTCGATGATGATAGTCCGGCCGATGATAGTTCGGCTGATGATGGTAGTCCGGCTATCCGGACACCCCCTAATCCAGGACTCCCTCAGTAGCCCCTGAACTAGGCTTCAATGACGATAAGTCCGGCGCGTATATTGCTTGGCATTGCAAGGCGGGTTCCTCCTCCGAATGATAGAAGATTGTGAACACCAGGATAGTGTCCGGCTCTGCAAAATAAATTCCACATTTCACCGTAGAGAGAATAATATATACACAAGTTCAATCTGCTGACGTTTTTTGCGGCATGACATCACGCCACTACCAAGCCATTACTTGAATCGTTTTTTATGCTACCACCTCAGCGCATTTAGCGAAGCGGTTTCCTTGGCACGTCTTGTCGAAGCAGAGATCGTGTTCCCCCTTAATCCGGGATTCTCATCAATACGGACGTGGGTAACCCAACCGCGCCATTGATGGTGATGCTTGGGGGATAAGCGAGTTTTACCAGGCCGGCGGGGGACGCGTAGACTTCGCCCGCCCATATAAGGGATAAGGATTCACCTTTTCACCTACACCTTCTTTGTCCTTTGCTTATCCATCTCCGCGCACTCGAGCTCCAGCGCCCAAGCCCGCACATCTCGTCTCAACCTTCCCCAGTTATGTCCGGAGCAGGAGGCAAGTGGATGACGTCCTCCATTACGGAGGAGCACATCGAAAGACTGCGCAGCACCGGCTACCTGTCCGGCGACATCGCACACCGGCTGCCCAACGAGGGGCAGCTCATCCCCACCCCCAGGCCCCATGAGAGGGTCGTTTTTCTTCCCCACTTCCTCCGCGGACTGGGTTTTCCACTTCACCCCTTTGTCCGGGGGCTCGTGTTCTACTACGGCCTGGATTTCCATGATCTAGCGCCGAACTTCATCCTCAACATCTCGGCGTTTATCGTCGTGTGCGAGGCCTTCCTCTGCATCCAGCCCCACTTCGGCTTGTGGCTCAAGACCTTCAATGTCAAGCCGAAGGTAGTGAAGGGCACTCAAGCGGAGTGCGGAGGCGCCATGTTGGGCAAGATGCCCAATGTCCTTTGGTTCGAAGGGGCCTTCGTGGAATCCTCAAGGGGTGGCAATCGGGGTGGTTCTATATCACTGAGCCGCGCGACCCTAAGTGGGTGGCGGCCCCCGAGTTCAGATCCGGTATCCCCACGCAGCTCACCTCCTGGAAAGAGAAGGGCTTGCTGTGGGGTAGTTCGGAGGAGCTGACGGGACTCCAAGCCTGTATCTAGAAGCTGGTGAAGAAGCTCAGGCTGGTTAACGTGGTCCAAGTCATGCTCGTCCGCCAGATTCTCCCATGCCAAGAGCGGGCATTCAATCTGTGGGAGTTCAATCCGGAACAGCACCAGGCGCTGAGCGGGCTCTTCGACACGACGTACGAAGGCGCCTGGAGGGTGCTGTTTAAGGGCGGCGAAGCCCCCGCATCCGCGACTGAAGATCGCGGATTTCGCTTGCAGCGCCAAGCCGACGAGGTAAGTGATTCTACCCCTTTACGGGACACTTGCTTTTCATAGTTTGACTCTATGCGGGTTTTAATTCCCCCCTTTTCCTTTGACAGGACTGGATGAGGAAGGCGGAGCAGATTATCTGCCCAGCTCCCATGCCAGAAAACCCAGTAGACGCCCATCTAGCGAGGCTGCTGGTTCCGGCACCGCACGTGGTGCCGGAGAAGAAGGCCAAGAAGGAGGCCACGGGTGCTCGAAAGAGTTCCCGTTTTCAGGTGTCCGGTGACTCCGGGGCGGACTCCTCCCCCGAAAACGAGCAGGAGAAAGAGGACTCTCTCCCAGAGGAGGGAGAGAGGAAGAGGAAGGCTTCCCCAACAGGGGAGGCCGAAAGGTCCAAGAGGGGAAGGACTATTCCCCCGGACAGCTCCGCCAACATCAACGTTGGCGAGGAAGAATGGCCTTCAAGGGCCAGGCCTCCAGCGAGATCGTAAGTATCCGGATTCCTGAGTGATTTATAATTTCTTTTTCTGTGTCACATAGTGTCATTCTGATGCCGCATGCTGCCTGTAGTCCGGCCAATGATGATCTCCCCGCTTCATTGAGCGGGTCATTGGCTCCGTCGGATGTAGATTCCATCCCGACCGCCTCCACCCCTCGCGACACCGAGGACGCCGAGGTGGGATCCCAAGAAGGGACCCATCAGGGGGACGCTCCGGAGGCGCCACAAGGCGTCCTCCCGGACTTTGCGCCGGACTCCATATCAGAACCCGCAGTGGTTCCGGAGTCCGGCCGGCGGCCCCTTCGCACGAAGGGCAAGACCGTGACGGCGGCGGCTTCTGTCCAACCGGAGGCGCCGGACAATTTGTTGGAGGCGCTGCAGAGCGCTTCCATCGAGGAAGAACACCGCACTATTATGAGTGCGGTGATTCAGAAGGTACAGCTTGCCAAGAGCGGGCTGACCGAAGCCTGCAGTAGCCTTCTATCAGGCTTTGAGGTAAGAAGTTAAAAAATATGCAATGTAATACCGCATAGACAGTAGCCCCTGATGCTCGGTTCGGTGTTCAGAAAGAAAAGCCGGACTGAGGATCTGAAAAAAAAGGAAGATATACGCAGGGTTGCTAAAAAATTATGTCAATATGGGTTGCAGGCTGCGCTGCTGACCTCTGCCGCACTGACTGCGGAGGTCGGTGCTTTGAAGGAGGAGCTCGAGCGGTCCGAGCAAGAGCTCGGCCGCGCCAAGAAGCAGCTCCAGGACAAAGAAGGTGAGTAACACCACTTTGAACTTGTACCTTACAGAAAAGGATTTAGGTTGCAACAAAAAATAACAAGGATACCATGGGTACTGCAGGGGCCACGAACGAGGTGGCGACCCTGAAGGAGGCGGTGTCTGCGGCCGAACGCAATGTGGCCGTGGAACGGGCAGAGCGAGAAAAGCAGGAGGCGCGGGTGGCGGTGGTTCACCAAGAGCTCCAGGCTCTCATGGAAAAGCATGAGAGTTTGGAGCGTGACTCAAAGACTCGAGAGTCCGAGCTTGCCTCAGCTCTCGAAAGTGCCAAGACTGCCAAGGCCGATGCCCATAAGTCCCTTCAGGAGATTGAGTTGGTGAGGAAGATAGCGGCGGGTAAGGCATTTTTCATGCAAAGCAAGCATGTGAATGTAAATTACGTGTTACTTACCCGAATTCGGAGCTCTCCAGGGGCGTTTGCAGTTCTGCCTCGCAGCGTGTCTGATGCCGCCGCATTCTACCGAGCCGAGGAGGGAAGCTCAACGGAGAAGGTCTTCTGGTCTCAGTATGCTGAGGCCGGCCATCCGGTGCCCCCTAGCGACCAACTGAAGCAGCTGGTCGAGCTCCACAAGGTGGCCGAGCAAGCCATGAAGGGCCTCATAGTCCGGCTGTGGCCTGGACAGGCCATGCCTGGGAGCTACTTCGGCCTCGTGCGACGGTTGGTGGATGCGTGCCCCTGGGTGGAGGTTATCAAGCGCTCCGCCTGTATTGAAGGTGCTCGTCGAGCCCTTGCCCGCGCAAAGGTGCATTGGGGCAAGCTGGATGCGGAGAAGCTAATCACTGACGCGCCACCAGTGGGCAAGGAATATCATACGCCCGAAATGTACTATAAGACTGTCCTGAAGGGTGCCCGCAAGATTGCGGATGAGTGCCCCAGGGATGTAATTATTGAGTAAATTCGCAATGTGTTATCCTGTGTGCTGAAAACTTTGTTCATATGCGCTAAGCAACGCTTGTTAATTTAAAATATTACCTTCTGTGCGGCCGTTTATTAAATCTGAGAGATGGCAAGTCGTCGGCTTCAGCCCCCATGCCACGAGTGCTGGGGTGTTCGGGATAAACTTGAGCACTCTTGTTCCCATTTTTGGGTCCATCTAGGGAGGCGCTCAACACAACGAACAAGGCAACCGGACTTATAGTGCTTGAACACTCTCACTTAGCCATAGAATTCTATAATTTTAAATTTCGGCGAAGCCCCTAGTATTTGGAAGACCGAATTAGGGGCGCTATCCACGCCTTCGTCGGACATTATCCGGAACTTCGCTCGAAGCGGCGTAGGTCTTTAAGGACCCGAAAGGACCTCTCGAACAGCGACCAGTCTCTCGCCTTATCATGACAGTCAGTTTTAGCTTTCTCCACTGAGGCGTTAACCCGGCTCAACCGGGGCGCAATCGCAGTGGTTCTCCCAGTGCTACCTGAGCCGGTAGAATGGAACGTAAGGTGCCAAACATGGGAGCCGGGCAAACCCAACTATTGACCCAAGACATGATTCGGAGCCGATTCATATAATGCTATAAGTTCGGGGTGCCGCACTTGTGAAAGTGTTCGGACTTCATCACACCATAATGCGGGGAACATAAGCCGCTGGTGTATTTGGCCGTACCAAAATGTACGGATGCAACATGTCGTAAATGAACATATATATATATATAAGGTAATGCAATTATGGGCAAAAAGTGCTGCATTTTATTCGAGAAGATCTGCTATGAGTGCGGAATGATAGAAATAGTGCGGAAAGCAAGCGATTGGACGAATTAAAGGCGTCTTCCTCCAGGGGTAGGCCGCGGAATGGTGTATTTAACAAATTTAATGCTCGTAATGGAGATCACCTGAGTGTTCGTCGCGGCCTTTGTCCCTCCCTGGCTGTTGCATCATGAGTTCGGCAGGTTCGCCGCCGGACAGAGTTCTGTATAAAAAAGAGAGAAATAAAAGATAAAAAGAGCGACACACTTGGGAGCCCCTGGTGTGGTCGAACCGCACTCTGGGTCTGTTGTGGTTGTGCCTCTTCCCCTATGCCCATGGTATCTCCAGGGCGTAATTATGTACGCGGAGAGTTTGTCTTACAATTGTGCGAGGGCTGGGGTTGAGGCCGCATTGCTACGCGTGCTCGGAACGTGCCAGGTGGTCTTGGTTGATGTTGCTCCGGGCGCGTTTGGCCGTGTCCGGTCGTTTAACGGCCGGACTCGAAAATTGCCTTAAAAGGCTGCTCTGTACTTCTGCCGCGAGAGCCGCTGTATGTTCCTCCATTCGGAGGGAGCGTTTCGTGTTTCCATTGACCGTGATGACTTCACGAGGGCCTGGCATCTTGAGCTTAAGGTATGCATAATGCGGCACCGCGTTGAATTTTGCGAACGCGGTTCGTCCGAGCAGAGCGTGATAGCCACTGCGGAACGGGACTATGTCGAAGATTAACTCCTCGCTTCGGAAATTATCCGGGGATCCGAAGACCACTTCCAGTGTGACTGAGCCTGTACAACTGGCCTCGACACCTGGTATGACGCCTTTGAAGGTTGTCTTTGTAGGTTTAATCCTTAAAGGGTCTATGCCCATCTTGCGCACTGTATCCTGATAAAGCAGGTTCAGGCTACTGCCGCCGTCCATCAGGACTCTCGTGAGGTGAAATCCATCGACGATTGGGTCTAAAACCAATGCAGCGAATCCGCCATGGCGGATACTTGTCGGATGGTCTCTTCGATCGAAAGTGATCGGGCAAGAGGACCATGGGTTGAATTTTGGGGCGACTGGCTCCATCGCGTATATGTCCCTTAGTGCACGCTTCCGCTCCCTCTTGGGGATATGCGTTGTGTATATCATGTTTACCGTCCGAACTTGAGGGGGGAATCCCTTTTGTCCTCTGTTGTTCGGCGGCCGGGTCTCTTCCTCGTCATCGCTGTGTAGCCCCTTGTCATTGTTTTTGGCGATTAATTTGCCTGCCTGCTTGAATACCCAACAATCTCTGTTGGTGTGGTTAGCTGGCTTTTCGGGGGTTCCATGTATTTGACAGGAGCGGTCGAGTATTCGGTCCAAATGGGACGGGCCCGGAGTGGTTCTTTTGAATGGCTTCTTCCGTTGACCGGGCTTGGAGCCTCGGAATCCGGCGTTGACTGTCGTATCCTCATTGATGTCGCCGTTATTGCGGCATTTGTTTTTGTTTTGACGCGACCTGCCATTGCGGTCCTTGGTATCCGGACTACCAGCGTTTTTGCTGAGGTTGTTGCTGCGAGCTAGCCAGCTATCCTCTCCCGCACAGAAGCGGGTCATGAGTGATGTGAGGGCTGCCATGGATTTCGGCTTTTCCTGTCCTAGGTGCTGGGCCAGCCACTCGTCGCGGATGTTATGTTTGAAGGCAGCGAGGGCCTCTACATCCGGACAGTCGACAATTTGATTTTTCTTTGTTAAGAACCGTGTCCAGAATTGCCTGGCCGATTCGTCTGGCTGCTGGATTATGTGGCTTAGGTCATCTGCGTCCGGTGGTCGCACATACGTGCCCTGGAAGTTGTCGAGGAATGCGGCTTCCAGGTCTTCCCAGCATCCAATTGACTCTGCGGGCAGGCTATTAAGCCAATGCTGAGTTGGTCCTTTAAGCTTGAGCGGGAGATATTTGATGGCATGAAGATCGTCACCGCGGGCCATATGTATATGGAGGAGATAATCCTCAATCCAAACCGCGGGGTCTGTTGTGCCATCGTAGGATTCGATATTAACGGGTTTAAACCCTTCAGGGATTTGATGATCCATTACTTCGTTAGTGAAGCATAGTGGGTGTGCGGCGCCTCTGTATTGAGCAATATCGCGACGTAGCTCGAGAAAGCGTTGTCTGCTGTGTTCGGCCCGGTCGGAGTAGTTGTATCCGGCGCGACGGTATTCGTCGTGGGTCTTGGGGCGCCCACGTGATCCATAGATAGATATGGATTGTCTTGCCTTGTCCTCCAATATATCCCGCAAGTCCGGCGCGTTCCCCCGTGGCTTCATGCTTTTTGAGCGATGCCGGGGTATGGTTTTGGTGGAGGGCTTGCATGCCTCTCTGTCGCGGCCACGAGGTGGTCGGTCTGCCGTATTGTGCGCTGGTGATGCAGGTTTGTATGCTTCCTCCTCTAGTCGGGGGAGCAACTTGCGTTTTGGGTAACTTTTGGAGGGGCGTTCGAGTTCATACTCTTCGCCCGCGAGGACCTCGGTCCATCTGTCGGCCAGTAGGTCTTGATCAGCTTGAAGCTGTTGCTGCTTTTTCTTTAGACTGTTTGTCGTGGCCATTAGCCTGCATCTGAAACGCTCTTGTTCGACGGGATCCTCAGGCACGACGAATTCGTCGTCGTCGAGGCTTGCCTCGTCTCCGGAGGGAGGTAAGTAATTATCATCCTCGACCTCTTCGTCTGCCGCCCTTTCGTGAGGGCTTGCTTCTGCCTCCTCCTGCGCTGGAACGTGCTGGAGGGGGTTGTCTTCGGCACTTTCTGGGGTGTTATTATCTCCTGTGCCGGAATCTCCATTCTTGTTGTGGTGGGATTTAGAGCGGCGCCGCTGACGTCGGCGCTTGGGCTGTTTCTTTAAGGAATCGGCCTCCGTTGCTTCTTCGCCGTCCCCATCTTTTTGGGTGTCCACCATGTATATGTCGTATGACGAGGTGGTCTTCCAGTGTCCTGTAGGCACTGGTTCTTGATAGTCTCCTGCATCGTCGTCCATACCGTCGATGTCTTCAGAGTCGTAGTCGAGTACGTCGGTTAGATCGTCAACGGTCGCTACGAAGTGGGTGGTGGGTGGGCTCTGAATTTCTTCTTCGACCACTTCCCAACCATCCTGGCCGTAGTTCGGCAAGGGCTCTCCGGATAGCGAGAGATGCTTCAGCGAATTTAAGATATCACCGAAGGGTGAGTGCTGAAAGATGTCCATAGCGGTGAATTCCATGATCGGCGCCCAGTCGGATTCGACCGGCAGGGGCGCAGGAGGTTCAGAGTCCGGCAGAGAGTCCGGCACCTCGGAGTCATGAGCTTTATGCGGGACAAGGTAAGTGTTCGGCTCCATCATCGTAGAAGTTGCAGCTCCCGAGGCGGTGTCCAGCCATCCGTCCTCGATCTGAGCGATCGGCTCCGGACTATGGGTCGGAGCGGATTCATGTGCGGCCTCCAAGGTGCTGTCCGGCGGCAGAGTTAGGTCGTGCCCATCGTGACAGCGTGGCATGCTCGGCTGTGGCTCAGATCCATCAAAGATCAAGTCCCTGCGGATATCGGCTGTGAAGTTTAGGCTTCCAAACCTGACCTGACGGCCAGGGGCGTACCTTTCGATCTGCTCCAGATGGCCAAGTGAGTTGGCCCGCAGTGTGAAGCCGCCGAATACGAAGATCTGTCCGGGGAGAAAAGTCTCACCCAGGACTGCGTCGTTGACGATTGAAGAGGCCATCAAGCCTATCGGTGACGACACAGAGGAACTCTCAATGAAAGCACCAATGTCGGTGTCAAAACCGGCGGATCTCGGGTAGGGGGTCCCGAACTGTGCGTCTAGGCAGATGGTAACAAGAGACAAGGGACACGATGTTTTACCCAGGTTCGGGCCCTCTTGATGGAGGTAAAACCCTACGTCCTGCTTGATTGATATTGATATTGTGGATGTTTACAAGAGTGGATCTACCACGAGATCAAGGAGGCTAAACCCTAGAAGCTAGCCTATGGTATGATTGTAATGGTTGTTGTTGTCGTTGTTGTCCTACGAACTAGAGCCATCCGGTTTATATAGACACCGGAGAGGGCTATGGTTACATAGAGTCGATTACAATGGTAGGAGATCTACGTATCCGTATCGCCAAGCTTGCCTTCCACGCCAAGGAAAGTCCCATCCGGACACGGGACGAAGTCTTCAATCTTGTATCTTCATAGTCTTGGAGTCCGGTCGATGATGATAGTCCGGCCGATGATAGTTCGGCTGATGATGGTAGTCCGGCTATCCGGACACCCCCTAATCCAGGACTCCCTCAATCTTCGTAGAATATGTAGGAGCCAATATGGGCATCCAGGTTCCGCTATTGGTTATTGACTAAGAATAGTTCTAGGTCATGTCTACATAGTTCTCGAACCCGTAGGGTCCGCACGCTTAAGGTTTCGATGACAGATATATTATGAGTTTATGAGTTTTGATGTACCGAAGGAGTTCGGAGTCCCGGATGAGATCGGGGACATGACGAGGAGTCTCGAAATGGTCGAGACGTAAAGATCGATATATTGGACGACTATATTCGGAGTTCGGAAAGGTTCCGAGTGATTTGGGTATTTTTCGGAGTACCGGAGAGTTATGGGAATTCGCCGGGGAGTATATGGGCCTTATTGGGCCATACGGGAATAGAGGAGAGAGGCCAAAAGGAAGGAGGCCTGCGCCCCCCCTCTGGTCCGAATTGGACAAGGGGCGCAGCCCCCCTTTCCTTCTTCCTCTCCCCCTCTTTCCCCTTCTCCTACTCCAACAAGGGAGGTGGAATCCTACTAGGACTAGGGAGTCCTAGTAGGACTCCACACTTGGCGTGCCCCCTCCTAGGGCCGGCCTCCTCCCCCCTTGCTCCTTTATATACGGGGCAAGGGGGCACCCCATGACACACAAGTTGATCTACAGATCGTTCCTTAGCCATGTGCAGTGCCCCCCTCCACCATATTCCACCTCGGTCATATCGTCGCGGAGTTTAGGCGAAGCCCTGCGCCGGTAGAGCATCATCATCATCACCACGCCGTCGTGCTGACGGAACTCATCCCCGAAGCTTTGCTGGATCGGAGCCCAGGGATCGTCATCGAGCTGAACGTGTGCTGAACTCGGAGGTGCCGTACGTTCGGTACTTGGATCGGTCGGATCGTGAAGACGTACGACTACATCAACCGCGTTGTCATAACGCTTCCGCTTATGGTCTACGAGGGTACGTGGACAACACTCTCTCCCCTCGTTGCTATGCCATCACCATGATCTTGCGTGTACGTAGTAATTTTTTTGAAATTACAACGTTCCCCAACAATTGTTGCACTCAAATTGATTCAAACTCAGGAAGTAGATAGATCGGTCTACTCCTCACTCATTAAGGAGATTAGGCACCTCATGTGTCTTCGGGAATTATGTATTATTCATGTCAATCATACTCAAAATAAGATCATCGATGGTTTAGCTAAGTTTGCTCGTAGAGAAGTCAAATCTATGCCTTGGATTGGTTCTGGCCAATCTCTACTCCTAATGGAGCAGTTGGTAGTCTCGCTTCCAGGTTTTTTTTCATCCCACCTACCATGGTTTTTTTTGGTACCTCCTCCCACCTTCGTTGGTTTTTTCCGTAGATTTTTTTTCGTCCCCTCCTCCCACTTCATCGGTTTATTTTCGCTTCACCCTCTCACACACCGAAAAAAACTAAACGGATCAGAACTTTCCATACTGACACAAATTATTTAGTAATGTCTTTATGTAAAAGAATCAATCACAATCAATCTCTAAAGATCAAATCTAAATTAATTAATCTTCATAACGTTTGTTTCCTTCCGAATCAGGTCCATAACTTTCCTTCCTTGTTTGGGTAGAAACTGTTTGGTAGATTAGGAAGCTTCCTATGAGCGTAGTAATAGGAAGTATTCTTTTTCTTGATGATTCGTTTCCATGCATGATGATAGTAAATTAGGCCAACATTCACCACTATTTATCAACGTCATCAATCGTGTCCATTCCTACCAGTTTTAAGGGAATCCACTCACTACGTCTTTTTTAAGGGGATCCGCTCGCTACATCGTCGTGGCACGTTATTTTCACAAGCAATTTCCCTAAAAAAACACAGCGCCCTACCTCGACTTCCATACCTAGACGCCGCCGCCGCCGCCCACCGATCTCCCCGCCTCTCGGCGATCCCCTCCTCCCTCCCGCAGCTCGAACGACCCACTATTTTGGCCACGAGTACCGCCTGCCTCTTCGCCCATGCGTCGCCCCTCCTCTTCACCATAGCCACGAGCACCATCCGAGGCGGAGCCGCGGCGCCTCCACAGATGCGGCGGAGACACCATATCCAGTGGAGACGGCGGTGTAAATCTTCTCCCACTCTGCTCCTTCCCCTGGTTACCGGCCTGCTCCACCTCCCCTCTGCTTCGTGTGGATCTGCTCATGTGTAGCAGTAAACTATATTTAGGTAGAACTATTCTTCTAGGCTTTTTTTGTTACTTACAAATTAACTTTTTGAGCCAATGCTTATGGCATGAAGTATTACCTAGAGTTCCTTAATCAATCTTCTTGTCCATCGTTTCATTTGGTTCAATTACTATCAGCAAGAACGCATTGTGAAACCGTTAGCTTATGAATGTGTGCTCTTCCTGCAATAATAACATTTGCAATGTAAGGGCCGAGGCACACCCATGCATCAGGATGATGTGCACCACATGGGAAGTAATACTAATATGGCCTAAGTGGATAATGAAATATCCAAAGATACACTTGACTGGATCAATTTTTTTCTCTGGAATTGTTCCTCATGATGCGCAGATGTAGATGCTATATTTTTAAAATTTCAAATCACCTATGCATGCCAATGTGATTCTTATCCTTTTCATTAGACAGTGTGTTCCCATCAATCCATCCATGCACCGAACTGATTTTTTTTACTCTGTTGAGGTTGCAATTACGAACGAGTAGCATATGTATGCACTGAACTACTTGCATAAGACAGTGAAATACTTCTTACTCGCGTGAGTGGAATTTTGGAATAGAGAAAGAACATACAACAGAGATCACGTAAAACAAGTTTGATAGGTCCGTTGCATCGCAGGGCATTTTTGCTATATGTACTAACAGGTTCTAGTTATTTCCTTTGATCGGTCAACACTCCTATGTCCTACGTAGGTAAGAAGGAAATAAAACCTAACGGTACAGCCGGGCAAAACAGTCAACGGCGAGCTTCATCGCCGCGTACGCGTCGTAGTACCTGGCCATCACCGGCTGGGGCATCGAGGACTTAATGCTGGTGAAGAAGGCGTGGGTATTGGTAGAGCTCCAAGAAGCTGCCCTTCGTGTTGCCCGTTGTCTTCAGCATCGGTCCCCGGGTGACCACCCTGGAACTCGGCGACGCTACCAAGGCGACACGGTCCGGGTTGGTTCGGTCCCTCATCGAGCCACCATTTGGACCGGCCAACCACCACCGGCGTCAACGTGTTGGGGCAGCAGCGAGGTGGGCTGCATGTGCGGGTGCTGTGGCGAGGTAGTGGACATGCGGGAGCGCCAGCGATGAGGTCGGTGATGTACCGCGGAAAGTGCGCGGCTATTAGCCATGAACCTTCCGTAGCAGTTTTTTTCATGAGCCCATGTTTTTTTATATTCGGGCCTTGCCATAATTAGCGTATTAACCATGAAAAAAAACATGACGTTCGGTTTGTTGTCAAATGGTGCTGTGATTTTCGGATCAAGCCATGTTTCTCTTGTACTTCCTATTTCCTGTTCGACTGAATAGAAGTGCAGAAAGTGAACACACCAACACGACTGAAAGCAGTCATATTCAGTTATAGAGGTATACATTTATACAAGATATACACAGGCAGGTGCGGCCAGTAACCCAACTAAGTCCTGAGCTGACCTTGCTAATCCTTTACTCGCGATAAAGACGCAGACTCCTAATGGAGCAGTTGGTAGTCTCGCTTCCAGGTTTTTTTCGTCCCACCTACCATGGTTTTTTTGGTACCTCCTCCCACCTTCGCTGGTTTTTTTCGTAGATTTTTTTTCGTCCCCTCCCCCCACTTCATCGGTTTATTTTCGCTTCACCCTCTCACACACCGAAAAAAACTGAACGGATTAGAACTTTCCATACTGACACAAATTATTTAGTAATGTCTTTATGTAAAAGAATCAATCACAATCAATCTCTAAAGATCAAATCTAAATTAATTAATCTTCATAACGTTTGTTTCCTTCTGAATCAGGTCCATAACTTTCCTTCCTTATTTGGGAAGAAACTGTTTGGTAGTAGAGATTAGGAAGCTTCCTATGAGAGTAGTAATAGGAAGTATTCTTTTTCTTGATGATTCGTTTCCATGCATGATGATGGTAAATTAGGCCAACATTCACCACTATTTATCAACGTCATCAATCGTGTCCATTCCTACCAGTTTTAAGGGAATCCACTCGCTAGGTCTTTTTTAAGGGGATCCGCTAGCTACATCGTCGTGGCACGTTATTTTCACAAGCAATTTCCCTAAAAAAGCATAGCGCCCTACCTCGACTTCCCTACCTGGCCACCGCCGCCGCCGCCCACCGATCTCGTCACCTCCCGGCGATCCCCTCCTCCCTCCCGCAGCTCGAACGACCCACTATTTTGGCCACGAGTACCGCCTGCCTCTTCGCCCATGCGTCGCCCCTCCTCTTCACCATAGCCACGAGCACCATCCGAGGTGGAGCCACGGCGCCTCCACAGATGCGGCGGAGACACCATATCCAGTGGAGACGGCGGTGTAAATCTTCTCCCACTCTGCTCCTTCCCCTGGTTACCGGCCTGCTCCACCTCCCCTCTGCTTCGTGTGGATCTGCTCATGTGCAGCAGTAAACATTATTTAGGTAGAACTATTCTTCTAGGCCTTTTTTTGTTACATACAAATTAACTTTTTGAGCCAATGCTTACGGCATGAAGTATTACCTAGAGTTCCTTAATCAATCTGCTTGTCCATCGTTTCATTTGGTTCAATTACTATCAGCAAGAACGCATTGTGAAACCGTTAGCTTATGAACATGTGCTCTTCCTGCAATAATAACATTTGCAATGTAAGGGCCGAGGCACACCCATGCATCAAGATGATGTGCACCACGTGGGAAGTAATACTAATATGGCCTAAGTGGATAATGAAATATCCAAAGATACACTTGACTGGATCAATTTTTTTCTCTGGAATTGTTCCTCATGATGCGCAGATGTAGATGCTATATTTTTACAATTTCAAATCACCTATGCATGCCAATGTGATTCTTATCCTTTTCATTATACAGTGTGTTCCCATCAATCCATCCATGCACCGAACCGATTTTTTTACTCTGTTGAGGTTGCAATTACGAACGAGTAGCATATGTATGCACTGAACTACTTGCATAAGACAGTGAAATACTTCTTACTCGCGTGAGTGGAATTTTGGAATAGAGAAAGAACATATAACAGAGATCACATAAAACAAGTTTGATAGGTCCGTTGCATCTCACGGGCATTTTTGCTATATGTACTAACAGGTTCTATTTATTTCCTTTGATCGGTCAACACTCCTATGTCCTACGTAGGTAAGAAGGAAAGAAAACCTAACGGTACAGCCGGGCAAAACAGTCAACGGCGAGCTTCATCGCCGCGTACGCGTCGTAGTACCTGGCCATCACCGGCTGGGGTATCGAGGACTTAATGCTGGTGAAGAATGCGTGGGTATTGGTAGAGCTCCAAGAAGCTGCCCTTCGTGCTGCCCGTTGTCTTCAGCATCGGTCCCCGGGTGACCACCCTGGAACTCGGCGACGCTACCAAGGCGACACGGTCCGGGTTGGTTCGGTCCCTCATCGAGCCATCATTTGGACTGCCCAACCACCACCGGCGTCAACATGCTGGGGCAGCGGCGAGGTAGGCTGCATGTTCGGGTGCTGTGGCAAGGTAGTGGACATGCGGGAGCGCCAGCGATGAGGTCGGTGATGTGCCGCGGAAAGTGCACGGCTGTTAGCCATGAACCTTCAGTAGCAGTTTTTTTCATGAGCCCATGTTTTTTTGTTCGGGCCTTGCCATAATTAGTGGATTAACCATGAAAAAAACATGACATTCGGTTTGTTGTCAAATGGTGTTGTGATTTTCGGATCAAGCCATGTTTCTCTTGTACTTCCTATTTCCTGTTCGGCTGAATAGAAGTGCAGAAAGTGAACACACCAACACGACTGAAAGCAGTCATATTCAGTTATAGAGGTATACATTTATACAAGATATACACAGGAAGGTGCAGCCAGTAACCCAACTAAGTCCTGAGCTGACCTTGCTAATCCTTTACTCGCGATAAAGACGCAGACTCCTAATGGAGCAGTTGGTAGTCTCGCTTCCAGGTTTTTTTCGTCCCACCTACCATGGTTTTTTTGGTACCTCCTCCCACCTTCGCTGGTTTGTTTCGTAGATTTTTTTTCGTCCCCTCCCCCCACTTCATCGATTTATTTTCGCTTCACCCTCTCACACACCGAAAAAAACTGAACGGATCAGAACTTTCCATACTGACACAAATTATTTAGTAATGTCTTTATGTAAAAGAATCAATCACAATCAATCTCTAAAGATCAAATCTAAATTAATTAATCTTCATAACGTTTGTTTCCTTCCGAATCAGGTCCATAACTTTCCTTCCTTGTTTGGGCAGAAACTATTTGGGAGCAGAGATTAGGAAGCTTCCTATGAGCGTAGTAATAGGAAGTATTCTTTTTATTGACGATTCGTTTCCATGCATGATGATGTAAATTAGGCCAACATTCACCACTATTTATCAACGTCATCAATCGTGTCCATTCCTACCAGTTTTAAGGGAATCCACTCGCTAGGTCTTTTTTAAGGGGATCCACTCGCTACATCGTCGTGGCACGTTATTTTCACAAGCAATTCCCCTAAAAAACACAGCGCCCTACCTCGACTTCCCTACCTGGCCGCCGCCGCCGCCGCCCACCGATCTCATCGCCTCCCGGCGATCCCCTCCTCCCTCCCGTAGCTCGAACGACCCACTATTTTGGCCACGAGTACCGCCTGCCTCTTCGCCCATGCGTCGCCCCTCCTCTTCACCATAGCCACGAGCACCATCCGAGGCGGAGCCGCGGCGCCTCCACAGATGCGGCGGAGACACCATATCCAGTGGAGACGGTGGTGTAAATCTTCTCCCACTCTGCTCCTTCCCCTGGTTACCGGCCTGCTCCACCTCCCCTCTGCTTCGTGTGGATCTGCTCATGTGCAGCAGTAAACTTTATTTAGGTAGAACTATTCTTCTAGGCCTTTTTTGTTACTTACAAATTAACTCTTTGAGCCAATGCTTACGGCATGAAGTATTACCTAGAGTTCCTTAATCAATCTGCTTGTCCATCGTTTCATTTGGTTCAATTACTATCAGCAAGAACGCATTGTGAAACCGTTAGCTTATGAATGTGTGCTCTTCCTGCAATAATAACATTTGCAATGCAAGGGCCGAGGCACACCCATGCATCAAGATGATGTGCACCACGTGGGAAGTAATACTAATATGGCCTAAGTGGATAATGAAATATCCAAAGATACACTTGACTGGATCAACTTTTTTCTCTTGAATTGTTCCTCATGATGCGCAGATGTAGATGCTATATTTTTACAATTTCAAATCACCTATGCATGCCAATGTGATTCTTATCCTTTTCATTATACAGTGTGTTCCCATCAATCCATCCATGCACTGAACCGATTTTTTTTACTCTGTTGAGGTTGCAATTACGAACGAGTAGCATATGTATGCACTGAACTACTTGCATAAGACAGTGAAATACTTCTTACTCGCGTGAGTGGAATTTTGGAATAGAGAAAGAACATACAACAGAGATCACATAAAACAAGTTTGATAGGTCCGTTGCATCGCACGGGCATTTTTGCTATATGTACTAACAGGTTCTATTTATTTCCTTTGATCGGTCAACACTCCTATGTCCTACGTAGGTAAGAAGGAAAGAAAACCTAACGGTACAGCCGGGCAAAACAGTCAACGGCGAGCTTCATCGCCGCGTACGCGTCGTAGTACCTGGCCATCACCGGCTGGGGCATCAGGACTTAATGCTGGTGAAGAATGTGTGGGTATTGGTAGAGCTCCAAGAAGCTGCCCTTCGTGCTGCCCGTTGTCTTCAGCATCGGTCCCGGGGTGACCACCCTGGAACTCGGCGACGCTACCAAGGCGACACGGTCTGGGTTGGTTCGGTCCCTCATCGAGCCATCATTTGGACCGCCCAACCACCACCGGCGTCAACGTGCTGGGGCAGCGGCGAGGTAGGCTGTGTGTGCGGGTGCTGTGGCGAGGTAGTGGACATGCGGGAGCGCCAACGATGAGGTCGGTGATGTGCCGTGGAAAGTGCGCGGTTGTTAGCCATGAACCTTCCGTAGCAGTTTTTTTCATGAGCCCATGTTTTTTATGTTCGGGCCTTGCCATAATTAGCGGATTAACCATGAAAAAAACATGACATTCGGTTTGTTGTCAAACGGTGTTGTGATTTTCGGATCAAGCGATGTTTCTCTTGTACTTCCTATTTCCTATTCGACTGAATAGAAGTGCAGAAAGTGAACACACCAACACGACTGAAAGCAGTCATATTCAGTTATAGAGGTATACATTTATACAAGATATACACAGGCAGGTGCGGCCAGTAACCCAACTAAGTCCTGAGCTGACCTTGCTAATCCTTTACTCACGATAAAGACGCAGACGATAAGGAAAGGTTGTTACAGAGAGAGCAATGGGAGAGAGAGAATCACGTGGCGGCAGGTGGACCTGAACATATGCTTCAACAAAGAAAACGGCAGCATAGGATCATGGTGCGTGATTATAGACAGAGGCTATTAAATCTCACACGGAAATCACGGCTGAGCGATTCTCGCACGATCCGAAGTTCACACCCAATTGACCGTTTCCTGTGCTGTCTAAAACGGTCGCTGCCATGGTAGCGAAACCCGTAGCTAGAACGCTGCCAGCGCCAAGTTGAGAACTTGAGATCGTCAGTGGTGCATGCACGATAGGGGCGGCGAGAGGCTTGGTGGATGGGGAGGAGAGAAAAGAAGGAGAGGGGAAGCTTGGGGACATGGTAGTTTACCCGGGGGCTGCCGGTCGGCACGCTAAGAACGAATGGCGGCGACAGTGACATTTTTTCTCAGTCCTCTTGGTCGGACCGGTTGAACACCAGACTGGATCGGACCGACAATTTTCCAGGCCGATTTTAGCAGACCAGATCGTCCATTTTCTCTAACAAGCCAGGACCGAGCGTGTCAAACACCGATTGAGCCATGAGCGGTACGTCCAGCCCTGCCCACCGTCGAAGCGAAGCTCCTACTCCACGTGAAGTTGATCGCGCTGTTGCACTCGTATGGTAGGAGCCACGGGCACGAGATGGTGAAGGGCTAAAGGGCTGATCGAGGGTGAGACCCGGATGCTGGTGGTGCAGCTGACCATGGACGAGATCTTCACCTGCACCAAAAAGTTCAAGCAGGAGGTGTTGAGCAACGTGCAGAAGGAGCTGGACCAATTCGACCTCTTCATCTACAATGCCACCATGAAGCAGGTGGTGGACGTGCCGGGGCATGAGTATGTTGGGGAACGTTGCATAAAATAAAAAAATTCCTACGTTCACCAAGATCCATCTATGAGTTCATCTAGCAACGAGAGAGAGAGAGAGATGCATCTACATACCCTTGTAGATCGCGTGCGGAAGCGTTCAAGAGAACGGGGTTGAGGTAGTCGTTCTCATCGTAATCCTATCACCGGAGATCCTAGCGCCGAACGGACGGCACCTCCGCGTTCAACACACGTATGGTCAGCGTGACGTCTCCTCCATCTTGATCCAGCAAGGGGGAAGGAGAGGTTGATGAAGATCCAGCAGCACGACGGCGTGGTGGTGGATGCAGCAGGACTCCGGCAGGGCTTCGCCAAGCAACTGCGGGAGGAGGAAGTGGTGTAGCAGGGGGAGGGAGGCACCAAGACTCAGGGTGCGGCTACCCTCCCTCCCCCTCCTTTATATAGGCCCCCAGGGGGGGCGCTGGCCATGGAGATTGAATCTCCCAAGGGGGCGGCGGCCAGGGGGGTGGAGTGCCCCCCAAGGCAAGTGGTGCGCCCCCCCACCCTAGGGTTTCCAACCCTAGGCGCAGGGGGGCCCAAGGGGGGCGCACCAGCCCACTAGGGGCTGGTTCCCCTCCCACTTCAGCCCAAGGGGCCCTCCGGGATAGGTGGCCCCACCCGGTGGACCCCCGGGACCCTTCCGGTGGTCCTGGTACAATACCGGGTGACCCCGAAACTTTCCCGATGGCTGAAACAGCACTTCCTATATATAATTCTTTACCTTCGGACCATTCCGGAACTCCTCGTGACGTCCGGGATCTCATCCCGGACTCCGAACAACATTTGGTTTGCTGCATACTCATATTCATACAACCCTAGCATCACCGAACCTTAAGTGTGTAGACCCTACGGGTTCGGGAGACATGCAGACATGACCGAGACGGCTCTCCGGACAATAACCAACAGCGGGATCTGGATACCCATGTTGGCTCCCACATACTCCTCGATGATCTCATCGGATGAACCACGATGTCGAGGATTCAAGCAACCCTGTATACTATTCCCTTTGTCAGACGGTATGTTACTTGCCCGAGATTCGATCGTCGGTATCCCAATACCTCGTTCAATCTCGTTGCCGGCAAGTCACTTTACTCGTACCGTAATGCATGATCCCGTGACCAGACACTTGGTCACTTTGAGCTCATTATGATGATGCACTACCGAGTGGGCCCAGTGATACCTCTCCGTTATACGGAGTGACAAATCCCAGTCTCGATCCGTGTCAACCCAACAGACACTTTCGGAGATACCTGTAGTGCACCTTTATAGTCACCCAGTTACGTTGTGACGTTTGGTACACCCAAAGCACTCCTACGGTATCCGGGAGTTACACGATCTCATGGTCTAAGGAAAAGATACTTGACATTGGAAAAGCTCTAGCAAACGAACTACACGATCTTTGTGCTATGCTTAGGATTGGGTCTTGTCCATCATATCATTCTCCCAATGATCTGATCCCATTATCAACGACATCCAATGTCCATAGTCAGGAAACCATGACTATCTGTTGATCAACGAGCTAGTCAACTAGAGGCTCACTAGGGACATGTTATGGTCTAAGTATTCACACATGTATTACGATTTCCGGATAATACAATTATAGCATGAATAAAAGACAACTATCATGAACAAAGAAATATAATAATAATCCTTTTATTATTGCCTCTAGGGCATATTTCCAACAGTCTCCCAGTTGCACTAGAGTCAATAATCTAGTTATATTGTGATGAATCAAACACCCATAGAGTTCTGGTGTTGATCATGTTTTGCTCACGGAAGAGGTTTAGTCAACGGATCTGCGACATTCAGATCCGTATGTACTTTGCCAATATCTATGTCTCCATCTTGAACATGTTCACGGATGGAGTTGAAACGACGCTTGATGTGCGTGGTCTTCTTGTGAAACCTGGGCTCCTTGGCAAGGGCAATAGCTCCAGTGTTGTCACAGAAGAGAGTGATCGGCCCCGACGCATTGGGTATGACTCCTAGGTCGGTGATGAACTCCTTCATCCATATTGCTTCATACGCTGCCTCCGAGGCTGCCATGTACTCTGCTTCACATGTAGATCCCGCCACGACGCTTTGCTTGCAACTGCACCAGCTTACTGCTCCACGATTCAACATATACACGTATCCGGTTTGTGACTTAGAGTCATCCAGATCTGTGTCGAAGCTAGCGTCGACGTAACCCTTTACGACGAGCTCTTCGTCACCTCCATAAATGAGAAACATGTCCTTTGTCCTTTTCAGGTACTTTAGGATATTCCTGACCGCTGTCTAGTGTTCCTTGCCGGGATTACTTTGGTACCTACCTACCAAACTTACGGCAAGGTTTACATCTGGTCTGGTACACAGCATGGCATACATAATAGATCCTATGGCTGAGGCATAGGGGATGACACTCATCTCTTCTTTATCTTCTGTCGTGGTCGGGCATTGAGCCGAGCTCAATCTCACACCTTGCAATACAGGCAAGAACCCTTTCTTGGACTGATCCATTTTGAACTTCTTCAAAATCTTATCAAGGTATGTGCTTTGTGAAAGACCTATGAGGCGTCTCGATCTATCCCTATAGATCTTGATGCCTAATATGTAAGCATCTTCTCCAAGGTCCTTCATTGAAAAACACATATTCAAGTAGGCCTTAATGCGGTCCAAGAATTCTATATCATTTCCCATCAAAAGTATGTCATCTACATATAATATGAGAAATGCTACAGAGCTCCCACTCACTTTCTTGTAAACGCAGGCTTCTCCATAAGTCTGCATAAACCCAAACGCTTTGATCATCTCATCAAAGCAAATGTTCCAACTCTGAGATGCTTGCACCAGCCCATAAATGGATCGCTGGAGCTTGCATACTTCGTTAGCATTCTTAGGATCGACAAAACCTTCCGGATGCATCATATACAGCTCTTCCTTAAGATAACCGTTAAGGAATGCCGTTTTGACGTCCAGCTGGCATATCTCATAATCATAGTATGCGGCAATTGCTAACATGATTTGGACGGACTTAAGCTTCGCTACGGGAGACAAAGTCTCATCGTAGTCAACCCCTTGAACTTGTCGATAACCCTTAGCAACAAGTCGAGCTTTATAGATGATGACATTACCATCCGCGTCCGTCTTCTTCTTAAAGATCCATTTGTTTTCTATCGCTCGCCGATCATCGGGCAAGTCAGTCAAAGTCCATACTTTGTTTTCATACATGGATTCTATCTCAGACTGCATGGCTTCTAGCCATTTGTTGGAATCTGGGCCCGCCATCGCTTCTTCATAGTTCGAAGGTTCATCGTTGTCTAACAACATGATTTCCAGGACAGGGTTGCCATACCACTCTGGTGTGGAACGTGTCCTCGTGGACCTACGAAGTTCAGTAGCAACTTGATCCGAATTACCTTGATCATCATCATTAATTTCCTCTCCAGTCGGTGTAGGCACCACAGGAACATTTTCCTGAGTTGCACTACTTTCTGGTTCAAGAGGTAGTACTTCATCGAGTTCTTCTTTCCTCCCACTTACTCCTTTCGAGAGAAACTCCTTTTCCACAAAGGATCCGTTCTTGGAAACAAAGATCTTGCCTTTGGATCTAAGGTAGAAGGTATACCCAATGGTTTCCTTGGGGTATCCTATGAAGACGCATTTTTCCGACTTGGGTTCGAGCTTTTCAGGTTGAAGTTTCTTGACATAAGCATCACATCCCCAAACTTTTAGAAACGACAGCTTAGGTTTCTTCCCAAACCATAATTCATATGGTGTCGTCTCAACGGATTTAGACGGTGCCCTATTTAAAGTGAATGTAGCTGTCTCTAGAGCGTATCCCCAAAATGATAGTGGTAAATCGGTAAGAGACATCATAGATCGCACCATATCCAATAGAGTGCGATTACGAGGTTCGGACACACCGTTACACTGAGGTGTTCCAGGCGGCGTGAGTTGTGAAACAATTCCACATTTTCTTAAGTGCGTACCAAATTCGTGACTTAAATATTCTCCTCCATGATCCGATCATAAGAATTTTATCTTTCGGTCACGTTGATTCTCTACTTCATTCTGAAATTCCTTGAAATTTTCAAAGGTCTCAGACTTGTGTTTCATCAAGTAGACATACCCATATCTACTTAAGTCATCAGTGAGAGTGAGAACATAACGATATCCTCCACGAACCTCAACGCTCATTGGACCACACACATCAGTATGTATGATTTCTAATAAGTTGGTTGCTCGCTCCATAGTTCCGGAGAACGGAGTCTTGGTCATTTTGCCCATGAGGCATGGTTCGCATGTGTCAAATGATTCATAATCGAGAGACTCTAAAAGTCCATCAGCATGGAGCTTCTTCATGCGCTTGACACCAATGTGACCAAGGCGGCAGTGCCACAAGTATGTGGGACTATCGTTATCAAATTTACATCTTTTGGTATTCACACTAAGAATATGTGTAATATTACGCTCGAGATTCATTAAGAATAAACCATTGACCATCGGGGCATGACCATAAAACATATCTCTCATATAAATAGAACAACCATTATTCTCGGATTTAAATGAGTAGCCATCTCGTATTAAACGAGATCCAGATACAATGTTCATGCTCAAACTTGGCACTAAATAACAATTATTGAGGTTCATAACTAATCCCGTGGGTAAATGTAGAGGTAGCATGCCGACGGCGATCACATCGACCTTGGAACCATTCCCGACGCGCATCGTCACCTTGTCTTTCGCCAGTCTCCGCTTATTCCGCAACTCCTGTTGTGAGTTACAAATGTGAGCAACGGCACCGGTATCAAATACCCATGAGTTACTACGAGTACTGGTAAGGTACACATCAATTACATGTATATCACATATACCTTTAGTGTTGCTAGCCTTCTTGTCCGCTAAGTATTTGGGGCAATTCCGCTTCCAGTGACCCTTCCCTTTGCAATAAAAGCACTCAGTCTCAGGCTTGGGTCCATTCTTTGACTTCTTCCCGGCAACTGGCTTACCGGGCGCGGCAACATCTTTGCCGTCCTTCTTGAAGTTCTTCTTACCCTTGCCCTTCTTGAACTTAGTGGTCTTATTGACCATCAACACTTGATGTTCTTTCTTGATTTCAACCTCTGCTGACTTCAGCATTGAAAATACTTCAGGAATGGTCTTCACCATCCCCTGAATATTGTAGTTCATCACAAAGCTCTTGTAGCTCGGTGGGAGCGACTGAAGGATTCTGTCAATGACCGCCTCGTCCGGGAGGTCGATCTCCAGCTGGGACAGGCGGTTGTGCAACCCAGACATTTTGAGTATGTGCTCACTGACAGAACTGTTTTCCTCCATCTTACAACTATAGAACTTGACGGAGACTTCATATCTCTCGGCCCGGGCATGAGCTTGAAAAACCATTTTCAGCTCCTCGAACATCTCATATGCTCTGTGTTGCTCAAAATGCTTTTGGAGCCCCGGTTCTAAGTTGTAAAGCATGCCGCACTGAATGAGGGAGTAATCATCAGCACGTGACTGCCAAGCGTTCATAACGTCTTGGTTCTCTGGGATGGGTGCTTCACCTAGCGGTCCTTCTAGGACATATGCTTTCTTGGCTGCTATGAGGATGATCCTCAGGTTCCGGACCCAGTCCGAATAGTTGCTACCATCATCTTTCAGCTTGGCTTTCTCTAGGAACACGTTGAAGTTCATGTTGACATGAGCGTTGGCCATTTGATCTACAAGACATATTTTGCAAAGATTTTAGACTAAGTTCATGATAATTAAGTTCATCTAATCAAATTATTTAATGAACTCCCACTCAGATTTGACATCCCTCTAGTCATCTAAGTGTTACACGATCCGAGTCGACTAGGCCGTGTCCGATCATCACGTGAGACGGACTAGTCATCATCGGTGAACATCTCCATGTTGATCGTATCTTCCATACGACTCATGTTCGACCTTTCGGTCTCTTGTGTTCCGAGGCCATGTCTGTACATGCTAGGCTCGTCAAGTTAACCCTAAGTGTTGATGCATGTGTAAAACTGTCTTACACCCGTTGTATGTGAACGTAAGGATCTATCACACCCGATCATCACGTGGTGCTTCGAAACGACGAACTTTAGCAACGGTGCACAGTTAGGGGGAACACTTTCTTGAAATTATTATAAGGGATCATCTTATTTACTACCGCCGTTCTAAGTAAACAAGATGCATAAAACATAATAAACATCACATGCAATTATATAAAGTAGTGACATGATATGGCCAATATCATATAGCTCCTTCGATCTCCATCTTCGGGGCTCCATGATCATCTTCGTCACCGGCATGACACCATGATCTCCATCATCGTGCCTCCATGAAGTTGCTCGCCAACTATTACTTCTACTACTATAGCTAACGGTTTAGCAATAAATAAAGTAATTACATGGCGTTAAATCATTGACACGCAGGTCATACAATAATTAAGACAACTCCTATGGCTCCTGCCGGTTGTCATACTCATCGACATGCAAGTCGTGATTCCTATTACAAGAACATGATCTCATACATCACAATATATCATTCATCATTCATCACAACTTCTGGCCATATCACATCACATGACAATTGCTGCAAAAACAAGTTAGACGTCCTCTAATTGTTGTTGCATCTTTTACGTGGCTGCAATTGGGTTCTAGCAAGAACGTTTTCTTACCTACGAATAACCACAACGTGATTTTGTCAACTTCTATTTACCCTTCATAAGGACCCTTTTCATTGAATCCGCCCCAACTAAAGTAGGGGAGACAGACACCCGCTAGCCACCTTATGCAACTAGTGCATGTCAGTCGGTGGAACCTGTCTCACGTAAGCGTACGTGTAAGGTCGGTCCGGGCCGCTTCATCCAACAATACCGCTGAAGCAAGAAAAGACTAGTAGTGGCAAGCAAGTTGACAAGATCTACGCCCACAACAGATTTGTGTTCTACTCGTGCAATAGAGAACTACGCATAGACCTAGCTTATGATGCCACTGTTGGGGAGTGTTGCATAAAATAAAAAATTTCCTACGTTCACCAAGATCCATCTATGTGTTCATCTAGCAACGAGAGAGAGAGATGCATCTACATACCCTTGTAGATCACGTGCGGAAGCGTTCAAGAGAACGGGGTTGAGGTAGTCGTTCTCGTCTTGATCCTATCACCGGAGATCCTAGCGCCGAACGGACGGCACCTCCGCATTCAACACACATACGGTTAGTATGACGTCTCCTCCGTCTTGATCCAGCAAGGATGAAGGAGAGGTTGATGAAGATCCAGCAGCACGACGGCGTGGTGGTGGATGCAGCAGGACTCCGGCAGGGCTTCGCCAAGCAACTGCGGGAGGAGGAAGTGGTGTAGCAGGGGGAGGGAGGCGCCAAGACTCAGGGTGCGGCTGCCCTCCCTCCCCCCTCCTTTATATAGGCCCCCAGGGGGGGCGGCCCTAGAGATTGAATCTCCCAAGGGGGGCGGCGGCCAGGGGGGTGGAGTGCCCCCCAAGGCAAGTGGTGTGCCCCCCCACCCTAGGGTTTCCAACCCTAGGCGCAGGGGGGCCCAAGGGGGGCGCACCAGCCCACTAGGGGCTGGTTCCCCTCCCACTTCAGCCCACGGGGCCCTCCGGGATAGGTGGCCCCACCCGGTGGACCCCCGGGACCCTTCCGGTGGTCCCGGTACAATACCGGGTGACCCCGAAACTTTCCCGATGGCCGAAACAACACTTCCTATATATAATTCTTTACCTCCGGACCATTCCGGAACTCCTCGTGACGTCCGGGATCTCATCCGGGACTCCGAACAACATTCGGTTTGCTGCATACTCATATTCATACAACCCTAGCGTAACCGAACCTTAAGTGTGTAGACCCTACGGGTTCGGGAGACATGCAGACATGACCGAGACGGCTATCCGTTCAATAACCAACAACGGGATCTGGATACCCATGTTGGCTCCCACATACTCCTCGATGATCTCATCGGATGAACCACGATGTCGAGGATTCAAGCAACCCCGTATACTATTCCCTTTGTCAGACGGTATGTTACTTGCCCGAGATTCGATCGTCGGTATCCCAATACCTCGTTCAATCTCGTTGCCGGCAAGTCACTTTACTCGTACCGTAATGCATGATCCCGTGACCAGACACTTGGTCACTTTGAGCTCATTATGATGATGCACTACCAAGTGGGCCCAGTGATACCTCTCCATTATACGGAGTGACAAGTCGCAGTCTCGATCCGTGTCAACCCAACAGACACTTTCGGAGATACCTGTAGTGCACCTTTATAGTCACCCAGTTACGTTGTGACGTTTGGTACACCCAAAGCACTCCTACGGTATCCGGGAGTTACACGATCTCATGGTCTAAGGAAAAGATACTTGACATTGGAAAAGCTCTAGCAAACGAACTACACGATCTTTGTGCTATGCTTAGGATTGGGTCTTGTCCATCACATCATTCTCCCAATGATATGATCCCGTTATCAACGACATCCAATGTCCATAGTCAGGAAACCATGACTATCTATTGATCAACGAGCTAGTCAACTAGAGGCTCACTAGGGACATGTTGTGTCTAAGTATTCACGTGTATTACGATTTCCGGATAATACAATTATAGCATGACTAAAAGACAACTATCATGAACAAAGAAATATAATAATAATCCTTTTATTATTGCCTCTAGGGCATATTTCCAACAGAGTACTTCTCCTACCTTAGCGAGAAGACACAACATGAGGCAGCGAGCAGGGCAAGGTGGATGTTTGTGGAGCGGGATGGCCTCACGTGCCAGAATGCCGCCAAGGTGGATGCCGAGAACAAGGTGCTCTCTGTGCGGCAGCAGGGCGAGGCGCTCAAGGAGAAGGCCAAGGTCAAGGCGGAGGTGTGGGTGTTTGAAAACACTAGGAAGGCCGACAACGCCGCCTCAATGACCGACCTCGCCATGAAGGATTGAAGGGGAAGGCTGGGACTAGCAGGCCAAGGTCGCGGAGGTTGAGGCCACCAAGGTTGTCGCCATCCGCGATGCCGAGCTGCAGATGGAGGTTAAGACGAAGAACGTGCTCTGCCAAACTGACAAGCTCAAGGTTGAGCAGCTCAGCAAGTCCACAGTACACTACGACACACAGGTTGGTTATGCAATAAGCATGTATAAAAATATAGTACTAGGGACAAGAGAAAATCATACTTATTGACCTCAGCATTTTTTATTTTGTAGGTTCAAGAATCGAACACGCTTCTTCTACAGCTGGCAGAAGGCGGCGGATACGACATTGTATAAGGAGATGAAGGCGGCGGTGAGGTGAAGCGGCCTAGCAGAAACACATGCATGTCTCGATATGGGAGGAAAGGGAGGGAGATAAGGTGAGGGTTAGCGGTGCAACATGCCACACGAGGAAAGGGGTGAAGAGATGACATTGAGGAGGGAAATGAGCTCGGTCCATGGCATGGGTCAGAGTAGAGGAAGGTTGATCCATGGTTTGGCCAAAGGGGTGATGAGCGAGGGAGAAGTAGAAGCCCCCCTCGCATATCTTGGTGTGCGAGCAAGTCTATCGAGGTGGAAGAAGCCTGTCATTTCATGATGGCGTTGGTGACCTTGGCGTGATGTTGTTCGCCGGTTTGTGGGCGGATCAGGCAACCGTCTGGTCTCTCGACCCCCCCCCCTTCACTAATTTTGGTGAGAAGAGGGGCGGGATGAAAGGGTGGAGGGGTGGGAGATGAGGTCGCCGATTCTGTTGGTTGTGGGGGCGAGGGCGGAGAGAGGACAGTGAGCGACGCCGGTGAAGTCTATGGATCTAGAGAGGGAGGGGAATAAGAGAGTGAGTGGTGCGGAGAGGGAGTGGATAGAGTGCGGTCGTGCGGGAGAGGACATCAAGTCGTATAGGAGGGGTATAATGGGAATATCATAAAAATAAAGCTTTATTTATACCTGTACACTATATATATTTAGAATAGCATAAAATATTTTCTCAATAAATTACTTAAAGATATCCAAGAAATTAGAGATGACCGACTATCATTGTATAAAGGGGAAATCCGTTCTTTGCTCGTGAAGAAATGTAACATAGTTTTTTATGGGCAATATACCACATACCCTAAATAGTAGATATTCGTGAGAATAACCATCAACATGTGATTTAGAGGTGAGCCTAAAATTATTAAAATTGGGATGCCACTCAATCTACTAGAAACTGCTCATTTCTAGCATTTGTCCAATGAATATATATTTTCCATATCACCATCATAAAAAAATTATTCTAATCTTTGTTTATATTAGAATACCTTTGTAGGTCATAAAAACGCCTGGATTTGATTGTGCTTCGGAGATGTCGACTGACAAAGACCCTGATGTAACGATGATGGAGGGGGCTAAGAATTCAACGAGTTTTACACAACCAAAAGAGGTGCATGCAAATAATTGTTCTTCTTTGTATGTATGTTGCACATGATATAATACTCAAAAGGTATATTTCTATATATATATTTAATTTGGTAGAATATGAGAGAGATGAAGATGGATTATGTCGGGGTTAAAAAAAACCATTCAGAGGGTTTTTGGGGCGACGTCATTGGAAGGGGACAAAAATTCATCATGTTTTATACAACAAAAAGATGTGCAAGTGATGATATCCCACAACAACAACGCACTCAAAATAAAACAAACCGGCTGGAATTACGATAAATGTTTATGGCAACATTTATTCCCAACTGGTATTCCGATGAGTAAATATTTCAAAAGCCCGTAGCAACGCACGGGCATTCTACTAGTTAGATGTAGTAGAGCTAGCTACGACTGTTTATAAGAACATTATGGGTCGAGTAATAACATTATTTCTCCTGCAAAAAAAATCAAACACCTTCATTGTTGCGCTCGTTCATCCTCTTCATACCAATCAATCATTTCTTGCCTTGATCATCCAAGATACTAGTCTTCTACAACATGACCCTCAACTCCTCCATGTCTCTCGCAAGCCTTAACCGGAGGCTGGAACGGAGTCGGGTTCTGCGACATGTTCTTCTTTTCCGCCGCCGCAACACACAGACAGATCGGTCGCGGTCGCCGGGTCGCCCACGCCCAAGTCCATCTACTCATCATCGGCCATCTTCGCACCGGCCCTCTCCGCGGCTACCTTCTGAAGTGGCGATCGATCAGCCATCAATTTGAAGAACTCGAGTACAAAGGACCACGTCTTCATCGCCCTGCCCGCAGGCGCAGTAGAGTCAATGGACCAGAGTGATGGATCGCCAGTTACCTCCTGGGATCACAGTAACTTCCGAACAGTGTCGGCTACTAGGAGCAGTAACATCCTGCGCCTCTGCCATCACCACGAACTGCTGCAGTAAATGCACGAACCATAGAGCCTGTACCGCAGTGCCACTACTACTGTGCGCTTCGTCAGAGTTCGGAGTGATGGCTGATCGACGCCATTGGCTGCTTCGCCGCAGTGCCTGTGACAGCATGAGCATGGCCATAAAAATTCCTGGGCGAAGATACCGTATCTGTGACGATTGTCCACGAGGTAGTATGCAAGAAAATTCCTGTTCCTCTGCAGTACCGCGTGCACTGTTGTGGGGACTGTTTCTGCTACTGTGTACGTACGTGACCATCAGTCCATCGCCGCAGAAGAAAGAGACGAGCCACTTCTGATCGGACGGTCGACAACAATCAACGCTGTCTGGAGAGAACGTAACTAGTTCTCTCTCTCTCTCTTTAACAGGGGAACACACTGATTGTTACCCGAATTCTCGATTATGTGTCTGATTTTTTGTGTTGGACGGTCGTGGAGCAGGTGTGGATAGGCGACGATGGGGGAGGGAGCAGTCAGCGGAAAGTTTTCATCGCTGACAGGACCTGCGAGCACGACGTGGATCGGGCAGGACACGGCGGCATGGCACAGTCTTACTGCACAGTTACAGCTCAGTCCTTTGTTCAGACGCAACCGCTGTACCTCTCATCATAGTGGGTCATGGCGGAACAGCTCGGCCCAAGCTACAACGATGCGATGATTCTTGTCCTTCACAGGAACGAACGCAGCCCCTCGATCGCCGGCCGTAAATGGTGGATAAGTCGACCTCCACCCGTATCTAGGCTCTCCGGAGAAGAAGTAGACCAGGCTCTAATCTATGCATGTTGTGTTTATTTTGGTTATTCGTTGGGCAGATATGCAGGTACCTATGGCGCTCGGAGGGGCGTGGGCGACGGTCATGTGTTACGCCGATGCATGCACCTTGTACCAACTATCAAGAATGACACAGTGTAAGTTTCAAAAAAAAAGAATGACACAGTGTGCTAGCTGATTTCAGTTTCCCGTCAACTTCCTAGACCTGGCGCAAAATCTTCGGCGCGACGACGTGATCCGACCACTCGATCGAGTCAAGATATTTGGCTTGGTGCCATCTCAAAATCCAAGCGATTTGGGCCGTGCGTCCGCGTATGTGTGCATGAGGACTCACTCTTTGGCGTGGCCGGTACACAGCACTGGTCGACGCGTGATGAGAGGAGGGACGACTATTCTTCGCCTCGTGTCACGGCCGGAGCCACGCAACGCAGCCCGGAGCCGAGACGGGCAGGAGTGGGTGTAGTGGGACGCAACAGACAAATCGTACGGTGCACCGGGGCAGGCGGGCAGGCAGCCCGCCCACGACTGTCAACGGAACAACGACCCCCGCTGACAAAACGGGACCATGCATGGCCTCCTTAATGCTTTGACTCGCTCGCCGCACCGGTTCGCCGGCAGTTTACATTATACCTTCCGGCGGTCCTGCACCTAGCTCCACGATGCACTCATGCCGGCCCGCCAAACACAAACTGGTGGTGGTGTGGACTCTGGACACACGGGACCGGTCCAAGTTGGCGTGAGGGCGCACGCGAGCAGGTATGTCGCGCCATGCCGATCGATGGAGGCTGCTGGGGCCAGCGGACGTACGCGCCTTCTGTACTGTACTGATGTACCCTACACAGAACCAGTACTGTACGTAAGCGCCAGCTAGCCAGCCAGTGCCATCCCCATCAACACAAACTCCCCGGAGAGCGAAAGGTCCGAAATTTTAAGTACTACGATAACCTAACATAAACTCAACAAATCAACTACCGAACTACGACCAGACGACAAAGCCCTAACATGATTGTGTTCTTCGGAGGAAAACTATAATGCCCCAATCTTCTCTAGCTTTGGCCTTGTTGCAAAGAAAAACAAGTCAAACTTTCATAATGGAATGGAGATTAATATTGCTCCATTCGATCCGATTTAAACTATTTTCTTGGCTTGTCTTCTCTCTCAATGTTTCTAAGACTATTTAACACTCTTTCCTGTTTTGGAAATGCAAAATATAATTCCAAGAAGGATCGGAAAATACTTTTTCAAAAATCATGTCAAATTACGGATGCAGTATACATTTTTTTGAAACGGAACGGATGAAGTATGCATGTGTATGACACGCTGATCTGCGCAGAAAAATGTTAAATGTATGTTTTAATATATTGCACATCTTTACGCCGCAATCTATATATTTTTCCTAAATTCTCATAAGCGATAGTTATGTTACAGAAAAGAGTATGAGAGAATACTGAGACAAGTCAATAATTTAGCCATTTAGGGGTACAACATGCATTGGAGAAGTTCAGACAATCGCAATCTACAGAGAAACAAGAATAAGTTGTGATGTGATTCGGTTGTAGCGACACACAATGGTTAGCTTTCTTACACAAACCTGCGTTGTGCAGCCACAGAAATGCAAGGAAAATAAAGAGGTACGGTACAAGTGCAGGCAGTACGTACGTACGTAGCATTACATGTACTATACAGTACTTACCAGCTAGCTGTTGGTCGTCGTTAAGAAGCATTGATTTGACCACAGCTTAATTAAGGCAATCGTGATGAGTAATAATAACTAATCCAAACTAGGGTAGGTAGACGGACGGATCCTGGACGTCCGTCCAGCAGCTCCCGCCGTTCCAATAATCGGCCGGCGACGCGTCGCCGAGCTCGAAGATCCCCGCGTCCAGGGACATGAAAGGCGCCATGTCGGCGACGGTGGAGGTGCAGGTGGGCTCCTCTGTCTCTTGCGCCGGCACCTGCCCCGGGAGCAGCAGTGAGCCGATCGCCTCCTCCATCTTCGGCTCCGCCGAGAAGTTGAACACCGGGAGAGGTGGTGGAGGAGGCGGCGCGAAGAGGGACGCGAGCGCGGCGGCCTGGTCGGCGAATATCGGCGCCGGAGGTGGCACGTCTGCCGCGAAGGGGTAGTTCGTCATGCGGTTGGCGAAGGCGACAGTGTTGGAGTTGGAGTTGGACGACGGCGTGGGCGGAGGAGGGGGGTCGGTCTCCGTTGTCGTCGTCTCTTCCGCAGCGGCCGTGGGGCTCACGCTGCCGTTGTTGGAGCGGGAGGAGGACGACGCCGACGCGCGCCGCTGGCTCTTGGCGTCCGTGGCTGCGGGCGTCGACGGTGCGGACGCCGACGACGAGCTGCGCTTGGCCTTTCGGCAGCCACCGCCGACGGGGACGTTGCGGAGGACGCCGCCCTTGGTCCAGTACCGGCGGCAGCTCTTGCAGAAGTGGCGCGGCTGCGACAAGTTGTAGTTGTTGTAGTAGCAGAACTTGGTGTTGGTGGACTCGCACCGCGGGCACTTTACGGCCGCCTCCGGCTGCGCGGACGCCGCCTGCGAGAACACGCCGCACCGGGACGCCGGGCCCTGCACACGCCGGATGTCCGCCGCCGCCGCGCCGCCGAACAGCCGCCCGGCGAGGCCCGGGATGGACTGGAAGTCTTGCATGGGCTGGTGTGGAGTTGAGAACGTTCTATAAGAGAGCGCGCTGCTATGTGCTTATTCTCAGTGGCTTTGTGGGTGTGCTTGTCGACGAGCTAGGAGCGGCAAGAGCTCCACCCAATGAGCTTGGCCTCTGCATCACACAAGGATAGCGGGTAAATATCTGCAACCGATGGATCGTTGCTGCCCGTCAAATTACGCAAGTGCCCCTGGCTTCTAAATGTTGACCCAAATACCCTTGCACAAAAAAATGTTTCTTGCCATGCATGTGCTCGTTTTTTTTTTGAGACAATCTCGCGAAGCTTTATTCAAACCACCATAATGTTTACAGGGATGAAATGAATACCGTCGGATTGGCCCAACCAAACATAGCGGCCAAGCCCTAACCTTAATGCGTGCTTCGCTACATTGTGAGCCTCAATATTTGAGCTCTTACTTTCATAGACTATATTACAGGAAATGAAAGACATTGAATTTAACTGTATTTCCTTGATGATCGCTCCAAAATCAGCAGCAGTTCCACACCTCACATCGCGTACCATTCTTTCACAGTCCAAAGCGAGTTGTATTTGATTCAGATTCAAATCTTCTGCCAGAGCCAGTCCCTCTCGAATAGCCAGAGCCTCCAGTGTCGCCGGATCATCGATGTTATTAAACACTATCTCCGAGGCTCCAAGAAAGACACCCTGTTTACGCCAGTACACCGCTCTGACCGCTCCTCCTCGGCCCGTGATGACAGCAGCGTCAACATTCAGTTTAGCCAAATCATCTGGAGGTGCAACCCACCCCATACGTCGCTGCTGCTGCTGCACCCTTCTCACATCTGCAGCTTTGTTTGATAGAGCCTGTATTTCCGCCAAGTAAACAGTTATATGCCCATGTATAGCGTGGGGGCTTTTGAAGATATCCTCGTGCATGGCCTTTCTTCGTGCGCTCCAGATGGCCCATAACGTCACAACCAACGTCACAAATTCCACTGATGATAAGGCTTTGTTCATCGCAAAGATCCAATCCTTTGTGTTCTCTTCATGGTGGATGCTCATTTGATATAGGATGTCCTCTGACGTTAATGCCCAGGTGCTTCGAGACACCGGACAATTTAGTAAAGCGTGTCTCCATGTATCATGAGCTCCATAAAGATTGCATGAAGAAGTCGTGGCCATGTTCCGGCGCTGCAGTACATCACCGGAGGGTATGGAATGTCTCGCCAGACGCCACACGAATAAGCGGATTTTTGAAGGAACTTGAACTCGCCATAATGATTTCCAACCCTCGCTTTCTGCCTCCACATGCGACGAACTCTCACGTCCTTCCAGCCAGCCTTCTCTATTGTACTTTGTCCGGATTAACATCCGATATGCCGATCCTACTGAGAAGAAACCTCGTTGCTCCTCGTACCAAGCCCAAAAGTCTTCGATCCTTCGTGTGCAAAGTGGTATTTTGAGGATTGCTTCAGTGTCAAAAGGTGTAAATACCGATCGGACAACTTCCTCCTTCCATGTCGCCGTGGACTGCTCAATCAACTCAGAAACCCTTTGAGGAGGGTTCTGTATTAACGAAGTGATTGGTCTCTTGTAGCTCGCTCGCGGGATCCAGTTATGGTCCCAGATGCTAGTTGTTTCACCATCTCCTATCCTCCTTACAATTCCTTGCGCCATAATGTCCCGCCCATCCAAAATGGCTCTCCATATTTGTGTTGGGTGGTTTCCCAATTCCGCATCTAGAAGCGAATAGTTCGGGAAATACGCTGCCTTCAGAATGCAGCCACTTAGAGAGTCTGGTTCCGTCAAAAGCCTCCATGATTGTCTTGCCAAGAGGGCAAGATTAAAAAGCTCCAGATCCCTGAATCCAAGGCCTCCCATGTGCTCGTACTAGCGTGTATAGAAACCTCATGGGTATTGGCCCATGCATCTATCGAACGAGATGCTTCACTATGGGTACTCGTGTCATCATTTCTTTGGTTTTCGGACATGTTTTCTCCAGTATGATTATTATGTAAAGCAAAAAGGGTTATTAATTTCCTTCTTCTGATAGAACTGAGGTGCTCTGGTTGTCGCGACATTACTCGAAAAGTTAAGCAGCATGTGCTCGAGTCTTCACTTCCAAAGTTATTGATTTGTTTAGTTTATTCGGGTATTGCTTGGTTGTGTGCGGAACATTAAATTCTAATTTATAAAACCTTTCAAATTCCCATCCTAAATTGTGTTTTTTTTTGTAATAAATCATGCTCTTCATCTTCCTCCTATGCTTCTTCCTCCCACCGATTGCCTAACGTCCTCATGGGGGCCTTTGCTTGAGGGGTGCAAGGACGGAGTCATAGTCAATGAAGAGCGGATACATCATAGTTGGTGACTAAATATGTCATCTTGTTTATGAAGCTTAAGGTTGTCGATGCATGCAAGGGGAGGCGAGTGCAGTGAGGATGGTTGATGAGCTACTATTAGAACCCAGAGGAAGCTAGATAAATGATTTATTGAAGATAAGCGAAGGACGGTGTCAAGGTGCTACGGTTATAAGAGGTTGGCCAGGGTAGACGTGATGAAAACATCCCCGGAGGTGAATATCGTGGCAGTAGCAACAACAGTGAAATAAGGCGATTGTGCATGCAAGAGAGGATCTTAAAATTTCTAGAACTGATAAGAGATGAAGAAAAATGAATAGTATCAGTGACTATATTTCAAAATTGACCAGGTATGCATGCATTGCACCTGAACCTTTCTTTTGACGGGTGACATTTGACACATATTTCTACTAACGTGAAGCGTTCCACCCTTTGTAGTACCCTTATCCTTAATAGCGTATACAACTATGAACCAGGTTCTAACAAACTCCTAACAACCTTTGCTGAATGCGACCTTCGAGACCTTCTAGATAACACGGCTTGACGATTCAAACTCTAGTATTAACATTTTATGTTTTTCGAATTGAGGAGCCATTGGTATGACAGACATTTGAGGGAAAGGCCATGGGAGTGTGGAGCTACTTGTTACAACGTGTTGCCCGAAACAGGCAGGGCAAGTGGGCACACCGTACGTGAGAACGAACCAACTCATGATTTTTTGCACAACTTCGGCTTCCATTCAAGGTGGCTATATAGAACAGCCACCTAGGCTTCCATTTCGGAACGCTAGCTACCTGTCACGATATCATGGCAGACATTCCTAACTAACCAATCCGATCCCGCGAGAAGGGTTATTGCACAAGCCACACAGTACACTACATTTGCCCAATTCGCAGACAGTGTAACAATATTTTAAACAGTTCATGCATTACGTAATTTGCACACGGTGTGTAATCAAACTTGCTCACAAGATATGCACAGAGTTTTTCTCCGGGGGCAGGGCAGAGGGTACGTAGCACCAGGAGGTGTAGTCCATGGCGCATTAATTGGGCGGGCAGCGGACGTACGCACGCGATCGAGCCGCGGTCGGCGTCACGAGGACCACGGCGCGATCACATCACACCGCGCGACCAGCTGCCCCGTCCGGCCGGCCACGTCTGCGGTGCCGCGGCCCGGGCAGCGAACGCAATCGACCCGACCCGGTGCCGCGAGCGTGCCACCGCCCCGATAGGCGATGGCTAGCCACGACGACGCGGGCGGCAGGCTATCTAGCGTAGCCAGTAATGGCGATCAGCGACGGGTTGGGTAGCTTGTTGCGTCCGGCCGGCAACGTCGTGCTCGCTCGCTCGCTCTTATGTGTCCGATGCTAATCTTGATTCTTGCCTGGATCAGTACGTACGTCGTACGTAGACTCGTGGTTACGTCGAGTCAGACCGGAGTCTTTTGCTCAGGTCAAGATTGGTCTATGCACGACGACGGCGCCGCTGGTGATCAAGGGACGACGTGGCCGGCCCCGGGAGAGGAAAAGAAACGATGGATGGTAGTATGGCCGGGGACTGGGCAGAGTCGCCGAGTACGCTAGTGGGGCGTTTGTTTTGCTGTGCATTCGCACACGTCCGCCTGTCGCGTCGCGTCGGGCTCGCTCGAAGGCGCGGTCGCTTTCTCCCGCCTGCCCCGCCGTGTCCTACCAGCGTCTCATCCGTGCGGGCTACTTAGCACGTACGTACTCGTAGTACGTCCGTTTATGCGTGTTTTCCGGGGTATGAGACGTACGCACGACATTGTCCAGAACGCACGGCACGTACATGTATGTAGCAGTGATTTTCCTCTAGCCCCTGCATGACATCCGTGCCTCTTCTGTTTTTTTTACGTGTCCTCCCAACTCTTGTATACGTCTCGCACTTTTTTTGGGCTGTGGAAGTTGTGAACGCTGGGCACTCCAACGCGCGCCCCAATTCGGTCCGGGTTGTGTTCGTTTTCGCTCAAACTGATAGACTGCACGGTCGAACGCGTGAGCGCATCTTTATTTTTGTATGTTTTTTTTGACGGGAAGGTATACTTTATTAGCTCAAATAACGGTTACATCATCCGCTAGGAATTTAACAAGAAAATTAGGAGGTGCATCCGCCCAAACATGAGGATCGTTTGCACACCCCCACTTTGCCAGCTCGTGAGCTACTACATTTGACTCTCTAAAGCAATGCTCAATAGTAACCTTCCCAAAATCACCCAAGATATTTCGACAATCATCTAACACAGGCGCTGCAACCATTGAATGGCCTTCGTTTAGCTTTATTGCATCCACCACAACACTGTTATCCATTCTTACCATCAACTTAGCACATCCCACACTTAGGACTAATTTTAAACCTTCAAACAGTGCCACTGTTTCTGCCGCGACAACATCAGCGGCGTGTTCAAGTCTTGCTGTTGCAACTGTGATGAAACGACCTTTATGATCCCTGACAACCGCCCCGCATGAACCTGAATTTTTCCCAGCAAAATAGGATGCGTCCACGTTCAGAACTAGATGCCGTGGTAAGATAGATGGCCACTTGTTTAATTTAGCAACAGTCGGACCTTTCCCTACAGCACGAGCGTAGTTGAGGGCAAGCGCCAAGATCGCAGGTGCTGTCCTCTCCGGCGTTTGCAGCTCCTCCCCTTTGACGAATTCTCTCCGCTGCCACCACAGATACCAGCATGTTGTGGCTATCATCTCCGATAGCTCAACCTGACCAGTGTACGCCTTCTGATAAGCTTCATCGCATAATAAGAAATCGATAACAGACACACCAGCTCGGTCTATTACAACAGCAAACTGAATCTCTTCACTGAGTCCGAGTGCATCCCAAACGGCCTTCGATCGTGCACACTGAAATAGGACATGACATATATCCTCCGCACCATCTTGGCAGACTGGGCATTGAGATATACTCCCTATATGGCGATTTGCGAGAACACTGAAGCATGGGATAGCATTGTGTAAGCATCGCCACAAAAAAATCTTTATCTTTGCTGGCACCATCAGACTCCATAACTTGCGCCAGATTGGGTGTGGCGCCGTGGAGTAACGTACTAGGCCCAGATCATTCTCATCAAAATTTGCCTCCCATTGTTTATAATACGCAGACCGAACTGAGAAAACCCCGTTCTTTGTTAATTGCCATGCTACAAAATCTTCTGTCTCCGCATGAAATAAAGGGATTTGCAAGATGCGCTCGGCATCAATGTGCCAGAAGTTCTCACGGATCAACTGCTCATCCCACTCTCCAGAAATTGGGTCTATTAACTCACATACCCGGGTTAGCACTTGGTTTCCCTCGACAATGATGATTTTCCTTGACGCACTGTTCAGTATCCAGCAGTCATTCCATATATTTATCTTTGCACCGTCTCCCACTCTCCAGATGCACCCCTTTTTGAAAGTCTGGACACCAGCCCAAATACTTTGCCATACGTAAGAGGATCCCTTTTTAAGTTCACAATTGAGAATGTCTCCCGTAGGGTAGTATCTTGCTCTAAGGACGCGAGCACACAAGGATCCATAATTCTCAATAAGCCTCCAACACTGTTTTGCTAGCATCGCCAAGTTGAAACCATATGGACATCTCGGAAGCCCATTCCTCCTCTCTCTTTTGGCACACACATTTTCCACCAGGCGAACCAATGCATCTTCCGCTGGTTTTCCCCATCACCCCACCAATAGTGCGACATTGCATCAGTGATCCCCTTGCATACTTTCTTTGGGAATTTGAACACACTCATCGCATATGTTGGGATGGCTTGGGCCACCGCTTTCAACAACGCCTCCTTCCCTCCATAGGAGAGAGTTCTCTCTTTCCATCCGTTCACCATAGCTTGGATTCTCTCAATAATATGTTTGAAGCAGTCTACTCGATCAACTCCAATCATGGACGGCAGCCCCAGATACTTATCTGAGAGAGACTCCGTCATTATGTCCAGGGTTTGGCAAACTACGGCCTTAATCTCCACGTCTGTGTTTGGGCTGAAGAAGATTGAACACTTTGCTACACTCACCAGTTGGCCTGAAGCTGCACAATATTCATCCAAAATCTCGCGCAATATTTTTGCATTTGACTCATCTGCTCTCATCAGGATAAGTGAATCATCAGCAAATAATAAATGAGAAACTGTTGGGGAATCTCTACACACCTGGACACCATTCAAATTGCCAACTTCCACCTCATGATTAATTAGGGCTGATAAACCCTCCGCACATAAGAGAAACAGATATGGGGATAGAGGGTCTCCCTGTCTCAGTCCCCTCGTAGGAGTAAACGGAAGTGTCTCGTTCGAATTAAATCGTACCTTATACTCCACGGAAGTAACACAAGACATGACCAGCTGGACCCAACTTGCATTAAACCCCAGCTTGGATAATATTGCCTCCAAAAACACCCATTCTACGAGATCATATGCTTTGTGCATGTCCAGCTTCACTGCACAAGTTCCAAATTTTCCTTTCTTCCTTTTTTTCATGGTATGTAAACACTCATAAGCCATAATTACATTATCAGTGATGATACGTCCAGGAACAAAAGCACTCTGAGTTTCACTGATTATATCTGGAAGTAATACCTTTAATCTGGCAGCCAACATCTTCGAGATCACCTTATACACCACATTACATAAACTAATAGGTCTGAATTGGGTGATCTTCTCTGGATTGTCCACTTTTGGGATCAAGACAATGGTGGTAGAGTTCCACCCCTCTGGAATAACCCCTGAATTAATGGCTGCCAAAACTTCCTTCACCAAAACATCACCAAGAAGGGGCCAGAATTTTTTATAAAAAATTGCATGTAGGCCATCTGGTCCTGGCGCCTTTAAATCACCTATACCAAATAGTGCTTTCTTTACCTCCTCTTCTGTATAAGGTGCAAGTAGTGATTCATTCATGTAGTCCGTCACACATCTTTTAACTTTATTCAAAATGTTTAAAGAAGGTACGTTCACTTCTGAAGAGAAGAGATGCTGAAAATACTCACTGATAAGGCTCTTCATTGATTCATTGTCCTCCCTCCATATGCCATCATCACCAAGCAACCTTCTTATATGATTCCTTTTCTTTCTAGCAGAAGCAAAATTACTGAAAAAATTGGTATTACGGTCGCCAAACTTCAGCCAGTTGGCACGACTACGCTGTACCCAGTAGATCTCCTCCTTCTCCAAGTTTTCTTTTATTTCAATTAGTAACACATGTTGCCTGTCCACCGACTCGTCAGTGAGAGGGCCCGACCGCAACATATCCAACTCCGCCTTGAGCTCCTTGAGACGCTGATGTGGTGCCTTGAGGATCTCACGATCCCAGACATGCATATCAGCATGTACGCTCGCTGTTCCGACCGCAATGGGTGCCAGAGGGTCCGTTCGCTCCCATGCGTCTGTGACAAGCTGCATGACGTTTTCCTCTTGAAGCCATCTCGCCTCAAACTGCTTCTGGAATTGCCGATGTTGGTCACCTGCCACATCACCTTCTGTATCCACGAAGATAGGTCTGTGATCTGATTTACTATGCGGCGCATTTCTTACCTTCACGTGCGGGCATAGGCCAAGGAATTGTCCATTACATACAGCTCGATCTAGCCGCTCCCTTAATCTTCTTCTTCGCCACGTAAACAATTCTCCCGTACAACCCATATCTTCCAGTTCACAGTCCACTAGCGCATCTCGGAAATTTTGCATCATTTGCATCGGCCGGGGGGCGCCCCCCTCCTTTTCATGAGAGTACAAAATTTCGTTAAGGTCACCAACTACCATCCATGGTAAGTTTGTTTGTAGATGCAATGTTCGGAGATATCCCCATGATAACTGCTTATCCTCCCATTTTGGCTCTCCATAAAATCCTGTGAATCTCCAAGTTTCATCCGGGCCTGTACCCACAGTGACATCGATGAAGTTCTTGCTTTTATCCCGGATATGAATAACTACTGGACTGCGCCAAAACAGTAGTAAACCTCCATTAGCTCCCACACTTTACTGCACTTCCATTCTATCCATCTTCAATTCCTTTCTAAGCTTTTCCGCCTTAACAGTATTCAGATGTGTCTCAGACAGAAAGACGACATCCGGGCCCCATTGCTTCTGGACATCCAGAAGGGCACACTCAGCCGCGGTACTGGCCATACCGCGACAGTTCCAACATATGAGTTTCATTGCGCCCGACAATCACCCTCGACCTCACCACCAGTACGCCGATGATTTGATGACTGAGACTTTCCGGGTGTAACTGAAGGAAATATGCCCTAGAGGCAATAATAAAGTTATTATTTATTTCCTCATATCATGATAAATGTTTATTATTCATGCTAGAATTGTATTAACCGGAAACATGATACATGTGTGAATACATAGACAAACATATAGTCACTAGTATGCCTCTACTTGACTAGCTCATTAATCAAAGATGGTTATGTTTCCTAACCATAGACATGTGTTGTCATTTGATTAACGAGATCACATCATTAGGAGAATTATGTGATTGACATGACCCATTCCGTTAGCCTAGCACTTGATCGTTTAGTATATTGTTATTTCTTTCTTCATGACTTATACATGTTCCTGTAACTATGAGATTATGCAACTCCCGTTTACCGGAGGAACACTTTGGGTACTACCAAACGTCACAACATAATTGGGTGATTATAAAGGAGTACTATAGGTGTCTCCGAAGGTACATGTTGGGTTGGCGTATTTCGAGATTAGGTTTTGTCACTCCGATTGTCGGAGAGGTATCTCTGGGCCCTCTCGGTAATGCACATCACTATAAACCTTGCAAGCAATGTAGCTAATGAGTTAGTTACGGAATGATGCATTACGTAACGAGTAAAGAGACTTGCCGGTAACGAGATTGAACTAGGTATTAGATACCGACGATCGAATCTCGGGCAAGTAACATACCGACGACAAAGGGAACAACGTATGTTGTTATGCGGTTTGACCGATAAAGATCTTCGTAGAATATGTAGGAACCAATATGGGCATCCAGGTTCCGCTATTGGTTATTGACCAAGAATAGTTCTAGGTCATGTCTACATAGTTCTCGAATCCGTAGGGTCCGCACGCTTAACGTTATGATGACAGTTTTATTATGAGTTTATAAGTTTTGATGTACTGAAGTTTGTTCAGAGTCCCGGATGTGATCACGGACATGACGAGGAGTCTCGAAATGGTCGATACATAAATATTGATGTATTGGACGACTATATTCGGACACCGGAAGTGTCCCGGACATTTTCGGAGAAAACCGGAGTGCCGGAGGGTTACCAGAACCCCCCGGGGAGAGATAATGGGCCACATGGGCCTTGGTGGAAAGAGAGAGGGGCGGCCAGGGTGGGCCGCGCGCCCCCTCTCCCTCTGGTCCGAATTGGACTAGGAGGGGGGCGGCGCCCCCCCCTCTTTCCTTCCCCCTCTCCCCCTTCCTTTCCCCTCCTAGTAGGAGTAGGAAAGGGGGAGTCCTACTCCTACTAGGAGGAGGACTCCTCCTCCTTGGCGCGCCCACAAGGGCCGGCCGGCCTCCCCCCTTGCTCCTTTATATACGGGGGCAGGGGGCACCCCAGAACATACAAGTTGATTTACGGATCGTTCCTTAGCCGTGTGCGGTGCCCCCTCCACCATATTCCACCTCGGTCATATCGTCGCGGAGTTTAGGCGAAGCCCTGTGCCGGTAGAACATCATCATCGTCACCACGCCGTCGTGCTGACGGAACTCATCCCCGAAGCTTTGCTGGATCGGAGCCCGGGGATCGTCATCGAGCTGAACGTGTGCTGAACTCAGAGGTGCCGTACGTTCGATGCTTGGATCGGTCGGATCGTGAAGACGTACGACTACATCAACCGCGTTGTCATAACGCTTCCGCTTACGGTCTACGAGGGTACGTGGACAACACTCTCCCCTCTCGTTGCTATGTCATCACCATGATCTTGCGTGTACGTAGGAAATTTTTTTAAATTACTACGTTCCCCAACAGTGGCATCCGAGCCTGGTTTTATGCGTAGATGTCATATGCACGAGTAGAACACAAGTGAGTTGTGGGCGATACAAGTCATACTGCTTACCAGCATGTCATACTTTGGTTCGGCGGTATTGTGAGATGAAGCGGCCCGGACCGACATTATGCGTACGCTTACGCGAGACTGGTTTCACCGTTACGAGCACTCGTGCTTAAAGGTGGCTGGTGGGTGTCTCTCTCTCTCACTTTAGCTGAATCGAGTGTGGCTACGCCCGGTCCTTGCGAAGGTTAAAACAGCACTCACTTGACGAACTATCGTTGTGGTTTTGATGCGTAGGTAAGAACGGTTCTTGCTAAGCCCGTAGCAGCCACGTAAAACTTGCAACAACAAAGTAGAGGACGTCTAACTTGTTTTTGCAGGGCATGTTGTGATGTGATATGGTCAAGACGTGATGCTATATTTTATTGTATGAGATGATCATGTTTTGTAACCGAAGTTATCGGCAACTGGCAGGAGCCATATGGTTGTCGCTTTATTGTATGAAATGCAAACGCCCTGTATTTGCTTTACTTTATCACTAAGCGGTAGCGATAGTCGTAGAAGCAATATATGGCATAAACGACAACAATGCTACGATGAAGATCAAGGTGTCGCGCCGGTGACGATGGTGATCACGACGGTGCTTCGGAGATGGAGATCACAAGCACAAGATGATGATGGCCATATCATATCACTTATATTGATTGCATGTGATGTTAGTCCTTTATGCATCTTATCTTGCTTTGATTGACGGTAGCATTTTAAGATGATCTCTCACTAAAATTATCAAGAAGTGTTCTCCCTGAGTATGCACCGTTGCCAAAGTTCGTCGTGCCCGGACACCACGTGATGATCGGGTGTGATAAGCTCTACGTCCATCTACAACAGGTGCAAGCCAGTTTTGCACACGCAGAATACTCAGGTTAAACTTGACGAGCCTAGCATATGCAAATATGGCCTCGGAACACGGAGACCGAAAGGTCGAGCGTGAATCATATAGTAGATATGATCAACATAGTGATGTTCACCATTGAAAACTACTCCATCTCACGTGATGATTGGTTATGGTTTAGTTGATTTGGATCACGTGATCACTTAGATGACTAGAGAGATGTCTGTCTAAGTGGGAGTACTTAAGTAATATGATTAATTGAACTTAAATTTATCATGAACTTAGTACCTGATAGTATTTTGCTTATCTATGTTTGTTGTAGATAGATGGCTCATGCTGTTGTTCCGTTGAATTTTAATGCGTTCCTTGAGAAAGCAAAGTTGAAAGATGATGGTAGCAATTACACGGACTGGGTCCGTAACTTGAGGATTATCCTCATTGCTGCACAGAAGAATTACGTCCTGGAAGCACCGCTGGGTGCCAGGCCTGCTGCTGATGCAACTGACGACATTAAGAACGTCTGGCAGAGCAAAGCTGATGACTACTCGATAGTTTAGTGTGCCATGTTTCACGGCTTAGAACCGGGTCTTCAACGACGTTTTGAACGGCATGGAGCATATGAGATGTTCCAGGAGTTGAAGTTAATATTTCAAGCAAATGCCCGGATTGAGAGATATGAAGTCTCCAATAAGTTCTATAGCTGCAAGATGGAGGAGAATAGTTCTATCAGTGAACACATACTCAAAATGTCTGGGTATAATAAACACTTGATTCAACTGGGAGTTAATCTTCCTGATGATAGTGTCATTGACAGAATTCTCTAATCACTGCCACCAAGCTACAAGAGCTTCGTGATGAACTATAATATGCAAGGGATGAACAAGACAATTTCCGAGCTCTTCGCAATGCTAAAAGCTGCGGAAGTAGAAATCAAGAAGGAGCATCAAGTGTTGATGGTTAACAAGACCACTAGTTTCAAGAAAAAGGGCAAAGGGAAGAAGAAGGGGAACTTCAAGAAGAACAGCAGGCAAGTTGCTGCTCAAGAGAAGAAACCCAAGTCTGGACCTAAGCCTGAAACTGAGTGCTTCTATTGCAAGCAGTCTGGACACTGGAAGCGGAACTACCCCAAGTATTCGGCGGATAAGAAGGATGGCAAGGTGAACAAAGGTATATGTGATATACATGTTATTGATGTGTACCTTACTAGAGCTCACAGTAGCACCTGGATATTTGATACTGGTTCTGTTGCTAACATTTGCAACTCGAAACAAGGACTACGGAATAAGCAAGCACTGGCCAAGGATGAGGTGACGATGCGCGTGGGAAACGGTTCCAAAGTCGATGTGATCGCGGTCGGCACGCTACCTCTACATCTACCTTCGGGATTAGTTTTAGACCTGAATAATTGTTATTTGGTGTCAGCGTTGAGCATGAACATTATATCTGGATCTTGTTTGATGCGAGACGGTTATTCATTTAAATTAGAGAATAATGGTTGTTCTATTTATATGAGTAATATCTTTTATGGTCATGCACCCTTGAAGAGTGGTCTATTTTTGTTGAATCTCGATAGTAGTGATACACATATTCATAATGTCGAAGCCAAAAGATGTAGAGTTAATAATGATAGTGCAACTTATTTGTGGCACTGCCGTTTAGGTCATGTCGGTGTAAAGCGCATGAAGAAACTCCATACTGATGGACTTTTGGAATCACTTGATTATGAATCACTTGGTACTTGCGAACCGTGCCTCATGGGCAAGATGACTAAAACACCGTTCTCCGGTACTATGGAGAGAGCAACAGTTTTGTTGGAAATCATACATACAGATGTATGTGGTCCGATGAATGTTGAAGCTCGTGGTGGATATCATTATTTTCTCACCTTCATAGATGATTTAAGCAGATATGGGTATATCTACTTAATGAAACACAAGTCTGAAACATTTGAAAAGTTCAAAGAATTTCAGAGTGAAGTGGAAAATCATCATAACAAGAAAATAAAATTCCTACGATCTGATCGTGGAGGAGAATATTTGAGTTACGAATTTGGTTTACATTTGAAACAATGTGGAATAGTTTCGCAACTCACGCCACCCAGAACACCACAACGAAATGGTGTGTCCGAATGTCGTAATCGTACTTTACTAGATATGGTGCGATCTATGATGTCTCTTACTGATTTACCGCTATCGTTCTGGGGTTATGCTTTAGAGACGGCCGCATTCACGTTAAATAGGGCACCATCAAAATCCGTTGAGACGATACCTTATGAACTGTGGTTTGGCAAGAAACCAAAGTTGTCGTTTCTTAAAGTTTGGGGCTGCGATGCTTATGTGAAGAAACTTCAACCAGATAAGCTCGAACCTAAATCAGAGAAATGTGTCCTTATAGGATACCCAAAAGAAACAGTTGGGTATACCTTCTATCACAGATCCGAAGGCAAGACATTCGTTGCTAAGAATGGATCCTTTCTAGAGAAGGATTTTCTCTCGAAAGAAGTGAGTGGGAGGAAAGTAGAACTTGATGAGGTAACTATACCTGCTCCCTTATTGGAAAGTAGTTCATCACAGAAACCGGTTTCTGTGACACCTACACCAATTAGTGAGGAAGCTAATGATATTGATCATGAAACTTCAGATCAAGTTTCTACTGAACTTCGAAGGTCTACCAGAGTAAGATCCGCACCACAGTGGTACGGTAATCCTATTCTGGAAGTCATGTTACTTGACCATGACGAACCTACGAACTATGAGGAAGCGATGATGAGCCCAGATTCCGCAAAATGGCTAGAAGCCATGAAATCTGAGATGGGATCCATGTATGAAAACAAAGTATGGACTTTGGTTGACTTGCCCGATGATCGGCAAGCCATTGAGAATAAATGGATCTTTAAGAAGAAGACTGACGCTGATGGTAATATAACTGTCTATAAAGCTCGACTTGTTGCAAAAGGTTTTCGACAAGTTCAAGGGGTTGACTACGATGATACTTTCTCACCTGTAGCGATGCTTAAGTCTGTCCGAATCATGTTAACCATTGCTGCATTTCATGATTATGAAATTTGGCAAATGGATGTCAAAACTGCATTCTTGAATGGATTTCTGGAAGAAGAGTTGTATATGATGCAGCCAGAAGGTTTTGTTGATCCAAAAGGTGCTAACAAAGTATGCAAACTCCAGCGATCCATTTATGGACTGGTGCAAGCATCTCGGAGTTGGAATAAACGCTTTGATAGTGTGATCAAAGCATATGGTTTTATACAGACTTTTGGAGAAGCCTGTATTTACAAGAAAGTGAGTGGGAGCTCTGTAGCATTTCTAATATTATATGTAGATGACATATTATTAATTGGAAATGATACAGAATTTCTGGATAGCATAAAAGGATACTTGAATAAAAGTTTTTCAATGAAAGACCTCGGTGAAGGTGCTTACATATTGGGCATCAAGATTTATAGAGATAGATCAAGACGCTTAATAGGACTTTCACAAAGCACATACCTTGATAAAATTTTGAAAAAGTTCAAAAATGGATCAGGCAAAGAAAGGGTTCTTGCCCGTGTTACAAGGTATGAAGTTGAGTCAGACTCAATGCCCGACCACTGTAGAAGATAGAGAAAAAATGAAAGATGTTCCCTATGCTTCAGCCATAGGCTCTATCATGTATGCAATGCTGTGTACCAGACCTGATGCATGCTTAGCAATAAGCTTGGCAGGAAGGTACCAAAGTAATTCGGGAGTGGATCACTGGACAACGGTCAAGAACATCCTGAAATACCTGAAAAGGACTAAGGATATGTTTCTCGTATATGGAGGTGACAAAGAGCTAGTCGTAAATGGTTACGTTGATGCAAGCTTTGACACTGATCTGGACGATTCTAAATCGCAAACCGGATACGTATTTTTATTAAACGGTGGAGCTGTAAGTTGGTGCAGTTCTAAACAAAGCGCCGTGGCGGGATCTACATGTGAAGCGGAGTACATAGCTGCTTCAGAAGCAGCAAATGAAGGAGTCTGGATGAAGGAGTTCATTACCGATCTAGGTGTCATACCTAGTGCATCGGGACCAATGAAGATCTTCTGTGACAATACTGGTGCAATTGCCTTGGCAAAGGAATCTAGATTTCACAAGAGGACCAAGCACATCAAGAGACGCTTCAATTCCATCCGGGACCAACTCCAAGTGGGAGATATAGAGATTTGCAAGATACATACGGATCTGAATGTTGCAGACCCGTTGACTAAGCCTCTCTCACGAGCAAAACATGATCAGCACCAAGACTCCATGGGTGTTAGAATCATTACTATGTAATCTAGATTATTGACTCTAGTGCAAGTGGGAGACTGAAGGAAATATGCCCTAGAGGCAATAATAAAGTTATTATTTATTTCCTCATATCATTATAAATGTTTATTATTCATGCTAGAATTGTATTAATCGGAAACATGATACATGTGTGAATACATAGACAAACATATAGTCACTAGTATGCCTCTACTTGACTAGCTCATTAATCAAAGATGGTTATGTTTCCTAACCATAGACATGTGTTGTCATTTGATTAACGAGATCACATCATTAGGAGAATGATGTGATTGACATGACCCATTCCGTTAGCCTAGCACTTGATCGTTTAGTATATTGCTATTGCTTTCTTCATGACTTATACATGTTCCTGTAACTATGAGATTATGCAACTCCCGTTTACCGGAGGAACACTTTGGGTACTACCAAACGTCACAACGTAACTGGGTGATTATAAAGGAGTACTACAGGTGTCTCCGAAGGTACATGTTGGGTTGGCGTATTTCGAGATTAGGTTTTGTCACTCCGATTGTCGGAGAGGTATCTCTGGGCCCTCTCGGTAATGCACATCACTATAAGCCTTGCAAGCAATGTAGCTAATGAGTTAGTTACGGAATGATGCATTACGTAACGAGTAAAGAGACTTGCCGGTAACGAGATTGAACTAGGTATTAGATACCGATGATCGAATCTCGGGCAAGTAACATACCGATGACAAAGGGAACAACGTATGTTGTTATGCGGTTTGACCGATAAAGATCTTCGTAGAATATGTAGGAACCAATATGGGCATCCAGGTTCCGCTATTGGTTATTGATCGAGAATAGTTCTAGGTCATGTCTACATAGTTCTCGAACCCGTAGGGTCCGCACGCTTAACGTTACGATGACAGTTTTATTATGAGTTTATAAGTTTTGATGTACCGAAGTTTGTTCAGAGTCCCCTATGTGATCACGGACATGATGAGGAGTCTCGAAATGGTCGAGACATAAAGATTGATATATTGGACGACTATATTCGGACACCGAAAGTGTTCCGGACGTTTTCGGAGAAAACCGGAGTGCCGGAAGGTTACC